>NC_063367.1:21948045-21951344 GCF_021869965.1 Rhincodon typus | reverse complement strand
CCCCCATCAAACACTTCCAGGACAGGGACAGCATGGGGTTAGATACAAGAGTAAAGCTCCCTCTACACTGTCCCCATCAAACACTGCTAGGACAGGGACAGCACGGGGTTAGAATCATAGAATCATAGAGTCATACAGCATAGCAACAGACCCTTCGGCTCAACATGTCCAAACCGAACGCAATCCCAAACTGAACTAGTCCCACCTGCCTGCACTTGGCCCATATCCCTCCAAACCTTTCCTAATCATGTACTTATCCAAACGTATTTTAGACATTGTAACTGTACCCTCATGCACTACTTCCTCTGGTAGTTCATTCCACACACAAACCATTCACTGTGTAAAAAAATTGTCCCTCATGTCTTTTTAAAATCTTTCTCCTCTCACCTTAAGAATATGTTCCAGATCTTGGAATCCCCCACCCTGGGGAAAAGACACCTGCCATTCACCTTATCTGTACCCCTCAGGATTTTATCAACCTCCGTAAGATTGCCTCTCAACCTCCTTTGTTCCAGTGAAAAATAAGTCCCAGCCTATCCAGCCCCTCCTTATAACCCAAACCCCCTATTCCCAGCAACATCCTGGGGGTAAATCTCTCTGAACCATCTCCAGTTTAATAATAACAGGACAATTTATAATTTATAACAGGACAACCAGAACTGTGCACACTATTCCAGAAGAGGCCTCACCAATGTCCTGTACAACATCAACATGACTTCCCAACTCCTATACTCAAAGGTTTGATCAAAAAAGACATACATGCTAAACGCCTTCTTAACCACCCTGTCTACCTGTGACACAAATTTCAAGTAACTATGTACCTGAACCCTTATGTCTGTTCGACAACACTGCCCAAGGCCCTACTTTTAATTGTATAGGTCTTGTCTTTGTTTTATCAAAATGCAATACCTCACATTTATCCAAATTAAACTCCATCTGCCACTCTTCAGCCCATGGACCTATTTGATCAAGATCTCTTTGTAATCTTAGATAACTTCCTTCGTTGTTCACCATACCACCAATCTTGGTCTTATCTGCAAACTTACTAACCTTGCCTCCTATATTCTCATATAACTCATTTATACAAACGACAAACAAAAGTGGGCCCAGCATCGATCCCTGTGGAACACCACTGGTCACAGGCCTCCAGTCCGATAAACAACGCTCCACCAACACTCTCTGTTTCCTACCATAAAGCTAATTTTGTATCCAATTGGCAAGCTCACCCTGAATCCCATGTGACCAACTTTACTAATTAGTCCACCATATTGATTCTTGTCAAAGGCTTTACTAGAGTCCACGTAAACAACATCTACCGCTCTGCTCTCATCAATCGTTTTGGTTACTTCCTTAAAAAACTCAAATTTGTGAGACATGATTTTCCTCCCACAAAGCCATGCTGACTATTCCTAATCATTCCTTACCTCTCCAAATGTATATAAATCCTATCTTTCAGAATACAGAGATGTAGATACAGGTTAAAACTCGCTCTACGCTGTCGCCATCAAACGCTCCCAGGACAGGGGCAGCATGGGGTTAGATACAGAGTAAAGCTCTCTCTGTGTCATGGCTCCTATTTCTGCAGCTTGTTTCTCTTGCTGCTATCAGCTGTTGATGCTGTGACGATTGATGTCACTGTTTGACATGTTGCAGCTTGGACTGGAATTGGAGATTGTGGTTTTTTATATCTAGCATACTTGCAGCCAAATGGAGAGGAGACCTTTATTTAAACTGATTGCCAGTGAGCAGGCTGGACAATGCCAATTGAAGAATAGTTTTATCTGCAACACAGCGTCGGATTTATGCTTCCTGGGTACTGGCCAGTCAATGGTATAGCACTGTACACAATCCCACCAAGAATCCATTCCTCCATTCACTGCCGCCCACGGCACCCTCACTGACCCTGCACTCTCCCCTCACTGTGCATCCATTCTCCACCCCCACCCTTCCCCACTCTCCCCCCACTGACACATTACTGTGCCCTCACTCTTGCCTCACTCTCCCCTCTCTGACCCCTGACTTTCTCCTCACCCTCTGACTCTCATTCACTCTTCCCTCGCTCTCTCAGTCCTCGATATGACTGAATTCTTCTTCCCAGGCCCACATTTATTCCATTGGCTGTGGACTCTTTGGAGTATTTCTTAATGATTTCTTAATGAGGTTAGAGGCTGGGAATGGGGTATGAGGGGGCAGGGAGTGAGATATCACAGGGTTGGTGAACGACATTTAAAAATCATTGCCTCCTAATCTCCAACAGCAGGTCACTCACAGAGAATACCATGGGCTACCTCTACCAGAAATGGTGACCCACATTGAACTCATCTCCCAGTGACACCATGCTCAAAGACATGTTTGATGAGTTGAGATGTATAGATAGGGTTGACGGTCAGAATCCTTCTCCCAGAGTTGAAATATCTAACACGAGGGGGTATGTGTTTAAGGTGAAAGGGGCAAAGTTCAAAGGAGGCGTGACGGGCAGGTTTTTTACATAGAAGGGTGGGAGTCTGGAACACACTGTCAGGCGTGGTGGTGGAGGCAGATACGTTTAGGGCATTTAAGGGACCTTTAGATAAGCACATGAATATGCAAGGAATGGAGGGATGTGGAACAAGGTCAGGCAGAAGGGATCAGTTTAATTTGGCATCATGTTCAGCACTATATTGTGGGCCGAAGGGTCCGTTCCTGTGCTATACAGTTCTATGTTCTATGCTATATGTGAACAGAAATGAGTCACAATGATTTACTTACTACATACTGGCCACAAATTCAATCTACTCAGAGTCATTGAATTCAACAGAATGTTGAGGTGAACCATAGGTTACAAAGAGCAGGCCAACGAGACTGAGTTAGATACAAGCAGTTACAGATAATTAGATTTGGTAAGGCGAAGCCCAGACTTGATCTGATGTAGGATTCACAGCCACTGAAGGTGGATTTGAAAGCTTCTAGTTTCTGGTTTGTAAAAATTGGTTATACCCAGGATAGAAAAGAACTGGCTGCAAGACAAGGACCAATCAGTAATTAGATTAACCATCACCACAACATCTGAAATAAAAACAGAAAGTGCTGGAAAAACTCAGCAGATCTGGCAGCATCTGTGGAAAGAGAAACAAGATTAACGTTACAAAATGGACCTTCTTATTCCTGTTCTTCATCTTCAGAATGATGCTCAATGCAACAGAATCCCAGTGAGAGTCAGTACCTTCAGGAACTGTATCCCAGTGAGAGTCAGCACCTTCAGGAACTGTATCCCAGTGAGAGTCAGCACCTTCAGGAACTGTATCCCAGTGAGAGTCAGC
>NC_063367.1:21933184-21948035 GCF_021869965.1 Rhincodon typus | reverse complement strand
CAGTGAGAGAAAGGACCTTCCCCAGACTGAGACAGTGAGTGAATGACCCTTTTAGAGGATTTTGTTAATTATTCTCTCACTGTTCTGTGATAAGTGATTGCCAGGAATAAGGGTTAATGTTAGAAGACAATTTGAAATTGTACTCTGATGATCCCACTTCATATTTCATATGGGATTGATATTTCACACTGTTTGCTGCAGAATTACTGATCCTTTGGGGACTGCCACCAAAGGTCCTGACAGTTGACAGTCATTCTCCCAGAAACACAATCCCAACGTAAACATATTCACCTATTAAATCTCCACCGATAGGCTTCAGCTGATGGTTCACTTCAAAACTCCAGTACATTGATTATTCCTCACAACTATATCTCTGTCTGCCAAAGCCAGTTTCCCATCAGTCACAACTCTTGGTCCAAACACTGCATCCTCCCCACTAACCCTGTCCCCCTTCCTCCGCCAAACATCCTCCTTTCTGTCCCTGTGATTACACCCAGCACGTTTCATGCATCAGATGTGGGCAAGACTTGTATCCATCACAGGCTACATTTTAGAGCCACTTCAATCATGGAGATGCACTTTGTCCCAGCCTCTGTCTGCCTGTCGGTATTTTGGACTCTCTGTAATCTGCGGCCACACAGTAAACCAGTCACTGTGCTGCAAATGGAGGCCATTGTCCAAGAGATAGGGTTCCGTCTTGAATTACAGACCTCCCTCCCCTACACCTCCCTAACAATACAGCACAGCATGTGGGACATGCTCTCCAAACTGGGCTTTGGAAAGGGAATTTGCAACTGGATCCAACTGCTCTATGTCAACATTGTTAGCGCAGTCTCAATCAATGGGTGGGAATCAGAAAGCTTCCTGATCAGATCCGGAGTAAGGCAGGGCTGCCCACTGTCTCTTGTCTTGCTTGTGTTTGCTGAGTCCACCAGGAAGGATGTAAGCCTGAGAAGGGTGAATATTCCAGGCAGTAGAGGCCTGTAGATCGAAGCCTCCTGGTACATGATCGACATTGTCGGTTTCTGCTCGGACCTGCTGTCAGTGCCTAGGCTCATGAGCACCTGCGACCAGTTCGAACTGGCCTTGGAAGCGAAGATAAATGGAGGCAAGTGCAAGGCCATGTTCTCTGGGAACTGGGCTGACCGGTCCTTTATTCCCTTCACTGGCGGGGCAGATTACCGGAAGGTGCTAGCAATGTAGATTGGAGAGGCCAGGACATGTGCAAAATCTTGGGAGGAGGGCACTGCCAAGGTGAAGCAGCAGCTGGCCTTTTGGTAGCACTGCTTCCTCTCCATTGCAGGTAAAAACCTGATCATAACGTGTGTTGTATTTAGTGCATGTCTGGCCCATTCTCCGAAACCACGCTGTTGCAGTCACCCAAGCCATCTTCCACCTATTTTGAAGGTTTAAGATGGACTGTGTCTGCCGGGACTCCATGTACAAAACTCTGGATGGCGGTGGGGGGCATGTTCCCAATGTCACCCTTACCCTGATGGCCACCTTTGTGTGCGGCTGCATTTGTGCATAGACCCTCAGTATGCAAACACCAATAGTCACTTATGTACGGAGCTTCTACATTCCCCCAGTGCTGAGAAGGATGGGACTGGTTCTCATTGCTGTGGAACTCTCAAAGCAGTTGCACCATTTCATATCACCTGTCCTTTGTGGAGACATTTGCAAAGAAAAACACCTTTGACCACGAGTCCATCAGGAAGTGGTCAGCATGTAGTGTCTTTGAGACCCTGTGGGAAAAGGAGAGGATGGATCCTGTCGTGTGCTTAGATACTGTATCCCATAGAGTGACAGGGTTAGATACTGTATCCCATAGAGTGACAGGGTTAGACACTGTATCCCATACAGTGACAGGGTTAGATACTGTATCCCATAGAGTGACAGGGCTAGATACTATATCCCATAGAGTGACAGGGTTAGATACTGTATCCCGTAGAGTGACAGGGTTAGATACTGTATCTCATAGAGTGACAGGGCTAGAGACTGTATAGAGTATGGAGTGTGATACTGCACCCAAGCGTTGGCCATTACCGGAGTCTGGTGTTTCCACACAAGAGAGAGATTTCTTCAATACTTTCTCTTTGCAAGCTGAGCGGTTCGCTGCTACACTAGCTTCCTCAGGGAGTGAGGGAAAGTTCTGACAGTGATTGAAGGTCACGGATGGAGATACAGCCTGGGGCAGTCCCTGAGCTGGGGGTGTATCAGTGAGCACACAATGTCCTTGCTGCAGCTTTATAGTGAGAGTTACTGGAGCAGCCTAAGGTACAACATTGTAGGTCAGAATGTCCTGGGAGCGGATCAGAGGGAGGCTGGTACATGGTGGCTGTCTGTACCTGTGGGTGTAGGGTGTGTGTGCGTCTGGTGCCCATGGAATGTGCCCTGAGATGTTAGGGTTCAGTGTCTAGCATAAATGTCTCCATGAGCAGGTGGTAGCTGAAATCTCTCTCTGTCATTCCTGACGTTCAGTTTGTTTATGTATTTGATAAGATAGGAAACTGAATATTAACGAAGCGAATTGAGCTGTTAACTTGCCACTGCCTCATGAGAAACTCACTTCAGCAAAAGTATCAAAGATGGATTGAATGCTCCCAGTGTCAAGATGTGTCTCTCTGCGCTTCTTGTTGGACTCTGCAACAAATCTCAGCAGAGTCCTATCAAATTCCACCCACTGTCTTTCCAGCGATCGTCCCTCCCACCCCCTCCCAGCCTCTCACAGAGCGATGACTGATGAAACAGCCTGGGGTATTTGTCTGACTAGACCTTGGGTTATGATGATGGTATGGAGTTCCCCAGGTGGAGAAACGTTTTCCATAAGATGTTGGATTTTGGGCTGCTTCATGGAATCCTGTCTCTAGGAGATTCCAGGTGACCACGAACAATTCCCTGCCCATGACTGGACTGAAATTCTCTCATTCTGTGCAGCTCACCCTCTGTTTATACAGGGAGCCCAGTGGAAGTGCAGGGGTCAGCTGCATGTCCCCACAGCGCCCTCTCCAATTAGCAGGCTCTGTGTTGATGCAAAAACAAGTGTTTCCTTAGAGATAGTAGGAACTGCAGATGCTGGAGAATCCGAGACAACAAGGTGCAGGGCTGGATGAACACAGCAGGCCAAGCAGCATCATAGGAGCAGGAAGGCCGACGTTTCGGGCCTAGACGCTTCAGGTCTCGTTCATCCAGGAAAGAAAGGGTTAAAACAATCACAGCTGATTAAAATCAATGACACGCAGATATAGCAATCATTGATCCCTTCTGACAAACACAGCAACATGAGTAAAATAAGGAGCTGAATAGGATAAAAATGATACAATTAAGAAACCTTTATTACTACAATCAGAATTGGCCTGAAGGCAAGAGCCTGAATTTTAGATGCATTCATTGCTTATCACTCCTGTTATAGTACTGGCACCATCTTCCTAATGACACCAGTGTCACCATCTCCCGAGAAAAATAGGTTCAACTCTTCAACGAGTCTCTGGAGATGAATATTGTAACTTTTTTTATGATGTGAAATTAGCTGTCTAGGCTTCTGCGCAATTTATAGATGGAAGAACCTTATATATCACGGAGGCGAATGACAATAAAATGTACATTATACTTAGCAATTTAAATTTTTGTCAAAATGCTGTTGGTGCTGGTTAGTCAAGTACAGACAGGGACATTCAGTTTGAGTTCATTAGAGGTTCAGCCAGCTTCCTTCGGGAAGGGTATTTGTGCCTCAGAATCTGAGCACACTCTTTCTTCACCCCTCCTGCCCTCCGACTTCCTCCTTGTCTACAATACCACCAGCTTACCAAAGGATTTCAGTAAATGAACTTATCACAGGCCATTTGCTGGAGTTTAAGCAATTGCTTTGATTAATTTGGTGCATGGTTTTAGATTTCAGAACATTCCACTTACTGCTTTCATTTCTTCCTCAGGACTATTAATTGCAATGTGGAGCAGTGCAGACAAAGCACAGACCCTTTTGAATTTAGGAACAGAAAAATATGATTACTTAGCCATTCAGACCTGTCCCACTGCCCAATATGATGACAGCTGATCTGTTGTGGCCTCCTGTCTCAATGGCTATTCTTTTATTCTGAGCCCCCTGTGTCCCATGGTTCTATACCCCCACCCATGACCATAATAAGACCATTAGACATATGAGCAGAAGTAGGCCATGCAGCCCAGTGAAGCTATTCTACCATTCAATCAGATCATGGCTGGTCTGATAATCCTCAACTCCACTTTCCTGCCTTTTCCCTTTGATTCCCTCCCTGATTAAAAATCTGTCTATCATAGCCGTGAATATACTTAATGCCCCAGCCTCAATGCCCCTTTGCAGTAAAGAAATTCACAGATTCATTACTCTCTGAGACATGAAATTCCTCCTCAACTCTGTCTTAAATGGGTGATCCCTTACTCTGGTCTTAGACCCTCCAACAAGGGTAAACTATCTTTCTACACTCACCCTGTCAAGTCATCTAAGAATATTTTATGTTTCCAGAAAGAAACCTCTCATTCTTCTAAACTCCAATGAGCACAACCCCACCCTACTCAACATTTCCTCATATGACTGTCCCTCCATACCTGGGATCAGCAGGATGAATGTATGTTCTCTCTCCAATGCCAACATATCTTTCCTCAGACAAGGGCCCAAAACTGGCCAATTTGGTCATGTTAAATGAGGAATGAATGCCGATCAGGACAGTCAGAGAACTTGTCACCTTAGAATTGTGCCATCGGGTCTATTCTTGATCCTCAGCATTACTTCCCTGAAGTTTCGGGGATTATTTAATGGGACAGAATGAACAAGTCATCTGTGCTCTGTTGAGTTACTGTAACATCAGAGTCTGGTCAAAGAAATCTTGAGTTTGCAATCATACTGAGCTCTTAAAGCCTTTCCTCGGCCTGTTTATAGTTGAACGACTGAAGGATTTTACTTTCTCCATATTTTCACTCAGGGTGAAGGGAAATTAAACACTTTTCTTCCATTTTGCCATCCTATATTTGCATCAGTGTAAGCAGTGAACACAGTGTAACAACGTGCGTCATAATTCATAGCGATTCGCTGAAATGCCAGCCGCAGAGCCGTACTCAAAGATAACACCAGCTCAGGAACTAAGACCACTGGGACAGTTTCATAATCCTCCCCGTGCAAGCTTGAGTGCTCCAGCTGTAATAACCACATGTGCATTAAGAGACTGAAACACATCGACATTGTCCCTGTGTGTATGCAGCCTGTCATACCTTATGTTTTCAGCTTTGTTTAAGTGGCCACACTGAAAATTCTAACAGCTCCCTGCCAATCCACCCTCTTCTCTTCCTGTCATTCCTCACCCCGCCTCCATGCCCCACTCCCAACACAAGAGTATCCCAGCCAAAAGAGTTCAGTCAACTTCTGGTGATTGGTCTTGACCAATCATCATGTGATTATTTGATTGAAATGCACGGGGAGTAAATTACACCATTCGATCACTCCTCAGCCTTCAAAACTCAGTAAAACACCAGAGCAGGTCGGAATTGAATTCTAACACATTCAGTGAATATTTTAAACTATGAAAAAAAAATCCAATACTTCCTGCCATTGTCCTGTGAGGGATGATTGAGTTGCTGGGGTTGATATTCTGTGGCGCTTCTAAGAATGACTAACGTATAAATATGTCAACATTGAATATATCTACAATATTTAAGAAGCCAGAGGCAGTAACGTTGGAAAAACATGGTCCCCCTTTGTTCTGGGAAATCTACAAGATGGGGGTCACACTCTTCAAAAAAATGATCACCATTTCGGACTGAGATGGAGAGACATTTCTTCATTTCAAAGGTTGTGAATTTTTGGAATTTACTTGTTGAGTATATTCAAGACAGAGATTTATCGATTCTTTGGGTAGGAATGGAATTCTGGGATTTGGACATAAACTGGAATGAGGGTAAGATCAGCTTGTTGAATGAGGGGCTGGCTCCTATTTCTTGGACTTTCTATTAAGTCTAAGAGCATTGGTATTCAAGTGGAATCTCGTAACAATTGTTATTATGTACACTGTCGATAGATAGATATAGAAGGATGTAGATAGAGAGTTATTGATACTTTTTCATTTTGCATGTAATATTTTTTGTGACTTTGGGAGATAGTCAGTCTGCTTTATCATTTCCCAGGAGGATTCTAATCAGATTAACTAGCTAGAAGATAAGTTTAATGAACACATCCAGCCACTTTCGATATTCTTTCACTGGGGGCCACAGATTGCCTGGATTTTCATCACAGTCAATCAAATGGAAAATAATTGTTATACATCCAAGTGAACACACCACACAGTCACTGTCTGCTGAAACCTAGTGTGATTCCTCAATCAGGCCTGTAATCTAATATCCAATCATAGCAGATATGGCAGAGCATTCAATGACTTCAATAGCAAATGGAGAAATGGAAAGGACTCTGATTTGCTAAAGTTTGTCCTATGTTGTTGCAGAGTCGATATCACATCATTGCCTCCCTGACAGAGAGAGAGGTGCAATTCTCTCTCTTCTGATCATGTGTAAAACCAAAACCAGAGGCAGTTCGAGAGGAAGAGGCTAACTGCAGCAAAAGAGATTCAAAGACATCAAACAGAAATCTTCTGAATGAAATGGCCTGCAATTTCCAACAAGGCACTGGGCTTTCTCTGCTGCCCCGCTCTGTCAAACGAGACAATTTGGATCAAGTAATCCCAAAACAATAATGCAGCAATTGT
This sequence comes from Rhincodon typus, assembly GCF_021869965.1. Classification (NCBI taxonomy): domain Eukaryota; kingdom Metazoa; phylum Chordata; class Chondrichthyes; order Orectolobiformes; family Rhincodontidae; genus Rhincodon; species Rhincodon typus. The sequence goes on along the minus strand of NC_063367.1, from coordinate 21,941,307 downwards.
CTCTCTATGGGAGAGCGCTGTCCAAAAATCATTCATATTCCGGTACTGACCAGTGCTATGACTTATCGGGACATTGTGCCATAAATCCAGCCCAGCTCTTCCTGGACTCACACCATACAAATATCGAAAATAAAGCAAGAGGAGGCCATTCGGCCCTTCGAGCCTGCTCTGCCATTCAATATGATCATGGCTGATCATCCGACTCAGTAACCAGTCCCCGCTTTCTCCCCATATCCCTTAATCCAAATAGCCCTAAGAACTATACAAAAACTGAAAGAACTGCAGATGCTATAAATCTGGAACAAAAACAAAGTTGCTGGAAAAGCTCAGCAGGTCTGGCAGCATCTGTGAAGGAAAAAACAGAGTTAACGTTTCGGGTCTGGTGATCCTAAGAACTATATCTAACTCATTCTTGAAACTATTCGTTGTTTTGGCCTCAAACACTTTCTGTGGCAGAGAACTCCACAAATTCACTAAAAGTTAAAGTATTCTTTTAAGGTGTGTAAAATTCCCCAATTTCCCTGACTTTCAGGTCAAGGTTGATAGAAACTATTGACCAGGTTTCTGTATGAAACAAGATTTATTATCCATTGTAAGTAATTAGACTATAAGCTACAAGTACACAAATATAAACCACTGTTATGTGACAGCACTGACTAAAGCTCTAATCTCCTCTTCCTTACACACTCACAGACCATCAGAAAATAGGTTAGTGGCAGAGGTAGAGAAAACAGGAAAGTCATTTCAATGTTCTTTGCTTCCCGATTCTGATGTTGAGGTGATCATTCTTTGGCTAGCCAAGTCCTTAATGTCATAATATCTTTCTTGAAGCTTCTACTGGTTTGTAAGTACAGAGCAAGTGATTCATTTGAAAAATGTCCCAAATTTGGATGATTTGGATGTGAATATAGGATGTATGGTTAGTAAGTTTGCAGATGACACCAAAATAGGTGGTGTAGTGGACAGTGAAGAAGGTTATCTAATAGTACAAGATGATCTTGATCAGATAGATCAATAGGCCAAGAAGTGGCAGGTGGAGTTTAATTTAGAGAAATGTGAGGTGTGGCATTTTGGTAAGGCAAACCAGCGCAAGACTTACACAGTTAATGGAGAGTGTTGTTGAACAGAGAGACCTAGGGTTGCAGATACATAGTTCCTTGAAAGTGGAATTGCAGGTATACAGGGTGGTGAAAGGCATTTGGTACAGTTGCCTTCATTGGTCAGTGCATTGAGTATAGGAGTTGGGAGGTCATGTTGTAGCTGTACAGGGCATTGGTTAGGCCACTTTTAGAATATTGTGTACAATTCTGGTCACCCTGCTATAGAAGGATGCTGTTAACCTAGAAAGGGTGCAGAAAACATTTACAAGGATGTTGCTGGGACAAGGGTTTGAGTTATAAGGACAGGCTGGATAGGTTGGGTCTTTCTTCCCTGGAGCAGTGGAAGCTGACGGGTGATCTTATAGAGGCTCATAAGATCATGAGGGACATAGAAAAGGTGAATAGCCAAGGTCTTTTTCCAAGGGTACAGTTCAAAACTAGAGGGAATCAGTTTAAGATGAGAGGGGAAAGATCTAAAACGCACCAGGGATCACCTTTTTCACCCAGGGGGTGGTGCATGTATGGAGCGAGCTGGCAGAGGAAATGGTAGAGGGGGTACAATTACAACAATTAAAAGACATTTGGCCAGGTACATGAATAGGAAAGGTTTGGAGGGATATGGACCATACGCAGGCAAACGGGACTAGTTCAGTTTAGGATATCTGGATGAATTGGACCGAAAGGTCTGTTTCCACGCTCTATGACTCTGTGATTCTATTTATCAATTGAAAAGTCTCAGCTCACAGCAACTGCTGCAGAAAAACTAACTAGTTTTCTGCGAGTTTAAACTGAGTATTTTATTGCAGGGAACAGGCTGCTTCTACTGGGGAGAACAACAGCACAACATTCTCTCTCTCTCTCTCCATGTCTGTGTCTCTGTAACTTGTTTTCAGCTTCAACCTGCTCCGTTGGCTGAGAACCCATTCAGTTTCACTTGTCAGTAACTTCTCAGTTACCGATCATCTGCACAGTGTCAGAACCCACTGCCACAAAATATAGAGTTCACAGCAGGGATTGATTTCCTTGCTGTGAAATTATGCAGCCATCCTGGTAAATCCCTGGTTTGAAAAACAGTTCTTTCTCCTCACAGCCTACAGTTTTTAAAGACAGAAAAATACACTGCTCTTACACTATATTCTAATGCAGAATAGGTTAATGTAGAGTCCATATCAGGAGGTTCTTGATAATGTGTGTGTCTGACTGTGTGTCTATGTGTTTGGGAGGGGTGTGTGCTTCTGTGTGTGAAGGGGTTGCTGTGTGGGGTTGGAGGGTTTGGCAGGGTGCAGCTTACAAACTAGGAGGATATGACAAGATCAAAGGGCAACTGTTTTCCTAATGATACCCAAAATGGGACAAACTGTATAAACATAAAAAAAAGTGACAAACAGGGTCAAAGGGGTCAAAGGGGTCAAAGGGGAAACAAAAGGTAAAAGGGCTAAATTGATGGTTTTTTAAAAAATCCATGCGGTACATGGAACAAAATAAAGGAATTAACAGCAGAAATACAGGTTAATCAGTATGATCTTATAGTCATTAGGGAAACATGATGACAAGGAGATTATAGCTTGGGAATAAATATTCAGGGGTATGTGGCTTTTTGAAGTACAGGCAGGAAGGGATGAGGGTGGGATAGCTTTGTCAGTATGAGATGGAATAAGCACGATAGCAAGAAATATTCTTGGATCCGAAGATGCAGATTCCATTTCGGTGGAGTTAAGAAAATACAAGGGGAAGAAGACACTGTGGGTGTCATCTAATGGCTCTCTAACAGGAGCTGCTCTGTAGAACAGAGAATAAATTGAGAGATAATGTAAAAATGGGTAGTACACTAATAGTGGGAGACATTAATTTTCATGTAGATTGTGAAAATCATATTTGCCGAGGTAGCCAAGAGGAAGAATTCATAGAATGTATTCAAGTCACTTTCCTAGGACAATACAAGGACTGGGGCTCTTTTAGACCCAATAATGTGTAAGGAGGCAGGGTTAATACATTATCTCAGAGTATGAGATCTCTTAGGGAACAGTGACCATAACATGGTAGAATGTAACATTGAGTTTGAGAATGAGAAACTTGGATCAGAAACAACTGCTAAGTCTAGGTAAGGGTAATTTGACAGGGATGAGGGCTGACTTTGCTCATACAGATTACGAAAGGAGATTAGTAAAAAAGATGGTTGAAGGGCAATAACAGACATTTAAGAAATTAGCTCTTGACTCATAGCAAAGGTATATCCCAGTGAGGAAGACAGGATTGTAGGAAAGGGACAAACTGGCATGGTTAATCTAGGAAGGTAAGGATACTATCAAATTGAAATATCAAAAATTAATAAATGTGGTAAAGATTAGTGGCAAATTTTAGGGTTTGGAAAGTTTTGAAAGCCAACAAAAGATGACCCAAAAAAAAGATTCAGAATAAACTATCGTGGTAATCTAGCTAGTAATATAAAAACAGAGAGTAAGAGCTTATTTAAATATATACAGAGGACGAGAGAGGCCAAAATGAACCCAGACCTTTAGAGAACGAGACTGCAGAAATAATAATGGGGAACCAAGAAATGGCAGAGGATTTGATGGAAAATTTATCGTCTTAACAGTAAAGGACATTAATAGCATTCTACCATTACTAAATAATCAAGGGTCTAAAAGGAGGGGAGGAAATTGTAGAATTTTATCGTACAAGAGGAGGCCATTCAGCCTGAAGTGCCTATACCAGTTCTCAAAAGAGCCACCTGACTAGCCTCACTCCCCCAACCCTATCTTTGTAGCCCTCTAACATCATCCCTTTCAAGTGTACACCCTGTTCTCTTCTGAAACCTCCAATGGAATCCACCTCTGCTAGTCTCCCAGGCAGCGCGTTCCATATCCTAACAACTCTCTGAGTAAAGAAGTAAAGGAATGTTGAAGAATGTAATAGCATAGACACAGCTCACTCTTGCCTGAAAGAACTTTCTTTCCCTAGAATGATGTGTTGAGATTTTGAAGAATATTTGTATTTGACTGGAGAATTGAAATCTCTGCTTTTCCCACCTTCAGGCCTTGGTGAGTGGTAACAGCTGAATACTTAGCATGTTTTCAAGGTAAAGGTCTCTTGTGTTTTACCTTTACAGTCAGATACACAGCTTTGGTATGTCTGATCCCATTTAACAAGTGCCAGAAAAATCTGTTCAATGGTTCTAAAATGAAAATGGTTAACAATGGTTATGGTGGTTATGGTCGTGAGGAAATGAAAGACTGTGGATGGACTGGACAGGCTATAGGTGCGCACAAGAAAGGAAGTTATTAAAATGAAATGAAGTATCCAAATAAGTGAAGATTATTTATTGATTAAGAGCCCGTTAAAGAAGTAATTATTGAATTACTGACAAGGGTGGGATTAACCCGGCTGTAAATTGTAATCATCCCTCTGGGTCTCACTCTTCAGGAAGGATGTCAAGGTCAAGAGAGAAGGAGCAGAGGAACTGGATTATGGGAGTTAAGAGAATGTGGAGGAGGGATTGTAGACACTAGGATTGCTGTCCTTTTGGCAGGGATAGGGATGGGTGTGGAGGGGAAATGGGGGTTTATGGAGAGAAAACAGACAAGGAGAACATCTTGTCGCTGGCCTGAACTCTAACCATCAGCTCAGATCATAGGCTAAGAATCGAGGGCAGAGATGAGAAATTATTTGTCTCTGTTGGTCTCCACTGCCTTACCAGGTGATGGGAATCAATTCAGCAGGAATGTTCAAATGGGAATTACATAAATACTTAGAGACATACAGGATGGAAACAGACCCTTCGGTCCAACCAGTCCATGCCGACCATAATCCCAAAATAAACTAGTCCACCTGTCTGCGCTTAGCCTATATCCCTCTAAACATTTCTTATTCATGTACTTATCTAAATGTCTTTTAAATGTTGTAAATGCATTCATATCCACTACTTCCTCAGGAAGTGCATTCCACACATAAACTGCTCTCCGTGTAAAAAAGTTGTCCCTCATGTCCTTTTTAAATCTTTCTCCTCTCACCTTAAAAATATGCCTGTTAGTCTTGAAATCCCCCACCCTAGGGAAAAGACACCTGCCATTCACCTTATCTATACTCCTCATGATTTTATAAACCTCTATAAGGTCACCTCTCAACCTCCTACGCTCCAGTGAAATAAGCCCCAGCCTATCCAGCCTCTCCTTATAACTCAAACCCTCCATCCCCTGCAACATCCTGGTAAATCTCTTCTGAACCTACTCCAGCTTAATCCTCCATATAACAGGGTGACCAGAACTGCACAAAGTACTCCAGAACAGCCTCACTAAAGCCCTGTACAATCTCAACATAATGTCCCAACTCCTATACTCAAAAGGTCTGAGCAACTTCATAAAAAAAGTAACCGTAGCTCCCAAGGGGGAAGGGCAGGAACTGTGGGGCCGATTGCTTTCAAGGAGCTAATGTAGCTGCAATGCCCATATGCCTCTGTCTGTCCATCTCTAATTGCCCAGAGGGCAGTTAAGAGTCACCTACTTCAGGTGGGCAAATGTCATACGTAGGCTAGACCAGGTAAGAATGGCAGATTTCCTTCGGTAAGGGACCGTAGTGAACCAGATGGGTTTGTCTGACAATCAGCAATGGTTTCCTCATTATTACACTTTTAATTTAAGATTTGCACTGAATTCAAATATCCATCTGCTGTGGTGGGATTTGATCTCAGGTTCCCAGAACACTACCCGTCTCTCTGGATGAAGGATCTAGCGAGGATAGCAATGGGTGATCACCTGCCCATGATGACAGAAAGAGAGAGACTCACTGCCAGTAACCAAGCAGCAAAAACAACTGACTGTGATTGCAAGAGGAAGCAGATACTAGATCCTGCCAATGGGAACAACAGCATCAAATGGTGAGGCCACTATGGGAATCCTGCGTTCAATCCTCGTCCCTCTGCTATAGGAAAGACATTGTTAAACCTGAGCACGGTCAGAAAAGATTTACAAGGATGCCAGGGATGGAGGGTTTGAGCTATAGGGAGACGCTAAATAGGCTGGGGCTATTTTCCCTGGAGTGTCAGAGACTGAGGGGTGACCTTATAGAGGTTTATAAAATCATGGATAGGGTGAATCGTCAAGGTCTTTTCCCCAGGGTAGGAGAGTCCATAACTAGAGGGCATAGGTTTAAGGTGAGAGGGGCAAGGTTTAAAAGGGACCTGAGGGGCAACTTTTTCACACAGAGGGTGGTGCCAGAGGAAGTGGTGGGGGCTGGTACAATTACAGCATTTAAAAGGCATCTGAATGGGTATGTGAATGGGAAGGGTTTAGAGGGAGATTGGCCCAATGCTGGCAAATGGGACTAGATTTATTTAGGATATGTGTTTGGCATGGACGGGGACGGTCTGAAGGGCCTGTTTCTACGCTGTACATCTCTATGGCTCCATAACAACAACAACAATGCTCTTTGATGGTGCCTTTAATCCATAAAATGGATGAATAAGAAAATATTAGGCTGGTGACTCTATGCCTGGTCGTCGAGTCGTGTTTTAAGGAACATCTTTAAAGGACAAAAGGAGTGCACTAGGGCTGAAATATATCGAGAGAGATACAGTATGAGAGTGAGCTGTAGTGCTGGAGAAATCTGCAAAGAAACCATGGAGGGATTTTGAATCATGAAGGAGGATTGAGCTGTTCTCTGGGAACTGGTTTAGTCCAGGGAGCACAGAGGGTGAAGGAGCAGTGTTGGCTATGAAGACTTTGCAGCTGAATAGCTTCCAATGACAAATAACTCCATTATCTGGGCTATCATCAGAGGAATCATGAACAGTCACAACTCTAGGTGTTTATGGGACCCAAATCATGTGGAATGTCAGCAACTCTTCAAAGAGAGGAGAAAAATACAATTAAGGTATTATGGAAAATGGCAATAGAAAGATCGTTTGGAGGCTGCTTTGTATCTGCTGGTCCCTGGGGTATTCACAATGACTGGCCTATTCTACTCAATAACTGACAGAGACTCACAGTCACTGCTGTCCCTTGCTGATAACTCACAGTTCAGGCATCATCTCCCATACTGAGCTCAGAGGCCAAAACCCGACTTCTCTCTCACACACACACAGATGCACACACTGAGTCTGGTCCATCTTTTATTCTTTTACATTCAAGAGCTGCTTTATGAAAAGAGAAATGGGATAAAGAACAGTTTTCTGGATATCTGCGGACCAGAGCCCAACATATGCAGATGGGACCTCTATTTAAATAAGGGGTCAGAGTGGCCATTTGTTTAACATGCGCTGCACAGTTAGAGTGCTGTAAATTGACAACAGCAACACATTTCCTCATTCACTGGAGTCTTTGATCTGTGACAGCTGCCTTAAATCTGCCTTGTTCACTCATTGCAAAATCCCCGTTCCATTTGGCACTGAGTGGTCATTGGCAGTGCCTGTGCCAGCATTCCTGGGTAATGTCACACTGCCCGTGGCACCAAGCTACTCAGAATAATGTACCCGCTCTCAGTCACACACAGTAACTCCATGCCCTGCTTAAATACACCTCACGTTTGGTGACTGGGTGACATGAAGATGTGCAGATAAGGCTTGAGTGGAGCATAGATGTTGCATGTTCAGTCTAATTGGCGAATTACTTTGTGTAAGGCCTTTGTAGTAACCTGTAAAATCCCAGCTTAGCACCTGCAGAATGTTTGTGTTTTAAAAATATCGGAAAATTAAAAATCTTATGTTGATTTTGGTGACCATGAATTTTTCAGATCCTGGGGCAGTGGTGTTTTGTTACTGTTCCCAGAGCAGGTACTCCTTGTGGAAAGCCGTGCTAGAGAGCCCAATTTGAATAGAAGATGAGCTCTTTTAAATTAATTTCTTTTTATCCTTATTGTACCTCAAAATAGCACTGGATTGTGGCAACAAAACACATTTCACTCTCTCTTCAAGATATATGGGACAATAAACAACACTGACAACACATTGGCTGTAAATTGCATTTGTACATCTGTGTGTATGTGTGTATGTCCATATGTCTGTGTGTGTGTGTGTGTGTGTGTGTGTGT
>NC_063367.1:21907392-21909994 GCF_021869965.1 Rhincodon typus | reverse complement strand
CAATGGGGACAGCTGCGGGGTGGGGAACAATGGGGACAACTGGGGGGGTGGGGAACAATGGGGACAACTGGGGGGTGGGGAAAAATGGGAACAGCTGGGGGGTGGAGAACAATGGGGACAGCTGGGGGGTAGGGAACAGTGTTATCTCGGTTCGGTTTGTGAGAAGTGTTTACACACTGTGAGAGACTAGGCCCCGGTTCCCAGCAGCTTCCCCTGAAACAGGAATACTGTAACTCCTGACTCCCACTGCCTGTAGATACCAGCCTGGGGCAGCAGCATGCCTGGTACAGAGTGGAAAGGGTGGGGCAGGAATGGCAATGCCTGAAGCAGTATCTCGCGGGCGTCCCTCCAAACTGCACTGTGTAGGAAAGTTGGGACCAGGGGCCCATTACGTTAAGGAGCACATTGCCCCATCCCTGTGCCCAAATACACAGCCAGGGCTTTCCCCTCAATGCTGCTGTGTACGGTACAGAACAAAGAGAAACACCATCAAATTCTCCCATCACTGACAGCAATGTCAAACCATCTCACCGAAAACTAGAGATAACAAGCCTTTCGATTTTGGTTATCAGGCCTGGTGTAATAATAACTTATCAGTCAGTAATTACGCTGAACAGAACAAGGCCAGGCCACAAACACCACCCCCACCCCCCGCCATCCCTCCCATAAAGTGATGGGCTCAGACCAAGCTGTGAAGAGTTGTGGTCCGCACCATCATCACTCATCGATCAAACCCACTGCGGCCCTTTCAGTAGCAGCTTTCTGTTAATGGTTTCCTTACCTGCTGGAGGTCCAGGGGCTCCAGGGCAGGGGGGTCGGTTTGAGGGTGTTGGGGGGGAGGTGGTTACTTCCACATGGATATTGTCAACAATCCTGACTAATCTAGATGTCAAATCACCAGGAAATTTGCAGGCCAGGACACTCTCGACAAGCCACAGAGTTCATCTGGAAAACTGCACCGCTACAGCCACGGCCAGATAACCTGCAGAGGGGAAATGAAACGGAAATGTTGGAACTTGTTCAAGGGTTAAACAGAATTAGTTCTCTATTTTAAGCATAGTGGGGTTGCTCAGGCTCTGTGTCAGATCCCTGCTCTGCCTGCCTCACTCACCAACAACAACCTCCATTTGTATAGCACCTCCAAAACCTACAGCAACATCCCATGGTGCCTCCCAGTGTTCACTGAGGCGCACGGTAACATATTAGGTGGATAAGTCAAAACTCGGTCAATTGGATCAGTTCCATAATGGAGCAGAGACAGTTACAGATCAGAAGAATGCTCTGAAAGCTATCGGCACCCTTCCATCTCGAGCTATCTAGTTCACCCAGCACTCCCACATGTACTAACCCACAGAGGTTCCTGATTTACCAACTCCACAATTTTAAAGGCTCTTCGGCCCATCAGGTCTGTGTCAGTCAAAACCAACCACCTGACTATGCTACTCCAGCTCTTGGCCCATAGCCCTGTATACCTTGGCATCACAAGTACACATCTAAATACTTCTTAAAGGGTGTCTGCCTCTCCCACCCTTAAAGGCGTGAGTTCCAGATTCCCTCCACCCTCTGAGTTAAAACGTTTCTCCTCTAAACCTCCTGCCCCTTACCTTCAATCTATACCCCCAGTCAAGGGGAAATGGATCTTCCTACATACCTTGTCTATGCCCCTCATAATTTTATACATCCCAATCATTTGCCCCCTCTCAGTCTCCTTTGCTTCAAGGAAAATAACCCCCGAGGGAATGTTAAGGGGTTCTGAGGAAGGGTCACCGGACCCGAAACATTAACTCTGACATTTTTTCTTCCCAGATGCTGCCAGACCTGCTGAGCTTTTCCAGCAACTTCTGTTTTTGTTCCTGATTTACAGCATCCGCAGTTCTTTCGGATTTTAATTAAGATCCTTATTCTTGTTTTCAAATTCTTCTCCATGCTTCAGTCTCCCTGCCCCGTTCATCTCCCCCAACGTCACAACTCCGTGTGTTCCTCCAGATGTGGCCTTTCGAACATTTTCCGAGGACCATCACCCTGCTATTGGTGACTGTTGTTCCACCAGTAACAGCCAAGCCTTCTGTTACAATGGGGCCCAAGCTCGACAGTTCTTACAGTCAGGATGGCCCAGAGAAAGGTTCAAACAGGGAGTTGGGTGGGGGGGTGAGTGGGTGGGGGGTGTTGGATAGCGATGGGGGCCATGGGGGTGGGGCCGTCCTCCCTGACCCCACTGTGGGAGAGAGTCCGCTGTTCAGCCACAGAGAGATTAGAATCACAGCCAACTGGCCACAAACTACCCTCAGTGTCTTGGCGAATCTAGAGCGCTGCATTATCGGAGATTTGAGACGAGTAATCTTGAGGTTTTTGAACGAAAAATGAGTCTCTTTGTGGAAGATTCCGTGACAGAATCAAGTTGAGCGTGGGGGTTATTTATCAAAGGGGATCACACAGTGAAATAAGAAGCTTTGATTACAGTGTAAGCAAAAGGGAGATAACCAAGTGAGGACCAGCTATCTGCTGCAGGATAGGCTGCTCATGTTAACCCTTTAGGCATCATTCTAACTGGTCAGGTTTCAGGCAGGTACCCCACCCTGTACCCAGCCTCTGACAGGTACCC
>NC_063367.1:21905138-21907382 GCF_021869965.1 Rhincodon typus | reverse complement strand
CAGGCAGGTACCCCACCCTGTACCCAGCCTCTGACAGGTACCCCACCCTGTACCCAGCCTCTGAAACTGTAGATGTGCTGTAGGCTGATAATGAATGAATAAGGAAAAGTATAAAATTCAGTGTCAAGTCAATCCTGCCACAGATTTCAGATTTAACAACATGTGCTACTCTTTATGATGTTCTTTTAAAACTATCTTTGACTACCAACACAGTGTGTGACACCAGCACGCTCCAATGGCACCAACGAGCCAGTCAGCAACATCACAAACAGGTCAACACTCTGTAGGCCTTTCCCAGGGTGAACCCTATCCAGCACTCAGCACACGGCCACATTAACTCCTCATTAAAACTGAGAGTAAGCCTGTAGCCAGCCCTAACCTGAGCACCCTCCCTCCTGCAAACCACACTCCAAACAACAGAGTGATACTATCCATGGATCTGAGTTCACGGTGAGACCAGTAACCCATGCCAGGGCTAGTCACCGAGGGGTGGGGATGGGGTAGAATGAATTCTCTGGGATTGTTGTGAATCTTTGGGATTCTGTCCCCCAAGAGGGCTGCGGGAGTTTGCTGTTGAGTATATTTGGGACAGAGATTAAACAGATCTTTGGCGGGGAGTGTGCAGGGAGGCGTTGGTAAGATGAATCAGACAGTGGTGCAACAGGTTGAGAGCTCTGAGAGCTCCTACTGCAGTTCCTGTTTCAGTTTGAATCCAAGATTCATTGGATGGACTTGGCTTTAAGAAAATGAAACATTTTTCTGCTTTAAAACATATTCGATTGAATGATTCATCATCCTCTTCCCTACTGGCCAGGGAGTCTCACCATATTGTAAATGCTGCTATTTCTGTAATAACCACCTGTACAGTTAAAGAGTCTGAATTCTCCAACATTCAAATTGGTTTCAATACACTTGGCCTCCTGTCCCCAAGGCTTGTGGAAATGTTATTCAGACAGCCCATGTCTGCCTGGCTCACATTCATCATGATTCCTTTCAGTAAACCTGCTCTCTCTGCGATCGCCCCATGTACACTCCCACTGCCTGTTGTGAGATGGGGTGCTAACTCAGTCACTCACTGCTCCTGCTTTCGCCCACATTGTGGTGTCATTTCCCACAATACCATTTTCAACAAAGGACCCCCATTGCCAGGCATTTTCCAATCAATGGATTCTTCCAAATGCTCCTCAAGATTCCAAACTTCCCAACAACCACAAGGAAATACTGCAGATGCTGCAAACCTGAACCTAAACCACAAAATGTCTACTCAATAGGTGAGGCATCATCAGCTGAGAGGAAAGGATTGGATGTGACAGGTCAGTTCAATGGGCTCTGTCAGAAACACGGAGCTTTACTCTATATCTAACACCATGCTGTCCCTGTCCTGGGAGTGTTTGATGGGGACAGTGTAGAGGGAGCTTTACTCTGTATCTAACCCCGTGCTGTGCCTGTCCTGGGAGTGTTTGATGGGGACAGTGTAGAGGGAGCTTTACTCCTCTTCTAACACCGTGCTGTGCCTGTCCTGGGAGTGTTTGATGGGGACAGTGTAGAGGAAGCTTTACTCCTCTTCTAGCCCTGTGCTGTCCCTGTCCTGGGACTGTGTGATGGGGGAACGGTGTAGAGAGAGCTTTACTCTGGATCTAACCCCGTGCTGACCCTGCCCTGGGAGTATTTGATGGGGGGACAGTGTAGAGGAAGCTTTACTCTGTATCTAACTCTGTGCTGTCCCAGTCCTGCGAGTGTTTGATGGGGAACAGTGTAGGGAAAGCTTTACTCTGGATCTAATCCCATACTGTCCTCGTCCTGGGAGTGTTTGACAGGGGAATGCTGTCGAGGAAGCTTTACTCTCTGTCTAACCCTGTGCTATCCATACGGTTTTGGATGCTCAGAGTTTGGGAAAGCTGTTGTTATAGAAATTCTTTTCTCAATACCATCCTGTGATGAATAGCAGTGACAAACACAATGTCACCTGTACACTCCCCACCCCCACGGTCACATTGTCACCTGTACACTTCCCACCCCTACGGTCACATTGTCACCTGTACACTCCCCACTCCCATGGTCACAATGTCACCTGTACACTCCCCACCCCCACGGTCACATTGTCACCTGTACACTTCCCACCCCCACGGTCACATTGTCACCTGTACACTCCCCACCCCCACGGTCACAATGTCACCTGTACACTCCCCACCCCCACGGTCACATTGTCACCTGTACACTCCCTACCCCCACGGTCACAATGTC
>NC_063367.1:21904033-21905038 GCF_021869965.1 Rhincodon typus | reverse complement strand
CCCACAGTCACAATGTCACCTGTACACTCCCCACCCCCACGGTCACATTGTCATCTGTACACTCCCCACCCCCACGGTCACATTGTCACCTGTCCCTGCCTGAGCCAAGTCCATAGCTCACTGAACCATTGCAGAAATACCTGATTGAATATTACCTGGGAGGGCGAGGGGGTTAATATGGCAGAGGGTGTAGAGGGACATGGAGTGGGGGTAGAGGGGTAGGAGGTAGAGGGATACAAGGTAGAGGATTGAGATGTAACGGGGTAGGGTGAAAGGTGTAAGGGTAGACGGATAGAGGGTAGTGGGGTTGAGAATGAGGGGTCAAGGATGAGGGGAAGGGTTTGAGGGTCCGTGATTGTCCCTATGAAGCTACTAATGTACAGATCGGGGGAAGGTAAAGTGGGAAGGGAACAGGATGGTGGGCCCTCAGATACAGTGGCCATGAGCTCTCTGTGGAACAATAACTGCGATCTCCTCATGGAGGTGTCACTGAAAATGTTACTGTCCAGTTCCGTCACCCAGTAGTAAGGCAGGCCAGAATCTGCCTAGGAATTGGCCAAGTGTCAATCTTGGTGAGTCTCATGGAAGGTTTCACCTCAGCGAGACTTGGTCAGGTTTTTACTGGTATCTTCCCAAACCTGCCCCTTTCCCTATGCATCATATCCCTGTGTCACCCTGTGTTCTTATTGTCATCTCCCACTCACCACAGACAGGTCTACTGACCGCTACCCAGAAACGGCCAGGGCTCCAGGTGCCATTGCCAAGCACTGGTTACCCACAGGTGTCCTGCGTGGTCAGTTTTACTTGCCCTGGACATGGTGGGCAGAGGGCACTTGGAACAGCACTTTGTCACCTGATCCTGGAGGCCCTATTGTTGAAGACGGGTGTGGGGTGGGGGTCATGAACTCCCTGCATCTGGATTGTACCCTGAGATGTCGGGGAGTGACAGAGCTCTGGGGGGAGGGAGTGTACCCTGAGATGTGGGGGAATGATGGAGCTGTAGGG
>NC_063367.1:21899161-21904023 GCF_021869965.1 Rhincodon typus | reverse complement strand
GGAATGATGGAGCTGTAGGGAGGGAGTGTACCCTGAGATGTGGGGGAGTGATGGAGCTGTAGGGGTGGAGTGTACCCTGAGATGTGGGAGAGTGATGGAGCTGTAGGGAGGGAGTGTACCCTGAGTTGTGTGGGGAATGATGGAGCTGTAAGGAGGGAGTGTACCTTGAGATGTGGGGGAATGATGGAGCTGTAGGTGGGTAGTGTACCCTGAGATGTGGGTGAATGATGGAGCTCCGAGGGGGAGTGTACCCTGAGAGGTGTGGGGAGTGGACATCACTGGTTCACCCAGCACTCATTGTTCGTCTCCAGTTGTTGGTTAGAGTCAACTATTTTACTGCGGAAAACAGAAACAGAAATTGCTGGAGAAACTCAGCAGGTCTAGCAGCATGTGATGAGAGAGAGAGGGATAAACATTTCGAGTCCAGTGACCGTTCTTCAGTTCCGAAGATGTCTCCGCGAACGCTATTGAGTTTCTCCAGCAATCTCTGTTATGACACCATGGTCACCATTTGACTCTTTAATTCCAGATTTTTCGTTGAATTTGTATTCCACCATCTGCCGTGGTGGGATTTGCACCCAGGCCCCCAGAACATTAACAACAGAAATTGCTGGAGAAACTCAGTGGGATTGGCAGCATCAATGGAGAGAAATCAGAGTTAGCCTTTTGGGTCCAGTGACCTTTTTTCCACAGATGCTGCCAGATCTACTGAGTCTTTTTCCAGCAATTTCTGCTTTAGTTTCTGATTTCCAGCATGTGCAGTTCTTTCAGTTTTCCCCAGAGCATTAGTTGGATTGGTAGTCTAATGATAATAGCACTCGGCCAATTATGTGTAAAAAGGCCTTGCCATGTTCAGCGCTTGGCTGGAAGATGGGGTTGTTTTGTTCTGTAAGGGCCATCTCATGTGTTTCTTCCAACGTTCTGATCAATGGCCCTGTCATCGTGGGGGCCCCTCAGCCATTACCCCTTGTAGGTTGAACAAACAACAACAGTTGGTTCCAATAGAAAGTCAAGCTCTTCACACCATGCCCAAAATCGATGAGGAGAGAGGATAGGAGAGGAATGGTGGGGCGTGGGGGAGGTGGGGGGGGGGGGGGGGGGGGGGAGGGGGGTGGGTGCGGGTGCGGGGGCTGCTTTATTTAAACATCAACAAATTTCAAACATTACTGTTCATTTTGGAGAAATCTGCTGGTATTTGTTTGGTGGCTTGAGTTGGAGCGAAACTCTGACTACAGGGACATCTTCACAAATGTTCCCTACTTGCCTGCCAATGTACCCAGTGCGGTGTTTGGTTCCGTTTGTGTAGTTATTGTAACAAGGTCAGTCAGGTGGACCTCATAGAATAGGAGTTCCCTGATTGGGGCTGTTTTGCTGTTCCAATCAGGGAGCCCTGGCTGACAGATATAAATAGGAGGGTCAGAGGTTCTGTTCACTCTGAGAGCTGGCTCTGAGTGAGCTGGATCAGTGTCAAGTCTGTGCATGTGTAAATAAAGGGTGACTTGGTGATGGGATACCAGCATCTGTACAGTTATTTCAGTTTGTGTGGGATTTTTAATCTTTTTTGGCTCTGCTGCTCCACTGGGGACATATAGCAATAACTGAGATCAATTCTGGGGACATAGAGACTGTTGTAATTTCCAGCTGCCATTTAGAAGGAATTTGCCTTGCTGACGTTTTCTGTGTAAACACGCTCTAGTACCATCCCATCAACGTCTCATTGTCACTGAATACTTCTGGCGCCTGGCCCAGGAGGATCCATCTTCTCCAGCTGTGGGAACATATTGCACCTTGCCCCTCATCTCAAATGTGTTCAGAAACACTTGAGAAAAACAAAGTTCAGAACAGCAAAGTGGGAGCATCCATTGTAGGACTCAGCACTGCCCAGAACTCCAAATCTCTGGAGTGTATTTACTAATACTCAATGACCAGCAGAGACAATGAGACTGCTGTTTATACCAAGGCCCACACCAACTACCTGCCTCCAGTGAGCTATTGTTGTTGTGCCAGACATTTAGAGGAGTTTGACATTGAGCTGAGAGAATATCAGCTCTGTCAGATCCATGTAAACAATCCCATCATGCTCCTGATTGGTCTTTGTTCTACATCGCCTTGCTTCATGTTATTTTACCTGAGCGTCTGTTTTACTTTAAGGTCTCTTTCTTTCATTTCTTCTCCCTGAGGGGAGTGAATCTGTGGAATTCTTTACCACTTGGGCCGTGGAGGATGGGTCACTGGTGTATTCAAGGCTGAAGAAAGACAATTTTTTAATCAGGAAAGGAATGAAAGGTGAGGGGACAAAGGCAGGAAAGCGAAGTTGAGGATTATCAGATCAGCCATTGAACGGCCCAGTTCTGCTCCTATGTCTTATGGTCTTCATTTGTTGTTAGTTTCAAGTTATCTGCTGATTTTCTTCCTCTCCCACTCCAAATGGCCTTCCCCCGTCACTGTACCCACTTGTCTCAAATCTCAGCCTTGCTTCCTCTGTCCATCACTGTCATTTTGATCAACATACTCAGATGTGCTATAACACACCTCCAGAGTAGGTGGGATTTGAAACCAGGCCTTCTGGACCAGAGGTAGAGACACTACCACAAGACCATCTACCCTGACCTGAGGCTATTCCCTCCTCATTGATCCAATCCTTTTTCCCGATTCTTGCTCTGAATCCCATCTGTTGGCAGAGGCTGGTCAGTGCAGATAGTCATTGTGACTGAGTAACTGTCTTCACTGACCACTATCGCCTACAAGAGGGAACCTGGTCAATCTGAAAAAACACGCGAGTTTATTGTGTAACATGTTGTACAGGGGATGCACTGTTTTATATTTCTTCTACATTTCATGATGTGTTTTAATTTGTAAATTATTACGGCTAGGAAATTTATACTGCTCTACATGTATGGTACAGAAAATACCTGCAGGTTTAATATTGATTCCTAAGGGATCTCTTGATGCACTTAAAGCTGCTTCACTCTAAGTAGCAATTCTGATGAGCTGAGGATAAGGTTAAATGAGGACTACCTGGTAATTGAAGGATAGCAGGGGAGTTATATCCCATGTCCTGGTCAATACCTATCACTCACAGAAGATTGCTTAAAAACAGATCACCTGGTCATCCATTGATGCTTTTTGGGAACTTTCTGCGAGCAAGTTAGGTGCTGTTGCCTCTACATTACATGACTGCGCTTCAAATATATTTGATTGGCCGTCATGCACTTTGGGATGGGCAGCAGGCATGGAAAGTGCTACATAAATGCAAATCTTTTCTTCTCCCCTTCTTCCTCAATGTCTGCTTCCTTCGGGAAAATATAATTGATGTGATCCAAAGAGATGCAGCATACCGCAAGAATTGGTTCGGGAAATACACCATTGTCACATCCTCGATCAAAGATTTGGGATGGGAATAACTACAGCAAGGGAGGAGATCAAGTATGTTCTACAAAACATGGACTGAGCTGGTGGGAATTGACAGAACCAAGTAGCTAGTGCCCTAAAGTAATGACAAAACACCAGATCGCCACCCATATAAACAACAAAGAACATCTATTTCCAAGATAGTGTGTCTTTGCAAGGACAATGCCAGTGTGTCAAAGGAAATAGTACCAACCCCATCATTGGAAATCCTCAAGACCCATCTCTGGATTATTTCTGTCTATAAATGTTCACTATCAAGATGGCCAGCTCAGTGGATCATGCCTGATTTAGCCAGTGCTAGCCTCCACCCACAGATACAAAACCAAAATATTGCAGATGCTGGATATCTGAAATCAGAACAGAGAGAGCACCGGTGAAACTCAGCAGGTTCTGGCAGCATCTGTGGAGAGAGAAACAGAGATAACATTTTATTGTTTTTGAACTCTCCACAGAGGCTGCTAGCAATGCTGAGTTTCTCCAGCACATTCTGTCTTTATTTCTAACCAGAGAGGTGTTACAGGAATGTAGGCATTAGTCTGTGAAACTGACATAAAACGAAAGCAGAAACAGAAACCCAGTTTGCTTCTTGAAAACCTTGTCAATCCATTTTATTTAACCAAGGCATTAGTTCTACTTGGAACCCCAATTGCAATTCGATATTGATGAGCGAGAAAGTCTTTTCTCCTTCCAATTGTTTTGTCACCTGGTTAGGATGGAAAGTGGCTAGTTCAAATAACTCTTCTATATTTTGTGCACATCCTGACAAGAATTGTTTGCTTACAGACAGTGGGTGTTGTACCCAAACGTGGAGATCTCTCGCCAGCTCTCTCCTTAGCTATGTGACTATACATCACCACAACATCACTATCTTTTCCACGCGTGCAGTCGGCCAATTACTCTACACCGATAAGCATGGCCAGTGTGGGACGCCCTGCAGAGTTTGGAGCAAATGCACAGAATTGGGATAGAATGCAGTGAGCTTTATTCTCTCTCAAACTATGCCCCACACATAACTTGTGAAAATCTGAGCGATCAGGAGGTAAGGACCCAAAATGGATTAATGGAATTTAAATACACTTCAACCAGGATCTAACAGACTACTAGAACAGAATGGAGAGGCTGAATAACCTGCTCCTATTCTTACGATACTGATAACCTGATATTCCCCAACAGGGATAGCAATGAATAGCAAATGCAGAGAAGGAAAAGGAACAGAGATAGTAGGAACTGCAGATGCTGGAGAATCCGAGACAACAAGGTGCAGGGCTGGATGAACACAGCAGGCCAAGCAGCATCATAGGAGCAGAGAGGCTGACGTTTCGGGCCTAGACCCTTCATCAGAAAAGGGGGAGGGGAAGGGGGTTTTGAAATAAATAGGGAGAGAGTGGGAGGCGGATAGAAGAGGGATAGAGGAGAGGATAGGTGGAGAGGAAACAAACAGGTCGAAGAGG
>NC_063367.1:21861449-21898761 GCF_021869965.1 Rhincodon typus | reverse complement strand
TTCCTAACTCCCTACCTACACTCACCTTTACTGGCTCCATCCCCCCCTCTTCGACCTGTTTGTTTCCTCTCCACCTATCCTCTCCTCTATCAATCTGTAACCTCATGGCCCAGCGTATCCCCCACTCAACCATTACCATCAAGCCAGGGGATCAACCCTGATTCAATGAAGAGTGCAGGAGGGCATGCCAGGAGCAGTACCAGGCATACCTGAAGATGAGGTATCAACCTGGAGATGCCACCAAACAGGACTACTTGCACGCCGCACAGCAAAAGCAGCAAGTGATAGACAGAGCGAAGTGATCCCACAACCAACGGATCAGATCTAAGCTCTGCAGTCCTGCCACATCCAGTTGTGAATGGTGGTGGACAATTAAATAACTCACTGGAGAAGGAGGCTCCACAAATATCCCCATCCTCAATGATGGAAGAGCCCAGCACATCAGTGCAAAAGATAA
This sequence comes from Rhincodon typus, assembly GCF_021869965.1. Lineage (NCBI taxonomy): Eukaryota > Metazoa > Chordata > Chondrichthyes > Orectolobiformes > Rhincodontidae > Rhincodon > Rhincodon typus. The sequence goes on along the minus strand of NC_063367.1, from coordinate 21,898,304 downwards.
GGCTGAAGCTTTCGCAGCAATCTTCAGCCAGAAGTGCCAAGTGGATGATCCATCTCAGCCTCCTCCAGAGGTCCCCAGCATTACAGATACCAGTCTTCAGCCAATTCAATTCACTCCATGTTATATTAAGAAATGGTTGGAGATACTGGATACTGCAAAGGCTACGGGCCCTGACAACATTCCGGCAATAGTACTGAAGACTTGTGCTCCAGAACTTGCCGCTCCCCGAGCCAAGCTGTTCCAGTACAGTTACAACACTGGGATCTACCCAACAATGTGGAAAATTGCCCAGGTTATGTCCTGTACACAAAAAGCAGGACAAATCCAACCTGGCCAATTACCGCCCCATCAGTCTCCTCTCGATCATCAGTAAATTGATGGAAGGTGTCAGTAACAGCGTTATCAAGCAGCACCTGCTCAGCAATAACCTGCTCAGTGACGCCCAGTTTGGGTTCCGCCAGGGCCACTCAGCTCCTGATCTCATTACAGCCTTGGTTCAAACATGGACAAAAGAGCTGAATTCCAGAGGTGAGGTTAGAGTGACAGCCCTTGACATCAAGGCTGCATTCGACCGAGTGTGGCACCAATGGGTATCAGGGGGCAAACGCTCCGGTGGTTGGAGTCATACCTGGCACATAGGAAGATGGTCGTGGTTGTGGGTGGTCAATCATCTCAGCTCCAGGACATCTCTGCAGGAGTTCCTCAGGGTAGTGTCCTCAGCCCAACCATCTTCAGCTGCTTCATCAATGACTTTCCTGAAATAACCCCACAGAGGACGGTATCCCATCACCAATCACCTTTCATTTACACATGGAGAGTCTTTGACACTGACCCAGCTCCCTCAGAGCCAGCTCTCAGAGTAAGCAGAACCCCTGACATTGCTGTTTATATCTGTCAGTCAGCCCCAATCAGGGAACTCATATTCTATAATGTCCACCTAGCTGACTTCATTACAGTCGCTACATGTCTTCCTCTCTGAGTACAAGGACATAGGCCTTTTCTTTTGTCGCAACTCCTCCTGGGGTGTTTTAACACCGGGTCAGGTTCCTCCAACTCTACCTCTGATATGGGCAGCACGTAATGCACAGTAGCTCCCCTCTTGCACCCAGAGCTTCTCAGAAGAAATTCATTCTGTTCTTCAGGCAGCAAAGGCATCGAGGCGGCAACATCCACTGTGTCAATCTCAGATTCCAAGGTATCTTCAATGCTTGATGGAGAGGGAAAACCCATGATTTATGGAACAATCAGAAAGGCTGCTGGGGAGCTGGGCATGTTTTGTTCTTTCACCGTTTGTGAGTTTGCAGCTTTCATATGGTCTACATGCTTGTTCAGGACTGTCCCATCTACCTGAACTGTATACATCACTGGACCTTACCTCATGTCGACCATGCCTCTTACCCATGCAGGGCCATTCCCGTAGTTTCCACACCAAACTTCATCCCCTGAAGTAAACTGTCTCTCTCGCTTAGTGTCCTGCATCCTTATTCCATTTCACCCTCCCCCCGCCACCTCGGTCCAGGAAGATCAGATTTAACCTTGTATGGAGTCTTCTCCTCCTTAGCAAGTCTGCTGGAGCTATACTTGCATGAGGGATGATCCTATAATCACATAGGAGCTGGGACCGTTCCTAGTGAAGCTGTTTCTTAGGTTGTCTTCAAAGTTTGCATTGCTGTTTATGCCAGAGCAATAGATGATGGATGTTATGGAGCTGTCCTCATGCCAAATACCTGTAGCTCAACTAGGTCACTTGGGGGGCCTGGAACACACATTTTTCCCTTCTAAGGCATACACCCGCCTGGGAGAAATGTCTAAGGATTATGTCCAAGCTCTCTAAGTGCTCCTTCTTGGTCTTCCCAGTTATTAGCACATCATCTAGATAAATGGCAATCTGAGGTAGATCGTGCAAAATATTCTCCATCATCTGCTGAAAAACTGCACAGGCTGATAATACCCCAAATGGCAGTCTTTTGGATATTGGTACCCTAACCCTTATGGGTATTATTTGGAGCAATCTGCTGGGAATCCTCATCAAACTGCAATTAGAAGTACAACTGGCTCATGTCCAGCTTCGTGAAGAACAGCCCCACTGCCAGCTTTATGTATAAATCCTCTGTGTGAGGGATTGGGGATTTATCCAGCTGTGAAAATTGGTTTACTATTTGTTTAAAATCCCCACAAAGGCAAATCGACCCATCGAGCTTCACAATCAGTACAACCGGTGCTGTCCATTCTGCAAACCAGACTGGTTTGATGATTCCTTCGCTTTCCAGCCTCCTGATTCCTGCCTCTACTTTTGCTCGTATGGCAAATGACATTGGGCAGGCCTTCCAGATCGCGGAATCGCTTCCTGGTCAATATGCAAGATGGCCTCCTCTGATAGTCCCTAGACCTTCCTGAAAACCTTCCAGGTATTTAATTAGGACTTCACTCAAGCAGCCATGTTCTAATCGAAAATGTTGAGCCAATCTAAGTGAATCTTTCTCAACCAATTTCGCTTCAAAAACCTTGGGCCTGAGCCTTTTACCACACTCAGTGGTAACTGAACTAGCTGCTTTTCATAAGAGACCAAAACCAAAGTTGTCCCCTTAATCTGTAAAGGTTCCCCAGTATGGGTTCTCAGCCTAGCTGAGGTTTAGCACAAACCTAAGGGCTGGAGTCCAGAGTGAATTTTATTAAAGATTAATGGTTCTGCCATTCACTGAAATAGCAGCACCGGTATCAACCTCCATTAGAACCCCCTGACCATGTAACCAGGCATTTATTTTGATTGGCTCTGATTTGGATGTTGCTAAGGAATTTAACTGCTCCAAGCCAGATGCAGGTGGACTTTCCAGAGTGTACAGTCTCCTGGATACCTGCCTATGAGTTCTCTTGCTCAGTTTAGGTCCAGTCGGACTGTTTTGCCATTTCAGGTTTGCATACCAGCAGCAACTACAATGGCTTGCTGAGCCGGATCCTGAATAAAATTTTAACTGTTTGGTGGAGGCTTGGCTTTGTTTTGGGGTTTTGCTGTGGACTGACCTACAGTCCCTCCATTCAGGAAATGTCCCCCTTTCTACAATTGTTTTAGTCACTTTCTGATTCTGTTCTTTCTCAGTTGTATCATGGAACAGTCAAGTAGTGTTCCCCAAGCTCTGGTGTCCGCTTCCATCAGAATACACTGCAACTCATATGGTCAACTTGCTGCATTTTCCAACGATAAAACCAGCTGTGGTGCCTGTTTGAAGTCCAGTTGGGCTTCAGCTAGTAGGCACTTTTGCGTGGTCACATCACTAATCCACATACCAAATGGTGTGTCAGCATCTCACTTAAAGGGTTAACCCAAAGTCACATGCCTCTGCCAGTCATCTTAACCTCGTCAAAAATCCTGATACGGGTTCCCCTGGTTCTCAAATTGCAGAGTAAAACCAATAGCGTCTCAGAATTAGAGGAGGCTTGGGGTCATAATATTCCTTAACTAAATCTGTCAACTCTGAAAGGTTTCAGTCTCTGGTGCCTCAGGGAAAGTTCAGCTCCTAATGACCAGAGAAAGCTGTGGGTCTTCAAACTGTCAGGAGAATTACTCGTTGCTTTTCATCTGCCCCAATGTCATTTGCCCAGAATAAAAATAATGCATTCTTTCCAAATAATGGACCATTCCCTGCAAGTTTCGCTCCATCCTGACATGGAAATATATCGCTGTTCCTTCAGTGTCGCTGGGTCAAAATCCCAGAATTCCCTCCCTAATTGCATGTGGGTCAACCCACAGCACATGGACTGCAGTCGTTCAAGAAGGCAGCTCACCATTGCCCCCTCCAAGGCAAAGTAAACAGTGAAAAAGAAATCATGCAAAAACATTCCCTGCCATTGTGTTAGTGATACAGGAGGTGCCCAGACTGGCCCAGCTTTGAGCAGTAACCTCAGAGTGAGCAGCCTTGAGTAGTGAGCAGCTATATTGACAATATCTGATCAAGGAGCTCACGCAACACACTGTGTGGTCTCACTTGCTGCAGGATCCTGTAGTCAACAGATTGAGGAACTCTTAACCCATCTGCCCAGTGATTGTGAATCTTCCGAGAAGGAGTGACGACAAGATGTAATCGTCAGGTCCCGGAGGTCAATGTCAGAATGATGCAGTCAGTGGGTGCCTTTCTTTAACTCTCTGACCCTGGCTTGGTGCTCTCTGACTCTGGTGGTCACGGAGATGGATCCGATCCTGGTGTCATCGATTTCTAAACGGTTCGCTGTCAAAATGCCAGATAATTAAATGAAATAAATCACTAAACACTCAACTCCAGACTGTCTGAAGTTCATTAAGATCAGGCTATTTCACTCACATACTGCTGAATTTTACAAATTTCAATATCTCCATATCTGCCCCGAGATCTCACAGCAAAGCCTAGTGCCCCCAGACAGAGCATCTTGTACATTACCAGGTAGCCCCTAGAATTCATCAGTAACGTTAACCCGAACCAGATGTGGAGACCCAGATGAGAGACCAGGGATGGACTGGATCAGGATGGTGTTTGAGACTGGATGGGGGAGAACGAGGTAAAGTTTTGAAACTTGAGTTAGGATATGGAGAATGTTGTGTGGGATAATGGTCTGAAAGGGTTAATGCTGAAGATTGCAATAAGCTCTAGCCAGAAAAGAAATTTTTCTGAAGAAGGGTCTAGACCTGAAACATCAGCTTTCCTGCTCCTCTAATGCTGCTTGGCCTGCTGTGTTCATCCAGCTCTACACCTCGTTGTCTCAGATTCTCCAGCATCGGCAGTTCCTACTATCTCTGCAACAATTTTAACCCACGGGCTCGCAATTGTCTTTCGGCAATGTTCTAGCTCACTGATGTAACTTGTGCCTGATTACTACACTGCAATAAACTACACCGTGTTAAGCTTCGGGCTTGGTTCTTCTCTGCCCCCGGATCCTTACAGCCAATCAAGGAAAGGCAGTAGCGGCAGAAAACCACCCAAGCCACAAGCTGGTACAGGTTGGTATCACAGCCAATACAACAGAAAGGGGGTAATTGTGGCAAATGGTTTCGATAGAGTTCCAGGGCAGCTGTTCCATCTGGGAAAGGGGGTCAGTGAGTGGACTGCGGGTCATGAGCAAAAGCTGCTAGAAGCCACATCAGGAAAACATACTCTTCTTGCTACATCATTTCAGATCATTCAGGACGTGGGCATCGCTAGCTACCTATTGCCCATCCCTAGTTGCCCCTGAGAAGGTGTGGTGAGCTGCCTTCTTGAACCACTGCAGTCTGTGTGCTGTGGGCTGACCCACATAGCACCCTTAGGGAGGGAATTCCAGGATTCTGACCTAGCAACACTGAAGGAACGGCGATACATTTCCAAGTCAGGATGGTGTGTAGCTTGGAGGGAAACTTGACAGTTGTTGTGCTGTAACATGAACCTATTCCTACTAACAAACCACAGCACAGGTTGGTTCATTCACAAACCAGCACATCAACTACCCCAGAGAGCGGCTCTGTCCTCCCCAGACTGGATAAACTAGCCAGATGGGGAGAAATGGTCCTCATCTGTCTACATTGTCTCTGTTGTTATAACTCCATCAGGTGATAAGTCAGAGGTGGGTGGAGAGGCAGGGGGTTTATGGCAGAACTCACTGCAGACTTGCTGCCTTTCAGCAAATATCGTTTATTTACTGAGCAAACACATTCTGGTTAAACAGTGCACTACAGCAAACAACCTGTCTAAAAACAGACACCGTGAGCGACAGGAAACAAGAATCTATCGACTAAACGGCAGCAAAGCCCTCTGCAGAAAAGCAGGATTATTTCCCCAGAAAAATGAAGTGTGTGGTGAATAGATTAAATTATTGCAGATTCTGTAAATGAAATTAGTCAAAGTCATTTACAGGAGAATGGTCACCAGGCAGGACACTTGAGGAACATCACCTGGTCCCCTGCATGTATATCGCAGTTTGTTATAATGTCCTAGAGAAAACAGGAGGAGATTGCAGACTGATACAGATAGACACCTGGCAAATGGAGGATAATATGGGAAAATTTGAAATTGTTCAATTTGGTGATAAAAACAAAAAGCAGAGTGTTACTAAAACAGAGACCATGTGCACAATTCCAAGGTACAGAGGGATCTAGGTGACCTGGTGTGTGTTACTATGCAGATATTGCAAGTGATCAAGAAAGATAATGGGATGTTTGCCACTATTACAAGAGGACCTGAACATAAAAACAAGGATATCACCTTTTGGTTATACAGGACCTTGGTGAAACAACATCTCCAATGCTATGGGTGATTTTGCTGTCCTTATTGAAGGAAGGATGCAAGTTCATTGGAGGTGGCTCAGAGGAGGTTTAACAGATTGAGACCTGGAACAAGTGGGTTGTGTTATGAGGAAAGGGTGGACAGACTGGGTTTGTTTCCATGGGAGTTTCGAACAGTGATGGGGTACACTGATTGAGGTGTATAAGATCCCGATCCTGCCTGGACAAGGTCAACGTGGAAAGAGATGTTGCCTACTGTGGGTGAGTCCAAAGCTGGGGCTGGGTATAATTTGAAACTTAGGGAATCACTATAAGGATGTTATATACTCTCAGAGGACTGTGTAACTTTGGAACTCTGCCACAGAATGCAGTGGAGACAGGTCATTGAAAGTGGAGGTAGGTAGAGTTTCTAAGGCAAGGAATCAAAGGTTATTGGGAATCCCATGGGAATGTGGGATTTGAAATACAAACCAATCAGCCATGATCTTACTGAATGGGACAGCAGGCTTGAGGGGCGAATGGTCTACTCGTGTTTCTATCTCAGGTGTTCCTGATGCCAGTGGAGCTGTCATGAGCTGTTTTTAGTTGCCATTACTATCAGCAGAGAATGCTCACTGTATGGGAATCTCACATGGACATGATTGCTACACTGAGAGCGCTAGTAACACAATGCCTTGCCCTTATCTCTGTTGTATCACGGTGTAGGATCTGAGGGGGTAAAGCATTACTCACTATCGTGATGTCGCTTGGATACGCGGACAGAACAGTTTGCGATCTTGAACGATCTGGGTCCCATTTGTGACCATGTCCATCCTATCAGTGAAACCTGGGGATAGTGTATAACATGCAATACAGCAGTCTCTCCTACTGAGACCAGGCCCTGCCAGACCAATCAGCTTCTGTTAATCCTGCAATAATAGCATGATGCTTCAGACCTATCACATGGTGAGGTGCAGGCTCTGTTTAGGTACATATACATCTCACCAATCTGTACACACAGTGTTCCAGACTCATTCAGTCACAGATGCCACTGGGATCTGAGTTTGAACAAAGTTCTGTTACAGAGTGAAATCTCCTGTTACTGAGTCGATGATGCAGAATGTTAGACCCCATGGAGCTACCCTCTCTCCTGCTGCTAAACTCAGTACACTTACACCTTTCAGTTCATATGGCCCTGCCCAGGGATCTGGGCACATTACTGAATGGAGACCAGTCAGGCAGCCATTTCAGCTGCACTGTTTCAGAGGAATGACTTTTCCAGTACTACGTTGTACCCAGGCCCCTTTCCCTACTTAGGCACCCCAGGAGTAGGAGCATTTCCCCAGGGTCATGCTCAACCAACAGCACCCCAACCCCAAACATCTTCATCAGTCAGGTCCACGACGATAGAGTCTGGCCATTCGCCGCATTGCTGTGGCTCTACTTGACTGCAGGAGCAAAGTAACTCATTTGCCTTGGGTCTAAAGGCTGTCCTGTGAGAACTGTATGCTGTGTACACACAGGCCACTACACTGGAGCATCTGTGACTGTTCCTCTACAGTATTGAGGTTCCAAAGGCATTTTGAAGCTAGGCAGCGATGCTAACTGATGCATTCAGACTACCTTTTCAGAGAATTAATTAATAGCACAGAACAAGGTACTTACCTTGTAAAAAAACAAGTTACTGTCCATTAACCACTACATGCCTCATCTCCTTCCCTACGCTTCTAAGCTCAATGCTGCCTAGTGATTATCCAGGTTACACAATGATTCCAGGGGTCTTGTGGCACAGTGGTAGTGTCCGTCCCTCTGACCTGGGAGGCCTGCTTCAGAGGTGTGCAGCATCTAAACAGGTTGATTAGAAAAGTATCTAGTCAGCATTTCCACATGTATGTGAATGTGAAGCTGTAAATGCTGTGTTCTTCCACCTCAATGTGTACTGATACTTGTAGATTTGCCTGTGTGCTCCCAGCTCTTAGCTGTTAATGACAGGAGGTCAGTCTGCCTGTTTGATAGCGGAGCTCAGGGTCTGAACTAATCACCAGCTGCCCGACCGAGAAGCAGAACGCAGTGAGTGTGTGGATGGTCAATCACCCAGCAGAAACACTTTGTTTCTAAACCAAACAGGAACAGGAAGCTGCTACAGCACAAAACACACTCAATCAGCACCCAACCTTCAGCTCCAATTGAAGTGACCATCACTCACCCTGCACAGGCACTCACTCACACACACCGTGTAGGTGACGAAACATACCAGCTACATCCATCAGGGTCCATTGCTGTTGGAGAGAGGGAAACAAGAAACTGCTGAAGCCAAAAGCAAAATAAAAAGCAACAAATGGCACCTTCCTGAGATAGTAGGAACTGCAGATGCTGGAGAATTTGAGATAACAAGGTGTAGAGCTGGATGAACACAGCAGGCCAAGCAGCATCAGAGGAGCAGGAAAGCTGAAGTTTCGGGCCTAGACCCTTCCTCATGCTTTTGTTTTGACCCACCTCATCGAAATGAGATTGCCTGCGATGTGAACAAATGGGAGCCTTGAGTTTTGGGCTAGGATTTTGTAAGCACTGTATTACAGGAATTTCACGGAGCATTCCTCGAGCTTAATTTGAGCAGCTTGCATCTTTTATTATCCCTCACCCTCCTTCCCCAACACCAATGACTCTGATTATATTTCTTGCCTGTGATTTGTCAGGAAGTAGGTTGTCAGCTGTTTGAGAGTCATAGAGATGTACAGCACAGAAACATACACTTCGATCCAACTCGTCCAAGCCAAACAGATATCCTCAATTAATCTGATCCCATTTGCCAGCATTTGGCCCATATCCCTCTAAACCCTTCCTATTCATATACCCATCCAGATGCCTTTTAAATGTTGTAATTGTACCAGCCCCCACCGCTTCCTCTGGCAGCTCATTCCATAGACGCACCATCCACTCCGTGAAAATGTTGCCCCTTAGGTCCCTTTTAAATCTTTCCCCGTGCACATTAAACCTATGCCCCTCTTGTTTTGGACTCTCCTACCCTGAGGAAAAGACCTTGTCTATTTACCCTATCCATGCCCCTCATGATTTTATAAACTTCTACAAGGTCACCCCTCAGCCTCTGACGCCCCAAGGAAAATAGCCCCAGCCTATTCAGCCTCTCCCTATAGCTCAAACCCTCCCACCCCAGCAACATTGTAAATGTTTTCTGACCCCTTTCAAGTTTCACAACATCCTTCCTATAGCAAGGAGATCAGAATTGCATGCAGTATTCCAAAAGTGGCTTAACCAATGTTCTGTACAGCTGTGACATGACCTCCCAACTCCTATACTCAATGCACTGACCAATAAAGGCAAGCGTAACAAATATCTTCTTCACTATCCTGTCTAGCTGTGACTCCACTTTCAAGGAACCATGAACCTGTGCTCCAAGGTCTTTTTGTTGGGAACACTCTCCAAGACCTGGTATTGACTCACTGCTGTTGTATTTATGATTGAGATAATAATGCAGGGATGAGAGGATGATGCTCTCTTGTCTCTGATGGGGCAAAGTGGAATGGCCAGAGATAAGACCTTCATTACTGGGACAGACTCTGACATATTCAGAAACACAGACAAAAGGATAACCAATCAAATTTAAGGTGGATAAGCGCATGACCACTGTCTTTGCTCTTAAGATAAATCCAGGTGTTTGTTGAATGGTGAGAAATGAAGATCTGTGGAATCTCAGGGGAGTAATGGTACAGAATGAGGCCATTCAACCCAATGTGCTTGTATTACAGGAACGGACAGATCGTGGAATTGAAGCTGATGGATGATTAAAAGCTAGTGGACAGTATGTGTAGTGGAATATTGACCTTTACTGCAAGGGGACAGACATACAGAAGGGAAGCATGTAATATTGACCTTTATCTCAAGGGGACGAACATAAGGAACGTAATGTTGAGTTGTATGGTGGATGGGCTAGGTACCATCTGCTGTACTTCTATTCAGGCACTGTCCCATTGAAAGGTTTTCGCCTCCTCTATAGCAGCTTACATACCTGCTGCTGAGAGACTGAGAGATCATTAATTAGACTGTGAATGGTTGATGCCTCTGCTAACTATGTCCCTGGAATAAGGGAGGTCCAGCTCGGTTCATATGGTGTACCGTTTCACATTGAGTTGTCGTAGCAACTGGAAATAGTGTTTCGAGTGGGCGTGGGGTGCAGGCTAAAACTCACAACGTCCAGTATTGTCAGAAGGACAGTTCACCCTTGCAGGGTACAGTAGGTTTAGCAGAACGACAACAACACAAACAAAGTTAATCCATGAATCAAATTACATACATTTGCTTGTTTCTCCTGAATTTAAAATACCAAGAGTTGACCTGACTCAGGTGGATAGATACAGAGAAACTCTCTCTCCTGGTAATGGGAATGAAGTGACAGAATTAAAGTCAGGTCATTCAGTAGCAAAGTCAGCAAGCACTTCTTTCAACACAGGAAGTTAATTAATTTTCTTCCCCAAAACGCTGTGGATTCTGAAAGTCAGTTGGAGTTTTTAGCTCTGAGAATGATAAATTTTAATTGAGGAAAATCAAGGGATATGGAGCAAAGGTTAACAAAGGGAGTTGAGATACAGCACAGTTATGATTTGATTGAATGGTGTAATACACTTTTGGGGCTGAATGGCCTCCTCCTGTTGTTAAATACTGCAGGTAGCAAGGTGCCTCCATGGAAATAAAAATGTTTGTGGTTCGGTCATCCTGCAGCTCTGTTTTCAATCGCAATGACATCAGGTCGCACATGTGGATTTTTATGTGTTTGTATTATCCCTTCCTCATGCACGGAAGGACTAGCTGAAGCCCTGTGTGATCAATGTATAACACACTTACAGCAGTTACTGCAGGTTACAAAAACATCCTCTGCCTGGAACCATCTTGTACAAGCTGTGTAAACCCACAATACAAGGATCTGCAGCAGAGGGACTCTGCTTCGATTAAAACCAGCTCTGATGAAGGGTCTAGGCCCGAAACGTCAGCCTTTCTGCTCCTATGATGCTGCTTGGCCTGCTGTGTTCATCCAGCTCTACACCTTGTTGTCTGGGAGTAACTCCTGTCTCGTACTGGAGGTGCCTAAGATTATCAGGCCTGACACACTGAGAAACTGAACTTTCACCCACAACATGCAATGGTCTAGGACATCCAGCGCTAAGATAGTTTTCGGTCTCTAGAAATATCTCACGACAAATTGCCAGAAACAAACAGGGCATCGCACAGAATCCAAGGGCCAGAAACTGACCAATGCTTATTTGGACTGAAAATGAACACTGGCTGTTAACCTATTCATGCGTGCAGATCCCTTTCCCCTGCTTGCTGTATCAAAGCCCCTCAAACACTCGTTCAGAACTCTCCTCTTCATGCAGTCTCCCCTGAGGGAAACCATCCCTAATCTCTCTAAAACACCACATCCCTGAATTCCCTTATCCCTGGGACCACAAGAGGAATCAATTCCTTCTTCAAAGCTCTACTCATTTCCTTTCTAGGAGCCCGGTGTCCACAACTGTGTCCAATTCTCCAGCACAGGCTGGACTAGACATTGGGGAACGTTTAACCTGACTTCCTTATTCTTGTACACAATTGTCCAATGTCAATTCTTTACAGAGCCTTAGAAACTTCAACAACATCATCCCCAAGTCTCCCAAAGAGAAAGCTTCTTTGATGTTGATGACAATAAACAGTCTGGTAGATTGGGAGCTGTGTTTGATGCTGAATCTACAACTACACAATTTTACCTACAGTTGATGACAATAAACAGTCTGGTAGATTGGGAGCTGTGTTTGATGCTGAATCTACAACTACACAATTTTACCTACAGCCTCTGTCCCTTTGCAAAGTCTCAGCCCAGCCACATTCACAGCTGTGTGTGATAAAACAACTTTTTCATCACCAGGAAGTTCATGGTCTTCAAGGTTATTATTGTTGTTTTGAAGACAATTTTGTGGAAAACAATTTCCAAACGTACAATTCTGCAAACAGGAGTGAAATGAATCCTGGATTATTTGTTTCAGTGACACTGGAGGACAAATCCAGTCCCAAGGACACCAGTGAGGGCTCTTTGTTGTAGCTATGCCCAGTGAGCCTATGTCCATCTGAACCAGAAACACTGTTATCCTTCTGACATCACTGGAACTTGCGAGCTCCTGTCTCTATCTTGTGTTCACTTGAAACACTATTTCCTGTGAAATGGTGCCCGACATAAATTACCGCCTGGCCTATGGAGCTGGAACTGCCCTACTCCAGGGACATGTTTAGTAGAGACACCAACCTTTCACAGTCTAATTAATAATCCCTCAGTCTCTCAGCAGCAGGTATGTAGGCTGCTATAGAGGAGCTGAAAGACTCTGATTGTAAAACAAGTACCTCTAATTGGAATGAGTTGCGCAGAGGTTAGCTCAATGGCTTTTACACATTGGAGACGGTCTGCAAAAGCAATCCACACTGCAGACATGAAAGGTCTTTCTGTCTCTGAGTTGTAACACAAAGTAACATTGAACACACATAGGCCTATGCCAAAACAGATTTCCACAGTCGAGTTCAACCCTAATTGTTAATTTCACAATTTCGGTTCAAAATGAAAATATTCATAATGCTACTGTAAGGGAGGACACAACAGAGTTTAAACTTCTTTATATATTGCCCCATAAAGCATAATGAGGACAGGGACAGATTGGAACTGTAGAGGAAGCTTTACTCTGTATCCAACCCCATCCTGTCCCTGTCCTGGGAGTGTTTGATGGGGGTCAGTGTTGACAGAGACTGAATCCACAATCCAGGCTGGCAGTACCCATACAGTATTACCCAGTTGGAGGGGCACTATTACTAAAGATTAACCTTCTCTGGTGGATGGAAGAAGTCTCATGATTCCTACGTTGAAGAACAGCTGAGCAGTTCTCCTTGGGGTCCTCAACAAACATCTCAATAGACAGACCTACTCTTTACAACATTTGCTATTTGGGAGCCAATAATGGGGGACTGAGCCACAATTCCAACATTCCAATAGTGACTACACAACAGAGGGTTGTACTGTGCTGGAAATAAATGAATGTGAAACAGCCTGAAGTTGAAGTAAGGTCCTGCACCAAACCTTACATCATCTGCAAAGGGCAAACCAGCAGTGGACTGTGCAATGCTTTCATGTGATATTTGGCAGTAATTGTCTGAGTGTGTGTTCTGTCTTTAAGATAATGGGAATCACAAACACGGCCTGCATGAGAAATGGGGAAATTAAGGAGAGTGATTGCTGGAAAACTCAGCAGGTCACGAAGCATTTACAGAGAGAGAGAGAGAGAGTTAATGTTTTAGATCAATGGCCTTTGTGTGTTAACAGCAAATCTCCATTTCAATTCAGATTTCCAGTGCCCATGGTATTTGGCTTTCACATAATTAGGAGAATTGGCCAAAGGCATGGCCTAAGGGAAAGGTTTTACAAGGAGGCTGCTGTGATGCAGGTGGGAATTTACAGAGAATTACAAAGAGAGTTGGAATGGGTTGGCCTTTAGACAGTTAAATCCTTATGAAGGGATGAACAGCAATCTTAGGGGGAGGTGGGTATTGGCCCTGGATGAAAATACACAGTAAGTCAACGTTGGATGGTTGTAAATGCTTCCCGCGGAGCTAAAACAGCAAGCTGCCTTTACCCTATCAGAGAAATGAAGATTGAAAGCACTTAAACACGAATCTACCTGGCGCTGTCAACAGGATAAATCCTTATTGATTTTGAAGGTACCAGGCATGGTCGGTCATGTCAATAATCCACACAATATCTGAAGCTTCAGCAGACAGCACTAATCACCCCCACCGCCCCCCAACCCTCTCCTTCACAAAAACAAAGCAACAAACAGATAAAACAATCAATAAGAACTCAGTCTTCAGTAAATTCCACCTCTTCAGATCCACTTGTAACTGAAACTACTTTTGACAACAGTGAAGTTCATTGTGACTATTTGAAATTTCCGGTCAATGATTCTCACGGTTACCCTTTCTCTTAAGCTCAGGTTCCAATTCTGTTCCAATCCATCTGATTCAACTCAGGCACCTTCTGGTCATCACTGGGTACAATTCCTTCCCACTCCTCTGGAAAGCCCTGACTTAGCTGGTTGTCGGTTCCACAGCACCTTCCTCAACTTGTGCCTCACTGCGGCTGCATTGCAATTGCTGACCCCGCCTTTCCAGCATGCACTTCAACAACGAGGGGCATAACAGCCACATCCCAACACTGACACCCAAAGGCTGTGTGTCTGCATATTTCTGTGGTGTACACCCAGAGACCTCGCTACCCCAGGCCACTGAATCGAGATGTTTAGCACTGAAATTTAATCCAGGGGAAATGTGGGATTGAATCAAAGATCCATTCCAGTTTGTGTGATATGGGGCAAGGTTAAAATTTGTAAAACTGTAGGTGCTTAGTGCCCCCCTTATCAGAGTAATGCCCACCCAGCATACTCTTCAATGAACTCCAATATCTTTCAAAGCCTTCATAATGATGGGGACCAACCAATGACAGTAGGAATAATATGAAAGAGGTCTTTTTTTGTCACTATGTGTCTTGCCTGGTCTTTTTGTTGGTCATAGGGTAACTAACTCTCCAACTTTCACATCCACATTAGTATCTGAGGATTTTGAAAGCTCCAAGCAGTCCACTGCCTCATGTTTACTGGATGTGTCTGGAGAAAGCTTTGCATTGTTGTTGTACCATTGGTGACCTCAAAACCACTAGGGTACCATTTAATGTCTCGTTGCTATTCTGTACAGCAGCCAGTCCGTGCACAGTGAACTCTCACCAACAGTGAGGTGGTTGTGACTAGAGCATTGTGATATTAGCGATGTTGGTTGAAGGATAAATATTGGCTCAGACTCTAAGGTGAGGTATCGAGTGGATTGTGAGCAATTGTAGGAATGCTGACTGTTTCCGATCCTACCATCCATTAACGCAGGGCCATTGGGGAACATCAGCTGGGGTGTGACCGATTCCTATAGGAGCAGGATTCAGGGCTGGCTCCTTGCTGCTGTGATCAGTTCACAGAAACAGTTAGAACAGGAGGAGGCCAGTCAGTTCCTGGAGCCTGCTTGGCCATTTATTCAGATCTTGGCTGACCCACACCTCTTTCTCATTCCCATCGACAACCACAACCAACTAACACACTTCATCAAAATAAAAAAAAAAGCTGCAGAGGCTGGGAGCCTGAAACAAAAACAGAAACTGCTGGAGAAACTCAGCAGATGGAGAGGGAAACAGAGTTAATGTTCGAGTTCAGTGACCCTTTCTCAGAACTGAAGAGGAACAATCATTGGACTCAGTATTTTGTCTCTGTTTCTCTCTCCGCGGATGCTGCCAGACCTGCTGAATTTCTCCAGCATTCTCTATTGTGACCAATTCCATCATAATGCAAACCTGCAGCATCTACTCTCTCAGGCAGAGGTGGGTTGGAGCTTTCGTTATGAAACTGAGTTCTCTGATTTCTCTGCTGAATGCCTTAGTCCAGATGAGAAGATTAATTTGCCTGGTTTGGATTCCCCCAGCTAGAGAAAATAGATTCCCTCTGTCTGTCCTATCAAATCCTGCTCAGCACCAAAAATCACCCTCCAATCCCCCACACTCAACACAGTATTAAGCTGTTACCAATATTACACCAGGGACTACAGTTACACAATAGGCATCAGAGGATTTTTGAAAGAATTTTGATTCGCATCAGAATGAAAGTATCAGGATATATAACACACACTCTGTATTCTATCGAATGAGACAGTGAATGTGGAGCTCAGTCACTATACTCTTCTCCCATTCTATCACACATTTCACATTGATGAACACAGCAGGGTGCAGACTTGAATGAAGATTGCAGGCAAAAGCTGTAGGACTTTCTAAGCTGCTCACTCATTGCTGCAAGTTGTCGACTAGAATGATAATTCACCGCAGTCACACCAGGGCTCTGGAAACAGCACAGAACCAACTGCACTTCTCGTGGACTGAATCTCTACACTCCATTCTGTCATCGAGAGCGGGGAGAAAGATGCAAGTGTCAATTTCATGGGGAATCTGAATTGTCTGTGTTCCAGGGAATCCTTGCTCCTTGTAATTTGTTCTTGGAACATCGTTGGCTGGGCCAGCATTTATTGCCCATCCCTGGATACCTTTGAGAAGCTGGTAGTGAGCTGCCTTCTTGAACCGCTGCAGTTCCTTAGGTATAGGTACCCCACAATGCCACTGGGGAGGAAATTCCAGGATTGTGATCCATCAACTCTGAAGGAACGGTGATAGATTTCCACATCAGGAAGGTGCATGGTTTTCAGATCATCATATTCCCATAAGTCTGCTGTTTCTAGCTGGTAGAGGTCACAGGCTTGGGAGATGCTATTGAAAGAGAATTAACAAGTTTCTGCAGAGCAGCCTATAGTCCACATAACTGCCACAGGGTCAGAAAGAGTGGATCCTTAAGATCAGTCAGTTATATAATCAGTTTTAATCAAGTGGACCGTTTTGTTATGGATAACGTTAAGATCTGTGTGTATGATTGGTTCTGTGCAGGACTGAATGATGCTGAACATTGCACAATCGTCAGCGAACATCCCCTTTTCTGACCTTATGATGGAGGGAAGGTCACTGATGAAGCAGCTGAAGATGGTTGGGCCTAGGACACTACCCTGAGGAACTCCTGGACTTTGAGATCCTTGGCTAACAACAGCCACCTACCTCTGCACTAGATAGGATTCCAGTTACTGGTCAGCTTTCTCCTGATCTCCACTTACAGCAATATGACAAGATGCCACACTTGGTCAAATGTTTAACTCAGCTCTTTGAGGCCAAGGTTATGGAGGTGCCTGGAGATGGTCTTTGTAGTCGTGCCTTCCACAGTCTCACAGCCTTCTGTGTAAACTATTTCATTGAATCTTATAACGATATCCTGTTGTCTCAGCCCCCTCATTGAGAACAACAACAGTTTATTTCTTTCTCATTATAAATGTCTGATTATTAATTCCCCAGTATTTATTCAGTTCTAAAAAACACCTCAGTTTCCTTTTTTTTTGTATTTTCTGATAGCAGACAGCACACCTTCTCAATCTGTGCTCTACTCTCCTGCCTGCCTCAATGTGCTTCACTGCTGTGATTCCCTCAAAGACAAAAATAAGGAACGTTTTCTATGTTGATGGAAGGTGCAGGCTCTAAATCCTGACCCATACCTTTAATGCTGATATCCCGCCCAATCCAGTCCAGTCCAGTCCAGTAAAATCCAGTCTGGTCCAGTCTGGTCCAGTCCAGTCTGGTCCATTCAAGTCCAGTCCAGTCATTGAAGCATAAAATCAGAGTAGCCATGATGTGGAGGTGCCGGTGTTGGACTGGGGTGGACAAAGTCAGAAGTCTCACAGCACCAGGTTATAGTCACACAGGTTTATTTAAAATCACAAGCTTTCGAAACGCTGCTCCTTCACCAGGTCCATGTTGGGCCAATGCCAGCCTACTGCACCAGCTGTGGATTGGAGAGGCCGCTCAGCCTCTACAGAAGGGACATAGACTCTGGGTGCAGTCCATGAGGTGGATAGATGTCTTCAACATTGGCTGCTCACAATGTGGTTTCCAGTACGCTATGACCACCTCTGTTCAGTCTTCAAAGATGCCCCAAATGTTCTGGTCACTTGTCATTCCGATTCTCCACCTTGCTCCAACTCCAATCCTTCAATCCTTGACCTGCTGCGATGCTCTAATGAAGTTTGAGGAACAGTTTTTTTTTTATCCTCTCACTTGGCACTCTACATCCTCTGGACTCAGCATTAAATTCAACAATTTTACAGCATAACATCTGCCTCAATCCTTTTTTTTCCCCCTGTTGTTTGGGTTTTGTCTTGCTCCTTCTTTACCCCTTCACATTGCATTTGAATGGCTTGTCCACACCTGTCAACATTGCATCAGGATATATCGCTTCTACCTTTACCCATCAACAATCCCTTCGGCTTTTGTACCATAAAATCTTTCCTTATTAATTTCTCCTGCCCTGTACCCAGTCACAGACCTTCCTCTTGGCTCTTCCTCCCTCCCCCATTCCCATTTTGTCTTGCACCAAACCTATGACATTTCTGGCTTTCCTCTGTTGTAATGTAATGTCATCGAAGTGGAATGTCAACCTGCTTCCTTCTCAAGATGTTGCCTGACCCACTGAGTGCTTTCTGTTTCTCATTGGATAGTTTTCTGGTTTGAATGCCATGACCCTGGACACCCAGATACCTCCTGTTCCAAATCACAGCTCCCCAACCCCACAATGTAACTACCTGTACAATTTAATAATCAAACTGCTCCATTTCATATTGAATGTCATCGTTTCACCCATCCCTACACATCATGTTAGTGTCAGCCTCAGTTATAGCTGCTATCAGGCACTAACACTCACACTGGGGCCCTGTCTTACTCCGGGGACTGAGCACCCCATTCAAAGCTGGCACTCCACTACAGCACTGAGGGAGTGCTGTATTCTAAGAAAGCCTACGTTTCAGATGAGACATTAAACTGAGTCTCCATTTACTTGCTCGAGTGGATGCAAAGGATTCAATTGTCTCTATTTTGAAGAGCACCATCCTTGCCAATATTTATCCTTCAATCAACATCACCCTAAAATGCATTATTTGGTCATTAGCAAATTGCTCTAAGAGATATTGGTGGTGCTGGTGGTCAGGGCTTGGAGGGGTGGTGAGGGGTTGTAAATTAACTGTTGTGTTACCTACATCACAGCAGTGGCCTCACTTTGAGAGTATTTCACCAGCTGGAAAGCACTATGAGATATCTGGTGGTTATGAAAGTCAACATATAAATGCAGGATTTTGTTTTTTTATTGTGCCTTTACACTTTCAAAATGTATTCTTTTTCATGTTTTCATACTGTCTACAAATTGGGGCACTGTTCCCTTGAACCCTATGTTCAAATCTCTGATGTTTATGACCAACCGAAGTGATCCCAGGTGTGGGATAGCATATCATAGAATCATAGAATCCCTACGGTGTGAAAGCAGGCCATTCAGCCCATTGAGTCCACACTGACCCTCTGAAGAGCATCCCACCCAGACCCACTGCCCATGCTCCATCCCTGTAATCCTGTATTTCCCATGGCTAACCCACCCAGCCTGCACATCCCTGAACACTATGGGTAATTTAGAATGGCCAATCCACCCTAACCTGCACATCTTTGGACTGTGGGAGGAAAGCAGAGCACTCGGAGGAAACCCACGCAGACACAGGGGTCATGGCATTCAAACCAGACACAAGGTGGATTTACAAACTCCAAACAGACATCGCCTGAGGGTGGAATCGAACCCGGCTCCCTGGCACTATCTACTAACTGCTTTCAGAATCTGACCTCAAATCCTCTCTCTTTCCATTCCAACCAGTTTGTAATCCAATTTACAATTCATCCTCTAATTCCAACACCCTCCAGCTTCTCCAGTTGCCCACTGTGTAGTACCTTGGCAAAGTCCACATACACCACATCCACTGCATTGTTTCCCTTCCCACTATTTCTTGTCATCTCCCCAAAGGACTCCATTAAGTTTGTTGAACATAATTTTGCTTTCTGCAATCAGTGTTGGCTGCTTCTAATTATCTTCTCTTCATCTTGATTCATCATTAATTAAAGATTCCACAGATCTTAAGCTAGCTGGGTTGTAATTATGCAGGTTGGTTCTGTCACTCTTGTTTAAGAATGGGTTTTTACTTTGGAAAGTCTCCAGGCCTCTGACACATGTCCAAACAAACACTGTGACTATACAATGATGTTATTAGTAGTCAATGTACAGAACAAATGGAATCCTTCAAAGGGTTTAATCTTCTTTAAGATGATGGAGATAGCCCCCTTCTTGAGGGAGAGGGGAGGGGGAGATACTGGTAGAGATTGAAGTGCATTTTTTAACAGGCCTAGATTGCAAGACTAATAAAATCCTGCTATTAAGCCCATTGTTCAGCATAAAGAGAGTGTTTGGGTGTTTAATATTAATAGTTATTTAAAAATGATTAATTACATTCACTCTTCCAAATTGTGTACTCACCAAATCCAAACATAACATTTAGATTTTCTACATAGTCCTTCTATAAACTGGCAAATGAACTTCAATAAGGTTTTTGACAAGAAATACAAGGCCAGATATGACTTGAAAAACAAGTGTCTAAATGGGTCACAAAGCATTGTCTCGAAGTGGGGAGGTGGATTTACAAATGCACAGGTCACTAAAAGTAGTTAATGTCGATTAGTAATTTGTAAAGAAAGAGAAACAAAACATTGGGGCTCATTTCCAAGGGGATAAACTAGAAAAGTAGACCTGGAATCATAGAATCCCCTACAGTGTGGAAGCAGGCCATTCAGCCCATCAGTTCCACACTGACCCTCTGAAGAGCAGCCCAACCAGACACATCCTGCTGTAACCATGCATTTCCCATGGCCAACCCACCCTAGCCTGCACATCTTTGGACTGTGGGAGGAAACCGGAGCACCTGGAGGAAACCCACGCAGACACGGGGAGGATGTGCAAACTCCCCACAGACAGTCACCCAAAAGTGGAATTAATCCTGGGTCCCTGGAATGGTGAGACAGTGGTGATTTACTGGTTAGCAAGGTTAGATCACATAGAATCTAGGGAGAGGTAGCCATTTGGATACAATATTGGCTCGAGGGTAGGAGACAGAGGGTGGTGGTGGAGGGTTGCTTTTCAGTCTGGAGTCGTGTGACCAGCAGTGTGCTACAGGGATTGGTGCTGGGTCCACTGCTTTTCATCATTTATATAAATGATTTGGATGTGAACATAGGTGGTATGGTTAGTAAGTTTGCAGATGACACCAAAATTGGGGGTGTAGTGGACAGCAAAGAAGGTTACGTCAGAGTACAACAGGATCTTGATCAGTAGGGCCAATGGGCCGAGGAGTGGAAGATGGAGTTTAATTTAGATAAATGCGAGGTGCTGCATTTTGGAAAGGCAAATCAGGTCAGGATTTATACACTTAATGGTAAGGTCCTGGGGAGTGTTGCTGAACAAAGAGACCTTGAAGTGCAGGTTCATAGTTCATTAATGGTGGATTCGCAATTAGACAGGGTGGTGAAGAAGGCATTTGGTACGTTTGCTTTTATTGGTCAGTCCATTAAGTATCGGAGTTGGGAGGGTCATGTTGTGGCTGTACAGGACGTTGGTTAGGCCACATTTGGAATACTGCGTGCAGTTCTGACCTCCCTGCTATAAGAAGAATGTTGTTAAACTTGAAAGGTGCAGAATAGATTTACAAGGATGTTGCAGGGTTAGGGGTTTGAGCTACAGGGAGAAGCAGAATGGGCTGGGGCTATTTTCCCTGGAGCGTTGAAGGCTGAGTGAGGGGTGACCTTATAGAAGTTTATAAAATCATGAGGGGCATGGATGGGGTGAATAGTCAAGATCTTTTTCCCAGGGTAGGGGAGTCCCAAACTAGGGGGCATAGGTTTAAGGTCAGAGGGGAAAGATTTAAAAGGGATGTAAGGGGTCACTTTTTTCATGCAGAGTGTGGTACGTGTGTGTATGGAATGAGCTGCCAGAGGAAGTGGTGGAGGCTAGTACAATTACAACATTTAAAAGGCATCAGGATGGGGACATGAATAGGAAGGGTTTAGAGGGATATGGGCCAAATGCTGGCAAATGGGACTAGATTAACTTAAGATATCTGGTCGGCATGGATGAGTTGGATGAAGGGTCTGTTTCCATGTTGGAAATATACCTCTATAGTTCTATGATAGCCACTGTGCTGTCCTAATGTTATGGTACAATTCTATACAATCTTGGTTACGGTACTCCTGAGAATATTGTCAGGTCTCCACATTATATGGTGAATATAGAGGCACTGCTGGAGGTACAGGAGAAATGAACAAAGAACAAATAAAATTACAGCACAGGAACAGGGCCTTCGGCCCTCCAAGCCTGTGCCGATCCAGATCCTCTATCTAAACCTGTCGCCTATTTTCCAAGGATCTGTATCCCTCTGCTCCCTGCCCATTCATGTATCTGTCTACATACATCTTAAATGACACTATCGTGCCCGCCTCTACCACCTCCGCTGGCAACGCGTTTCAGGCACCCACCACCCTCTGCGTAAAGAACTTTCCACGCATATCTCCCTTAAACTTTTCCCTTCTCACCTTGAAATCGTGACCCCTAGTAATTGAGTCCCCCACTCTGGGAAAAAGCTTCTTGCTATCCACCCTGTCTATATCCCTCATGATTTTGTAGACCTCAATCAGGTCCCCCCTCAACCTCTGTCTTTCTAATGTAAATAATCCTAATCTACTCAACCTCTCTTCATAGCTAGCGCCCTCCATACAAGGCAACATCCTGGTGAACCTCCTCTGCACCCTCTCCAAAGCATCCACATCCTTTCGGTAATGTGGCGACCAGAACTGTAAGCAGTATTCCAAATGTTGTCGATAACTAGAATATCAGAGCTGGGAACTCATCCCTCTCAGGGACATCGAACAGACTGACACATATTTTGATAGCAAAGATTTAGGGTTAACTAGAAGGAATCTTTGACATAACGGATGAGTTTGAAAACATAGACATTGAAAAGCTGTTATCACATGACAGCAGGACAAGAAATTCAGAGAGTTACTAATATATCTGATTGGGAATTCAGGAGAAATGCCTTTACTGACAGTGTGGTGAGAATCTGGAAGTCCTTCCCACAAGGAGTGGTTGAGGTGAATAGTTTATAAACATTAAGAGAAAGCTGGATAAATACATGAAGAAGGAGGGGTCAGAAGTGAGTGAGCTGGAGAGAATGGGAGGAGAGTTCACCTCTAGCAGAAACACCATAAGGACCCATTCAGCTTCCTGCTCTTGGTCCATCACCTGGAAGCTATGGCAATGCAAGTGAATAGCTAAACACTGCTTAAATGTTACAAGAGTTTCTTACTCAGCCATTCTTTCAGACAATGAGATCGATAATCCCACCACCTTCTGAATGAAGAAAAAAATCTCCTCAAGTCGCCTCTTAGATTTCTACTTTTTAGCTTGAATGTATGCCCCAGCTTATTATATTATTATATTATTGACTGATCCCCTATTGGGTAAAGTGCCTTCCTATCCACTCTGTCTACCCTCCTCATCATCTTATATACCTCTACCTGACACCCCAGCCCCACCCCCCCGACCCTCAACCTTCACTTCTCCAAAGACAATAACTCCAGCCTATCCAATCATGCCTCAATGTCAGACCCTCAGGCAACATTCTAGTAGCTCTCCTTGTCACACTGTCTAGTGCACTGCTGTCTTCCTATAGTGTGGTGAGCAGACCCACACACGGTGCTCCAGTTGTGGCCTCCACAGTGTTTTATATAGTCCCATAGTAACTCCCTGTTCTTCTACACTGTGAGCTGACTAATAAAGTATTCCCTAAACCTTCTTCACCTCCTTAACTACCTGCCTTGCAACCTTCAGTGATCTGTGGATATTCACACCAAGGTACCTCTGATCTTCAGTATTTTCCAGGGACCCACCATTCTTGGTGTAATCCTTCGCTTTGTTAGCCCTCCTCAAGTGCTTTCCCTCACACTTTTCCGGATTAAATTCCTTTTTTCCACTGCTCTGCCCAGCTGACCACAGTCTGCTGATCTACTCCTACAGTTTACAACTACTATTCACCTCACCATTACCACCCAGCCAATTTCCTGTCATCCGCAAACGTCTTCTTCACGTTCCCCACATTTAAGTGCAAATCGTTCCTGTACACTACAAACAGCAAGGTCCTTAACACTAAGTCCAGTGGAACCCCACTGGAAACAGACTTCCAGTCACTGAAACATCCCTCTATCATCAATTTTCTGCTTCCTGCCTCTCAGCCAAGTTTGGATCCAACATTCCACTTTACCTTGGATTCCTCTGGCTCTTACTTTCTTGATCAGATTTCCATGACAGACGTTAGCAAAAAGCCTTGTTGACAACATAGAATGTATTACCATCAACAATCTCCTCAAAACACTCGATCAAATTTGTCAAACACCGTATCCCCTTAAACAAATCCACACTGACTGCCCCTAATTAATCTGTCTCTCTCCAAGTGCAGATGTATTCAATGCCTCAGAATTCTTTCTAATAACTTCTCCACATTGAGATTAGACTGACTGGCCTGTAATTCCCTGGTCTGTCCCTTCCTCCCATTTTTAATAATGGGACAAGTTGAACAGTCCTCCAGCCTTCTGGCACCTCACTGTGGCCAGAGAGAGGATTTGAAAATTGCAACCAAAGCCCCTGATATCTCCTCACTCAACAGCCTGGGATACATCTCATCCAACTTTGCAGATTTATACACTTTTAAGGCTGGTAATCCTGCTAGAACCTTCTCTCTCAATGGAATGTTTTCTAATGTTTCAGTCCTCCACCCTGTTGTCTATATCTGTGTTGTCCTTTTCCATTGTGAAGACCTACACATTGAGGACCTACACAGCAGTTCCTACTATCTCCAAAACAGACATTGTGGTGTCAGTAGTCATCTATGTACCCATTGGAATAAGAGTCCACATTCTAAACAAAGAGCTGAGGATGCTTTACTGGCTCCACACCTTTACTGGCTCCATCCCCGCCTCTTTGACCTGTCTGTTTCCTCTCCACCTATCTTTTCCTCTACCCATCTTCTATCCGCCTCCCCCTCTCTCCCTATTTATTTCAGAATCCCCTTCCCCTCTCCCATTTCTGAAGAAGGGTCTAGGCCCGAAACGTCAGCCTTCCTGCTCCTCTGATGCTGCTTGGCCTGCTGTGTTCATCCACTTTGTTATCCCATTGAAGACCTACCATCTTCAGGTGCAAGCACAGATTACCACTATGGTTCCTCTTTCACTAGTTATTCTCTTAATCTTTATACAATTAAAATTAACCTTGACTTTTGCCTTCATTTGATCAACACTAACTATTCCAGTTAATATTTGAGGATCTAAATTCCTCTCCTGTGACACTTCTGTGAAACATGACATCTATTTGATGCTCTATCTCTCTCCTTACTCTTTGAGAGCCCATAGCACACACCTAGTAGTGTGACTGCCCTTTTTGCGTTTTTTGGCTTCATTTGATCATCCTTGCAAGATATTATCCCTCTGTTAATCATGGTGTAGTGTTAGTGTCTCTAGGCTAGTTATCCAGGCTAACATTCTGGGAACATGGGTTGAAATCCCACCACGGTGGCTCAGTGGTTAGCACTGCTGCCTCACAGCATCAGGGACCCAGGTTTGATTCCACCCTGGATGACTGTCTGTGTGGAGTTTGCACATTCTCCCCGTGTCTGTGTGGGTTTCCTCCGGGTGCTCCGGTTTCCTCCCACAGTCCAAAGATATGCAGGTTAGGGTGGATTGGCCATGCTACATTGCCCTTAGCGTTCAGGGATTTATAGCTTAGATGGGTTGTAGGGGGCTGGGTCTGGTTGGGATGCTCTGAGGGTCGGTGTGGATTTGTTGGGCCAAAGGGCCTGTTTCCACACTGTAGGGATTCTATGAATTTCTGCTTTTGTTTCAGATTTCCAGCATCCACAGTTCTTTGTTTTATTTTAGAATACGAACTCTTGTATTTATTTTATCTGTGCTCCTACTTAACTACAGACTAAGAAAAATCTTATTCTTGTTTATGTCAGATAAACTATCAAACAAAGAAACTTAGTTTTGAAATTGTGGAATAGTAATTATTTATGTAAAGTTTTGACACTGTACTTCTGGTGTGTAATCAATATCCAGTCAGAAGGAAAGAGACAGATACCCATCAAATTCCACCTCCCAGTCCTCCCCTCTCTCCCCACCCTTCCCCCACCACCTACAGCCCCCCTCCTCCGCTCTCCTGTGGCAACACACTTGGATCTTGTTGAAGTCACTTCACTACAAAACAGATAGTGTGTAGAGCTGGAGCAACACAGCAGGCCAGGCAACATCAGAGAAGCAGGAAAGCTGACGTTTCAGGTCGGGACCCTTCTTCAGAAGAAACGTCAGCTTTCCTGCTCCTCTGATGCTGCCTGGCCTGCTGTGTTCATGCAGCTCCACACAGTGTTATCTCAGACTCCAGCATCAGCAGTTCCTACTATCTCCAAAACAGACATTGTGGTGTCGGTAGTCATCTATGTACCCATTGGAATAAGAGTCCACATTCTAAACAAAGAGCTGAGGATGCTGGAAATCAGAGACAAAATTGCTGGAGAAACTCAGCAGGTCTGGCAGCATCTGTGGAGAGAGAAACAGACCAAACACTCAGAAACAAATAAAATGCCATCTTCTCCTTGAAGAACAAAGATTCTCTCTCTTCTTTTAAGGTGCTTCTTCAGACTAAAATCTTTAACCAAGCTTGGTTCCTGTGATCTAATATCGTTGTAGCTGGTGACTGAGACACACCTTACTTTATACAGAAGCACCTTGGGATATTATGTTCGTTGAAAGCTGCTGTATAAGTTGTTGTTGTTGTTGTTGTTGACTGAAAGGGGAACTGGAGGGTAGGTGTGAGTCAGGGACCCCCTGTGTTCTGCGTTGAAAGGCAGCCTTTCCCCTATTCTCTGTTCCCTGCAGCAATATGTGTTTGGGATTATCAAATCCAAGCTCACAGCTGACCACATCCCATTCTCCCCCTGAGCCTGTATGGGTCTGAATTCAGGACAGTCATGGTGTGCAGAGGAGGGGAGATCCTGGAGGGTATCTGCTGGCACAGTAGATTGAGAATTCCTTGTTGTTTCTGGGCAAGATTGTCAGACACCAGAGGAGATGGTGTCACCATTTCTACCTGAGATTTCCATCGAGGGAGAGAAAGAGATGGGCATTAATTCGGGAGAGATCGAGCAATGACAGGATGCCTTACAAAATCAAACTGGCCACTAACCCCACCGTCCACTTCAACAAGCCAAGGGGCTGGTGCTATATGGGGCTTTTGTTGTAAAGAGCCAAGGGACGGCCAGGGAAGCTGGCTCTGTGCAGGCTGCCAGAGAGGGGCAACAACAGAAAGGGCAGGCAGACTGATTGCACTCAATATGGTCAGAGGGCATCGGGAGTAAACAAACCAGGGGCAATACTATCAGAGGGTAATGGGAGGGTAAACAAACCAGGAGCAATACTGTCAGAGGGTAATGGGTGGGGGTAAACAAACCAGGGGCAATACTGTCAGAGGGCATCGGGGGTGAACAAACCAGGGGCAATACTGTCAGAGGGTAAGGGGGGGGTAAACAAACCAGGGGCAATACTGTCAGAGGGCATCGGGAGTAAACAAACCAGGGGCAATACTGTCAGAGGGTAATGGGGGTAAACAAACCAGGGGCAATACTGTCAGAGGGTAATGGGGGGTAAACAAACCAGGGGCAATACTGTCAGAGGGTAAAGGGGGGGTAAACAAACCAGGGTCAATACTGTCAGAGGGTAATGGGTGGGGGTAAACAAACCAGGGGCAATACTGTCAGAGAGTTTGGGGCAGAGGAGTCAGACATAAGTGGCACCTTGTAAAGGAAATAACAAAAAAGGTGAAGTCAATGATCGTTGATTAATGGATAAAATCTCTGTGACAGCGTAAAAAGGATATGTTAAGAAAGAGCAGAAATACATGAATTACGATAATTATTGCAAATCATGTTTTATGATAATTTTTCAGCAATTATGATAATGTTAAGCAGTGATAATCTAAATAATGATTATAAGTGGTTTTTGACTCCAGGAGCAAAACAATATTTCTGACTAATGTTAATCTAATAAAAGTGATCTCACTCAAATACGTCCAACATTAAAGAGTTTGCACAGACTCTTTCAGGGATTTTAGAAAAACAGTGGGTTTATCTTGGCACTGACAACAAATTCAGAAAACTCTGTCAGAGCTGGTAAACTGCATTTTATACTAATGACTTCAATCAGCATAAAGTACATCACCCTTTCAATTAGAATTCCCAGCGCCAGGATACCAAACATTAGATACAGAGTAAAGCTCTCTCTACACTGTCCCCCAACAAACACTCCCAGGACAGGGACAGCACCGGGTTAGATACAGACTAAAGCTCCCTCTACACTGTCCCACATCAAACACTCCCAGGACAGGGACAGCACCGGGTTAGATACAGAGTAAAGCTCTCTCTGCACTGTCCCCCATCAAACACTCCCAGGACAGGGACAGCACGGGAACACAGTGTGAGCAGGGGATGTGTACAAAATGGGGAACATGTTACAAAAATAGGGTTCAGTTCCATAGTGAAGAATGAGTAATATTCCTGAATCCTGACTCACTTCCTTCACACCTGAATACATTCTGGCCTGTGGGTTTAATAAAGTGGTTCAATGTGTCAGTGAGATTGTAAACGGGAAAAACTACAACAGAATAATCTTTCAGTAGGGCTGAACCACCAAAATGGACACATTACAACTATCACCATCTCTCAGCAGAGTCTGCTCAGGTTGAACTCCATGAGAATCGCTGACAGAGTGAACTGTAACCAGTTCAGTGCGATGGGTTAATGATGGTCACAGCATCTCGCAGACACCAACAGTGTGTTCGTTGATGGGGGGGAGCAGGTAATAGACCATTGTAAACATCTCATGGGGTAAGGTAGCAAATCCCTTTCTCCACTCTCATTGCCAACCTCCATCTTCGCCATCTCCAAAGGGCAGGGCCACTGTCTCACAGCATCAGGGACCTGGGTTGAATTCCAGCCTTGGATGAAAATCTGTGTGGAGTCTCCCCGAGTCTGTGTGGAGTTCCTCCGGGTCGTCTGGTTTCTTCCCACGGGATGTGCAGGTTACATGGATTGGCCATGGGAACTGTAGGGTTATAGGGCTAGGGTGGGTCTGGGTGGGATGCTCTCTGGACGGTGGTGTGGACCTGATGGGTTGAATGGCCTGCTTCCACACTACTGGGGCTCCATGACTTTCTCAACCTCTGAGCCTTTTCTTCATTTAGAATATGGTAAAGAGGAGCAAGTACAGGCCATTCAGCCCATTAAACCTGTTCCAGGCTGACAACATCCTGATGGATTTCATCCTAGGTTCTTAAAAGGAGTATCTTAGTGAGATAGTTGATGCATTGGTTTCAATTTTCCAAGACTCACTTGATTTGGGATGATCCCATTAAATTGAAGGATGGCAAATGTGAATCCTTTATTGACAAAAGGAGAGAGACAGAAAGCCAGAAATTACAGGCCAGTTAGCACAATGTGAGTCTTTGGGAAAATGTTAGAAGTTAGTATTAAAAATTTTATAATGGGACACTTAGATAAGTTCAAGTTAATCAGGCAGAGCCAACATAGTTTTATCAAAGGGAAATCAGGGTTTGACCAATCAAGTCGAGTTGTTTGAGGAAGTAGTGTGCTGTAGATAAAGGGAAAGAGGTGGATGTATCGCATTTAGATTTTCTGAAAGCATTCGATAAGATGCCACATCAAAAGTTATTGTGGAAAATAAAAGTTGATGGTGTAGGGAGTATCACATTGTCATGGATTGAGGATTGGCTATCTAATAGGAAGCAGAGAGTAGGAATAAATGGGTCTTTTTCAAGCTAACATGGTGTAACTAGTGGTATGCCACAGGATTTTGTGCTGGGACATTTTACCATTTGGATGAAGGGATGGAAAGGTACGCTCATCAAACTTAACGATGACATAAAGAAAGATGGATTGCAAGAGGGTACAAGGGCGCTACAAAAAGATATCAGTAAGTGAGTGGGCAAAGATGTGACAAATTGAGTACATTTGCTGTGGAAAATTGTGAAATTGTCCATTCGGATTGGAAAAATATAAAAAAGTACTTATTATCTAGATGGTGAGATATTCCAGAACTTTGGGATGCAAAGGAATCTAGGTGTCCTCGTGCACGAACTGTAAAAGGCTAATATGCAGGTACAGCAAATAACTAGAAAGCTGGCATCATTTATTATGGGGGGATTAAATACCAAAGTAAAGAGGCTGTCCTTCAGTTATAAAGGGCATGGGTGAGTCTGCATCTGGAGTACTGTGAACAGTATTGGTCTCCTTGTTTAAGGAAGGATGTACACACATTGGAAACAGTTCAGAGAACGTTGACCAAATCGATACCTGGAATAGGCTGTGAAATAACTCCACAGAGGCTGGTATCCTGTCACCAAGTCACCCTTTATCTACACATGCACAGTCCTTGACTACAATACTGCCATATTCAGAGTCAGGCACCAGAGTGTTGGTATCTCTGACACTCACCCTTTTTATCTGACAGCCAGGGCTCCGTGATTGGACCAATCAGGGAAATCATATTCTATGAGGTCCAGCTGGCTGACCTCATTACGATCACTACAGGCTCGTTGTTTTACGATGAAAGGTTGGACAGACTCGCTGGAGCTTAGATGAGTGAGAGGAAACTTGTGAGATTCTAAGGGGTCTTGATAGGGTCGATGCGAGGAAGGTGCTGCCCCTTATGGTAGAATCTAGAACTAGGGGGTCACTGTTTAAACCAGAAGACAAATTATTTTCGTTCAGATGGTCATGAGTCTTTGGAAATTTCTTCCTGAAAAGGAGGTGGAAATAAATGTCTACCTTGTGTATTTTTAAGGCAAAGGTAGATGGAATCTTGTTAACCTAGGTTAGTGGAGGGGAGGTGAAAGATGATCAGGTGTAGGAATGTGGATTTGAGATTACAATCAGCCATCATCTTATTGGAATGCCGAGCGAGCTCAAGGTGCTGAATACCCTTACTCTTGCTCCTCATCCATTTGCCTATATGTAGAATTTCACCAGGTCAGCACCTTCTGACTGAAGAACTTTCTCCTCATCTTGGTCAATAATGACCATGTCCTGAGACTGTGACCCCCTGTTGTAGCCAGAAGAAATATTATCCCAGCCCCCCCAGTCCGTCCAGCTCTGTCAGAATTTTCCATGTTTCGGTGAGATTTCTTCTCATCGTCCTGAGCTCCAGTCAATAAAGACCCAGTCGACTCAGCACAGACAATATTTGCTTCTCTCTCCTCTTCACTCTGCATGCCCACTGTCTGGGCATCAAGATGCCCTGTGCCCTCTCCTCCTTTCACACCATCTCTTTCCAGAATTGCAAATCTATACATGCTCCTACTCATCTTTTCGACCTAATAAAAACCGAAAGAACTGCGGATGCGGTAAATCGGGGACGAAAACAGAAGTTGCTGGAAAAGCTCAGCAGGTCTGGCAGCATCTGTGAAGAAAAGATCTATCTCTGACTCCTTCCTTCCCTTCCTCAACATTTCTGTTTCCATTTCTGCGGATAGACTGGCCACTAATATCCACTACAAACCCACTGCCTCTCACAGCTACCTGAACTATGATTCCTCACACCCCACTTCCTGTAAAGACTCCATCCCATTCTCTCAGTTCCTCCATCTCCGTCGCATATGTTCAGATGAGGCCAACTTCGACAAGGGAGCCTCCGAAATGTTTACTTTCTTCCTCAACCGAGGATTTCCCAGCTCTGTTGTCAACAGGGCCCTCAACTGGGTCCGACCCATCTCCTGCACTTCTGCCCTCACCCCTTCTCTTCCCTCCTGCAACAGCGATAGGGTTCCCCTTGTCCTTACCTACTATCCCACCAGCATCCACATCCAGAAGATCATCAGATGCCATTTCCGCTACCTCCAGTGAGATCCCAACATCAGACACATACTCCCCACCCCTCCCTTGTCCGCCTTCCACAGGGACCGTTCCCTCTGGGAGACCCTGGTCCACACTTCCTTCACCCCCAACACCTCCCCACATCCCTACGGCACCTTCCCCTGTAACCGGCGAAGGTGCAACACCTACCCATTTACCTCCTCCCTCCCCAGTATCCAAGGGCCCAAACATACAGCAACACTTCACCTGCACTTCCCAGAATCTAGTCTACTGCATTCGCTGTTCACAATGTGGTCTCCTCTACATTGGGGAAACAAAGCCTAGACTTGGCGACCGCTTTGCAGAACATCTACGTTCTGCTCGTAAAAAAGACCCTGAACTACCTGTCGCCTGCTACTTCAATGCCCCACCCTGCTCTCTGGCCAACATCTCTGTCTCTGGCTTGCTACAGTGTTCCAGTGAAGCCCAACACAACCTGGAGGAACAACACCTCATTTTCCTCTTGGGGACACTGCAGCCCTCCGGACTCAATATCGAGTTCAATAATTTTTGGGCCTAAACTCTCCCATTTCCCAGCCCCCCATCCCACACACCAGGCCTTGTTACCACATAGCCTGCCACTACACACCCTCTGTTGTTAGTCACTAACAGTCCCCATTAACAACTATTCATCCTCCCAGCCTGATCGTTAGCAACTCCTTTGTCCAACTGTCTTTCTCTCTCTTTGGGCTCTATCCTATCGTTTACTCCCTGCCCCACCCACCTCCCTATTTTCTGCAGATAAACTGACATTTTCCCAGCCACCATCAGTTCTGAGGAAGGGTCACCGGACCCGAAACGTTAACTCTGATTTTTTTCTTCACAGATGCTGCCAGACCTGCTGAGCTTTTCCAAAGATTTCTGTTTTTGTTCCAGCTTTCCAACCTACCGTTCACACCCCTTTAAAAAACAGTCTTCTTTCTTTGGTAGGTCTAACATTGCATCCTTGAGCCCTCCTTCAAGATTTCTCAACTCAATAAAACACTGGTAATTTTTCAGTAAAATCACAAGCATTGACTAATATTAAGTTAAACATGCGTTTGTAGTGTCATTGATGATAACACATGATAGTAAAGGTTACTGAATACAACACAGCAAGAATTTGCATCGATTTGGTGCATTGGGCTAACAGGATGTCCAACAAGCCTTAAATACAAGTTGTTTTGAACTGTAGTCGTTTGTTATTTACAAAGGCAGATTTGACCATGTCAACATCACAAGTATGAAGTGAAGTAAGTGATGGATTTGCCTGTTTCTCTGTCAGAGTTGAGTGAAGGAGAAGTGATACCAGGATAATGTCTCAGTTGAACAATGCTATATTTGATACTGCAGCACTCTCACACAGGAAAACCTCATACCAGGAGCTGGACTTAATACCCATAACCTTCTGAGCTACAAACTGAAGCACACTGAGAGCCCCACATTTATTGATCTTTATTGTGTAACTAGATATCAAGAGGGAAATGATGAGGCTGCATTTCTGCACATGCAGATGTAATTGGTGCCTGAGAATGCAGCAGATTCTGGCTATTTCTTAATGGAAATGTCTTGCACATTTAATACACAATTAAATAGATTTTTACAATTACTGATATAACTACAAAGGAATGCTTCTGTTCCACTGTCACCTTGCCTCGGTCAATTCTGAGTTAGCAGCTAATGGGTTTAAACTCCAAACACATTCACTTCTGTGCTGGACATGAAGGTGAAGCCAGTCACCTTCAGGAATATTTAACTCTGACTAAGTCACAGTTGGGAATGAAGGAACAGTATTCTCATGCAAACTTCAAGCCTGTCCAGATGCATATTAAATTGTAAAGGAAAAGCAAGACAGCTGGTGTCCCAGTTGGATACGTTTCATCCCAGTGAAACCCTAAAAGGGAGGAAATGGTTGGTGCCTGCGTTCTGTACAGCTCAGCTTCCCGAGAAGCTCAGTATCTTGTTCACACACTGAACTGACAAACACACACTGCCATCTAGTGCAGTCACTACACTTCACAATGACTGAAAGCAGATCCAGCAAACTGGGTGCTTAGACCAATTAACGTAGTCCCTGTGGAATATTTCCAAATGTGACTCGCTTCGTTTCTGACTTGACAGGAACTAGAGAAACTAGACCAGTGCATCAAACTCTCCCACCCATTGGCCATGCCCAAGTGACCCATACAATTCACATGATTTATACCCTTGGCCAATGAACAAGCTGCGTAAATAATAGACCCCATCGTCCCACATCCCCATGTACACTGTCCCGCCCCATCACTGACTCTCCCCACCCATTTAATCCCCTCCCACAGCCCCGCTCTTCCCACTATTTAATTCACTAAATAAAGTCGCTACACTAATATACATTTGTTGAATGATATTGTGCTAACCTTCAGAATAGGCCTCTTCTGCCTCACTGTTGCACTGTCCACTCCCTGCCTCTTGCCCTATGTTCTCTAACCTCCCACGATCTGGGCCTGGACCAGGCAGCCCCTTGTAGAGTTTGAATCTGGAACATCCTGAATAGGTTTGGGCTAGTCAGAGTGAAGGGATACAGTGGCTATCTGTTTGGCAACTCCTGGAGCAAGTAGAGACCTTGACCAGTGAAAATCGCCACTTGGATTCTGATTTGCCAGCTTGGGTAATGGCCAGAAATAGAATGTTGCTGGGAAGCAGACACTGCAGGAGGCTTTGGGAATCTGGCTGACACTGGGACTTTTCCATTCAGTCAGCAGCAGGGGCAGGGAATGGGAACATTAATGGGCAATGATAGGTAACTGGTCAGCACGGTCAATAGCGACCAGTTCACACTGGCTTAAATGCAGTTACACACAGTAATGACCATAGGGTCTTTCATGTTCTCTCGAGTGGGCTGATGGGCCTTTGGTTTATAAACTGTGCTGAAAGATTTGACCTTTGACAGTGTGTCTCTCCCTCAGTCCTGCACCAAGTGTATCAAACAAGTCTCCGTGCTCAGGACCAGAGTTTGACTACATAACTTTCTGCCTCAGAGACAGAAGTGTTACTGCCTGAGTAAGCCAGGATAAACAGCGAAGGGCAGGATGGCCTCAGTTCTGACACTGCTCCTGTGGGAATAGGTGAAGGATACTCAGCCAGTGTGAAGCCAATGGACAATGAGGCCCAGGTCGGAGGGATGATGAGAAAGAAGATAGAAAATACCGGAGAAGGGGCTCTTGTGGTAATGTCCCAATCTCTGAGCCAGAACATTCAGGTTCAAGTCCCACGTATTCCAGATATGTGTAATAAATCTCTGAACAGGTAGATCAGGAAAATATTTAAAACGTACCGGTGGTTGCTCATAATGTAGACAACAAGAGCCTAACATCCAGCTCTCCGTCTTGAAACAGATGCTCCTGTCATCATAGCTACTACACAGATGTCTCCACCTCCACTATTACCCCCTTCAAACCCTGAGCTCATGACTCTGTTTGCTGAGCCTTGTTCAGGCTGCGTGTTCCTGCTGAGAGTGTGAACAGATTACTCCACTCTGTTAAATACCCCTTCCCGTCTCAACCAATGACAAGCAAACAGCATTGGACACAATGGGGCTAGCTTTTGAGAATTACTAATTTGTAATGAATATCAGGCAGCCTGCAGAGTGATGTTAGTGATATTTGTCACAATAGGGGACGCTGGGAAAGAGCTTGCTTTGATTCAAGAATAATTCTGTAACAAAGCTGTTTCCCTGGCTGGCTCTATACAGCAGAAATCTCTCAATTCAAACAGCAACCTCAAAATCAACAGGGGTTTCCCGTGTCCTTAACCAGCAAATATTCTCAATGTCAAACTCCTTGTCAGTGCCTTGCTTGGCACAATATGCTGTCTCTCTGTCTCTCCCTCTCCCTTTCTCTCTCTCTCTCCCTCTCTCCTTCTCTCCCCCCCTCTCCTTCTCTTTCCCTCAGCCTCTCGCATGAGATGCTTCATGTAGGAAAGACACAGATTGAGCAGCCTCAGTGTCCCCTGAACAGTAACAAGCAGCACCTATCCCCTTCTCTTCACTAAACCCCAGCAGCCCCCTTCCCTCCTCCCTCCTTCCCCCCTCTCCCCCAACCTCTGTATGTAGATTGGGTCTATTTTCTTTCTCCCTCACCTCTTCCCCGCTCACACCCAACACCCCCCAACATTCAGAAGGAACAGGCAGTTGAAGTCAGCACTGATCCCCTCTTCCCCCCGCCCCCCAACTCACCTCTAACCAGAACCCCCTGGATTACTGGGGAGGTGGGGGGGGGAGTAATTAAACGCTCAGACCTGTTTGAGCAGTTTGATGCAAAGTTGGAAAGATGCAATGTTTGATTGTCTGTGTGTGTGTGTGTGTGTGTGTGTGTGTGTGTGTATACAGGCTGCTGTAATCATGGCACCTCTCTCTCTGCAGCTTGTACTGCACCCAGACACAGTTACCATCTCCCCCATCATCTCAACGCCTCGTGTTTTCAATACTGCCAGCTCTCCAGATCTGATAAACATTCAGAACCCACAATGATACCAACATGATGTCTACTCACAGAATCAGATTAAATATATTCCTTTAAGCCTCTGGAGGAGAGGCTGATCTGTTCGATGCCTCTCTCTCTCTCTTTTCCATGCAGTGTTGAAAGCCCAGTTAAACATACAGGTTCTCTCTCTGTCTCTCCCTCTGTCTCTATCTCTGTCTCTCTCACACACACACAGCTCACCACCTCCACAAGCAGTCCCACCCCACACACAGAGACACACTAGCTCACATACTTACATGGACACACACAAAGACCAGCTTACACAGACACAGAGCAGTTCTCTCCCACACACACACACAGATACACAAGACACTGATACAAACCATCTCTCTGTCACACACACACAGATACAGACACTAGCTCACACAAACACACACACACACACACACACACTAGCTCCCATACAAACACACACAGATACGGACACTAGCTCCCAAACACGCTAGCTCCCACACATACACACACACACACACACACACACACACAGAGACACAGACACAGACACACACACACACAATGACACACACAGAGACAGAGACACAGACACACACACACACA
>NC_063367.1:21846307-21861439 GCF_021869965.1 Rhincodon typus | reverse complement strand
TGTGTGTGTGTGTGTCTGTGTCTCTGTCTCTGTGTGTGTCATTGTGTGTGTGTGTCTGTGTCCCTGTGTGTGTGCGTGTGTGTGTGTGTGTCTGTCTGTCTGTGTCCCTGTCTCTGTGTGTGAGAGAGAGAGAGAGGAACAGAGTGTCCTCCTTAGCATCTGCCGCTGTGCAGAAGATCCCAGCTCAGCCTGGTCCTGGTCCCAGTAGGACACCTCCCTCACCCTTTACCATCCCCCTTGCTCCATTCCCACCCCCCGCACCTTTGTTTCTACTCAAACTCAAATCACTCTGTGCACTGAGAACAGAGACTGTCCCCTCTCCCCCCTTCACCCCCGGGATCACATACTCCCCTCCCAAATCCTATCCCCCCTGCCCTGCTCCCCCAGTCCTTACCCTCCCTCAGTCCCTGCCACTCCCAAGTCCCTCCTCCCTTGGTCCCTGCCCCTCAGTGCCTGCCCCCCCATCCCTCCTTCCTCAATTCCTCCTCCCTCAGTGCCTGCCTCCCCAGTCCCTGCCCCATCAGCTCCCCCTCCCCAGCCTCAGCTCTGTAGGAAAGAGGCTGCAGGAACATTCACCCCTCTTGCACCACCACCACCTCCCCCACCCCAATCCTTGTGGAGGGTAGATGTCAATATTTGCCCATCACAGAATTAGCCTCAATACCCCTCCCACTGCTGAACATGCCACTCGCAGCCATTCATTGGGGCAGCAGCTGGTAGAGAGGGGGGTTTCATTTCCTAACACCCCCAAGCCACCAATGCCTGGCACCCTTGGGGCACTGGCATCACCAATACCCTCTGGAGCCTTGGCCTGTGTGCCAGGGCATAACTTCAGGTTCATGACCAAACCCAGGAGAAAGACCACAGTAACTTTCAAACAAGTACTGCGTGGGTTTTCAGTTCGAACTGGGAGATGATCAGAAGCTCAATGGAAAAGGATACATGACAGACAATGAAGAGTCACCCAATCAGATGGTGATGGCTTTGTCTGCTTTCCCATTGCCTTTGGGAAAGTGAGTTTCAGGGAGGATGGGGAGAAGTTTGGGAGTGTGGCTGGGGGCATTGTGCAGCATCTAAGACCTGCATTGGTGTAGCATCTTTCACAGCCACAAAATAGGAACAGGATTAGGCCATTCAGCCCCTCAAGCCTGTTCCATTATTCAATGAGATCATGGCTGATCTGTGACCTAACTCCAAATACCTGCCTCTGGCCCATATCCTTAATATTTCTGCTGAACAAAGATTTATCTATCTCAGGTTTAAACTTATCATCTGATCCTACATCCACTGCTGTTTGTGGAAGAGAGTTCCAAACCTCTCCCACCCTTTGTGTGTCAAAGTGCTTCCTAACGTTTCTCCTGAACAGTCTGGCCCTAATTCTCAGACTATGCCCCTAGTTCTAGAATCCCCAACCAGTGGAAATAGTTTATCTACCCTGTCTTTTCCTGTTAATATCTTGAAAATTTCAATCAGTTCACTGCTTAATATTCTAAATTCTAGAGAACCATGCCTAATTTATGTAACTTCTGCTTATAACTTAAGCCTTGATGGCCAGGTAACATTCCCCCATATGTTGTCCTCCCTCCAAAACCAGTCTATCCTTCCTAAGGTGTGGTACCCAGATTTGCTCTCAGTGCTCCAGGTGGGGTCTAACTGGGGTTTTGTATAACTGCAGCGTAAACTCTGCATCATTGTACTAGATAGAAAGGCCAGCATTCCATTAGCTTTCTTGATTACTTTCTGCACCCGTTCATGACATTTTAAAATCTATGCACCTTAACTGGATAGTCACTTTGGACACCCACTGTATTTAACCTTATTACCAACCAGAAAGTACCCTGAGCTGTCCTGTTTTGGCTCCTAAAGTGCTTCACATCCAGTGAAGTATGTTAAAGTGTGGTCAATGTTGTAACACAGTAGACAATGGAAACACAGCAAGATCCCATGAACAGCAATGCGTGAAATGCAGCCAATGAAGGGCAGTCCTTCAGGGAAACAATACTGAACAAGCAGATACTCCTGGCTTACCACACCTTCTAAAAATCTGCACCTTTGTCAGGGCAGAACTCCCTGTGTGCCACATTGTGAGGGTCAGCCTTGATGAGTGCTTTAAGCTTAGGGCTGGGACTTGAACCCACAACTCTCTAACTCAATAGCCTGAGTCCTGAGTCACTAATCACCCACTGTCTGAGCTCACATAGAGCGGTGATCTTGGGGTGTCAGAATGTGACAACACTGGGGAACTGATACTTCAGTAGGAGAGAATTCAATCCATCAGAGACACAGAGCAGACAAGACAAGTAGTGTTACATATCCAGCACAATCTCATTGAATGGTGGAACAGTTCAAGGGGCTGAATGGCCTCCTCCTGTTCCTTTGTTGTGTGATATGTAGCGAGACAACCATGCTAAATGGGTTCGTATTAGAACAGCTCAAGCAGCCCAATATTTGCCATTCATCAGGTGTATGGACCATCAGCAGCAGGATTTTATTCTAATTCAATCTGTAACCTCACGATAAAGAAGATCCCCCACTATGCCATTACTATCAGGACGGGGGGTCAACCCTGGTTCAATACAGAGTGCAGGAGCAACAGAAGGTATACCTAAAAATGAAATGTCATTGTAAAAGTGTGCAGCCAAAGGCCGTCTCCAACGAGAGAGAATCTCACTATCTCCCCTTGGCATTCAATGGCATACCTGCCATCAACAGGGCAGGAGTGCGATGGAATACCCCCCACCTGCCTGGATGAGTGCAGCTCCAACTGCACACAAGAAGCCTGACACCATTCAAAATAAAGCATCTCAGTTGATTGGCACCACATTCACAAGCATCCCATTCCCTCCACCACCGACGCTCAGTAGCAGCAGTGTATACTATCTACAAGATGCTCTGCAGAAATTCACCAAAGATCCTCAGACAGCATCTTCCAAACCCACAACCACTTCCATCTAGAAGGACAAGGGCAGCAGATACATGGGAACACCACCCCCTGCAAGTTCCCCTCCAAGCCACTCACCATCCTGACTTGGAAATATATCCCCGTTCCTTCACTGTCACTGGATCAGAATCCTGGCAAATTCCCTCCCTAAGGGCATTGTGGGTCAAACCACAGCACATGGACTGCAGCGGTTTAAGGAGGCAGCTCACCCCCACCTTCTCAAGGGGCAGCTAGGGATGGGCAATAAATGCTGGACCTGCCAATGACACATACATCCCAAAAAAAGGTAAATTGTATTTTCAAGAATCATATTTTATTCATAGTCAAAGTTCATGACTTAACAGTCCAACCTTCCGATTACACAAAGAGCAACACGATTCAGTTTCTCCCAATACAGTCCATGGCACACTGACATACCCCAATGTACTCACAATTACAGGTGATACTTATAGGCAGCATCTACAGTCCATGTCAAAAAATTGCTGGTGCACAGCCTGAGAGGTTTTACATGGATTCAAGCCCCTCAGTTTGCTATGACTGGACAGCCTTTTATAGCAATCTTTCTCCATTGCTCCCTGCACCAACCCTTGGTTAAGGACAACTCTTTGTGCTGGAAGACCAGCAAGGTTTGGACAGTCTAAGATTTGATTTGATTTGGTTTATTTATTGTCACTTGTGCCTAAGTACAGTGAAAAACTTTGTTTGTGAGCAGTATAAGCAGAGCATAGCAGCAAGGACAGACAGATCATGGAGTTAAAAAAAGAATTTGACAGACTAAGCAGAAAGATTACATTGTACAGGATGTGCGCTGGGCAGAATTAACATTAACAAGCCCATCATTCTTTGAAGTTAGAGAGTCTATTCATCAGTCTAAAAACAGCAGGGAAGAAGCTGTTCTTGAACTTGCTCCTGCTCGTGTTCAGCATCTTGTATCTTCTGCCTGATGGAAGAGGTTGTAGGAGATCATTAACCAGGGTGCAATGGGTCTTTGATGATGTTGGCAGCCATTCTGCTGTAATGAGCCGTGTAAATGGAGTCCATGGATGGGAGTTTGGCTTCTGTGATGGTCAGGGCTGTGCACACCATCTTCTGCAGTTTCTTATGGTCCTGGGCAGAGCAGTTGCCATACCAGGCCATTATGTACCCGGACAGAATGCTTTCAACGGTGCATCTGTACAAGTTGGTGAGAGACCTTATGGACACGCCAAATTTCCTGAGCTGCCTGAGTGCCTTCTTGACTGTCGCATCTACGTGGGAAGTCAAGGACAGGTTGTCGTCACTCCGAGGAACTTGATGCTCTTTACCCTCTCAACCTCAGTTCCATCGATGTAGATGGGGGTGTGTTCTCCTCCTTTCTTCCTGAAGTCAATGATCAGTTCTTTAGTTTTACTGATGACGAGAAAGAGGTTTTTATCATTGTACCATGTCACCAAGCCCTCTATCTCCCTTCTGTATTCTGATTAATTATTGTTAGATATCCATCCCACTACGGTGCTGTCATCAGCAAACTTGTAGATGGCGTTCATTTGGAATTTGGCAACACAGTCGTGGGTGTACAGGGAGTACAGTAGGGGGCTGAGGATGCATCCTTGTTTGGCTCCAGTGTTGAGAGTTATTGTGGAGGAGGTGCAGTTACCTATCCTCACTGATCGCGATCTGTGGGTCAGAAAGCTGAGGATCCAGTTGCAGAGGGCCGAGCCGAGACCAAGGTCATGGAGTTTTGATACCAGTC
The DNA here is from genome assembly GCF_021869965.1 of Rhincodon typus. NCBI lineage: Eukaryota > Metazoa > Chordata > Chondrichthyes > Orectolobiformes > Rhincodontidae > Rhincodon > Rhincodon typus. Next base: position 21,856,766 of record NC_063367.1, on the reverse strand, counting down.
CGGAGGGGATAATGGTATTGAAGACAGAGATGTAGTCAATGAGCCTGACGTAGGTGTCCTTGTTGTCGACATGTCACACAGATGAGTGCAAGTGTAGGGATATGGCATCCGCTATTGAGCTGTTATGTCGGTAGGCAAGTTTTAGGGGATCGAGGCAGGCTGGGAGATTGGGGTTGACGTGGGCCATGACCAGCCTCTCGAAGCACTTCATGATTATGGAGGTCAGAGCCAGTGGACGGTAGTCATTACCACACGTTGCATGGCTTTCTTAGGTACGGGGATGATGGTCTTCTTGAAGCACGTGGGGACTTCGGATTGTAGGATGGAGATTGTAGGATGTTGGTGAATACCTCCGCCAGTGGGTCTGCACAGGATTTGAGTGCTCGGCGAGGACACCGTACAGGCCCCTTGCTTTCCTTAGGTTGACTCCCAGGGAGGCCGATCTGACATCTGCAGTGGTGACCAAGGGATCAGGTATGTCTGGGGCTGTCAGGGCAGATGTCACTGTGTCGCTGGCATTCTGCTGAAACCGAGCATAGAAAGCATTGTGCATGTCAGGGAGGGATGTGTTTTTGTCTGCTATCTCGCTCCCGTAATGTTGTTTAGGCCTTGCCATAGGCGGCGGGAGTCTGTTTGGTAGGTTTGGGCCTCTAACTTAGTCCGGTACTGCCTCTTGGCATCCTGATGGCTTTGCGGAGATCATATGTGGATTTCTTGTATTGGTCTGGGTCATCGGACCTGAATGCTGCATGTCTAGTCTTCAGTAGGGAATGGACTTCCTGGTTCATCCAAGGTTTACGGTTGGGGAACACTCGGATTGACTTCTTCGGTACGCAGTCCTCCACACATTTGCTGATGAAGTCTGTGACCATGACAGTGATGGTGTACTGATCCAGGCTTTCCACTGAACACTTGAACATGGTCCAGTCCACCGATTCCAGACAGTCTCAGAGACGTTGTTCCACTGCCTCAAACCAACATTGTACTTCTTTTTGTGAAGGATCATCCCATTTCAGTTTCTACTTGTAAACGGGGAGGAGGAACACAGTGCTGTGATTTTCCGAGGTGTGGATGGGGGATGGAGCAATAGGTGTCTTTAGTGGTTGTGTAGCAATGGGTCCATATCGGCTTGTGATCAAAGGTGCTTTTCTCTGAGTAAACTTCTCCACAAGGAGTTACAGCATGGTCCAACTGACTGAAACGCTCACCAGCAGAGGATCCAGACCCATTTGTCAAACTGGAACAAGTATAACTGGAATGTGCAGTGCTACTTGACATGTTACCTTAAAGTCAGTTATGCAGAAGAGTCACTGGGCTAGAAACATGAACTCTGTTTCTCTCTCCACAGATGCTGCCAGACCTGTTGAGTTTCTCTAGCAATTTCTGGTTTTGAGTCTGTCCAAAACCTGATGCAGCTGTGAACAGAGGGGACAATTAGGACGAAGGAGACAGTGGCTATGTGTAACACCTCTTTAGCTAGAGATTTGTACAATATCTCCCTGCACCTACAGTCCGTTTTCACCTCCACATAAAATGGTAAAGTGATTTGGGTGATCGTCATAGATCAGGCCCAGCTTTGTGGGCTACGTTCTGAGAATACCATGTACACGATCACTCAGAATGAAGAAAGAGAGTCCTTTCCAGACACTTTCTGTTTCACAGTGTCTACTCAGTCCTTCCACTTGTAAACATTGGTCAGTCTGTGCACCAGCATCAGACCGAGCAGTAGATGATGGTATTGTCCAGGTGTTGTGTGGATTTCTCCTGAGTGCTCTGAATATGTGGAACTGGCACCTCTCTTTCGCCCACATCTCGCCTGATGGTCTTGGCAAGAAGGTTTGATGCAAACAGGACAGGCAAAGGAGAGAGAACAAACGTGCTTGATTCCACAGTCGATCGGAAATTTTTCCCACTCTATTCCCTGTGCACTGTTGTTTGTGTAGAGCTAGTCGAATCCAATTCTGACTCCCTCTCCTCACCATCTAGCCTATGGGTGTATGAGATTCTTTATCCTGCTCTAAATCCTATCAGCCTGTCCTTTGAGACTGTCAGGGATTGTTGTTCCAGCTACAGCATTGCTCTGATAGGGCCTGGTTTAACTTACTCATGGGATGTGGGAGTCACTGGCTGGGGCCAGCATTTCTTGCCCAGTCCCTAGTTGCCCCTTGAGAAGGTGGTGGTGAGCTGCCTTCCTGAACCAATGTAGATTGACCCACAATGCCCTTAGGGAAGGAATCCCAGGATTCTGACCTAGCGACAGTAAAGGAATGGTGGTATATTTCCAAGTCAGGATGGTGAGTGGCTTGGAGGGGAACTTGTGGGGGTTGGTGTTCCCACATATCTGCTGCCCTTGTCCTTCTAAATGGAAGGTAGTGGGTTTGGAAGGTGTTTTTTAAGGAGCTTTGGTGAGTCAGGTTATACAATGTAGGAGCAGGAGTAGGCCATTCAGCCCATCAAGTGTGCTCTGCTCAACTAATTATCCTCAACTCTACTTTCCTGCCTTTTCTACATGACCCTTGATTCCCTTACTGATTAAAAATCTGTCTATCTCAGCCTTGAATATACTTAATGACCCAGCCTCAATACCCCTCTGCAGTAAAGAATTTCACAGATTCACTACCCTCTGAGAGCAAAAAATCTTGCTCATTCCTGTCTTAAATGGGTGACCCCTTATTCTGAGATGTTGCCCTTTGGCCCTAGTCTCTAACACACTTTTCACACTTACTCTGTCACGTCCCCCTAAGAATCTTGTCTGTTTCAATAAGATCATCTCTCTTTCTTCTAAACTCCAACGAGTACAGACCCAACCAACTCAAACTCCCCCCATAGACAGTCTCTTCATACCAGACCTGCATCATATAGATGGTGCACACTGCTACTGGTGAGTGTCAGAGGTGGGGGAAGTAGGTGCTTGTGGATGTGGTGCCAATCTGGTGCCTGCTTTGTCCTGGATGGTGTCAAGCTTCCCGCATTTTGTTGGAGCTGCACCCATCCAGGCAAGCGGGGAGTATTCCATCACACTCCTAACTTGTGCCTTGTAGGTGATGGACAGGTTTTGGGGAGTCGGGAGGTGAGTTACTCGCCATGGTATTCTTAGCCTCTGGCTTGCTCTTGTTGCTGCTGTAATTAAATGGCGAGTCCAGTTCACCTTCTGGTTAATGGTAACCCCCAGGATGTTGATGGTGGGAGATTCGGAGATGGTAGTGCCGTTACATGTCAGGGGACAGTGGTTAGATTTGTTCTTGTTGGAGATTGTCATTACCTGGTGTGAATGTTACAGTTATAAGCCTAAACTTGGATATTGTTCAGATCTTGCTGCATTTGAACACGGACTGTTTCAGTATCTGAGGGGTCGCGAATGGTGCTGAACATTGTGCAATCATCGGCGAACATCCCCAATTATGATGGAGGGAAGGTCATTGATGAAGCAGCTGAAGATGGTTGGGCCTAGGACACTACCCTGAGGAACTCCTGCAGAGATGTCCTGGAGCTGAGATGATTGACCTCCAACAACCACGACCATCTTCCTATGTGCCAGGCAGATTACCAGTGACAGAATAGGCTTCACTTCAAGGTAGTGAACAGAATTGTATCAAGATACAATGGGTTACCAATTTCTTATTTGTTCCCTCTCTCTCCTCTACATTTAGAAAGGGCAAAGACTCCCTTCCTCATGGATTCTGACAGGCTGAAACCAGAATACAATGAAGATTGTACAGTGGTGCCTATTATTCACAGTAACTGTCACATTCATCAATCAGAGTGACATATAGCAGTCATAGTCTCCATTTATACTGTCTGCATCCTGTTTTGAGAAATATCCCAGCAGCCACATTGGATTACATATAAATAAACTGTGTTTAGTTAATTGCAATAATGAATTGGAAAATTAATTAGCATTCCAGGTCACCTCCGTTAATTAGTTGAATTACTGTTATGCAAATTCTAGTCTGATGGGATAAAGGGAGGTGACAAGCAAAGCAAGGTCAGTAAATTATTAAGAAAAAAAGTGAAGTCCTGTTGAAGTTCATTCAAATTGTCACATTTTGCTGAATGTGTTGTTTAACTGAGAGTGAACCTGATCTCAAACAGTCAAATATTACACAATTTTCTGCTGAAATCCTTCCCAGTCTATATCCCAGCAGAAACTCCCTGAGAAATGTCAGAACTTTCAAAGTTTTCAGTGCAGTCAAATCTAGCCTCACCTCAGTCCTCACCCATCGACTCCTGCTCACTTTTGGAGTCGTTTTGAAATTGAATGGAGGGAGGGTAGAGGGAACAGGGGGGAGAGAGATACAAGTAAGATGGTCATTGTGTGAAATGTTAAATCTATTACCATCTCTGGCAGGGTCTTCCCTGATGAGTTTTTCCTTAATCAGATTTCCAGTGTCACCTCGTCACGCATACAGCCTGCCCTCAGATGTGGTCTTTCTCCTCCTCACAATCAATAACGTGAGAGCACAGCCGTCACCAATGGAGATACTGTGAGTGTGTGTGGCTGCAAAACATGACAGGCTGGGTCATCCATTTGCTGTACATCTAACCATGCAGCACCAGAGGCCAGTCGGGCCATCAAAATGATGCTAACCCTTTAAAACAGCTCCACGATTAGTCACACCTGCGTCTATTTTCTAAGTATCAGTTCAATTGGATCACAATGGTTGAATCTGCCTTTTAGTCCTTGCAGAAGGCATATTCCCTTAATGTGATTCCTGCTGACAATTAAACGGATCTGAAGTGTACCCATTTGTCACTGGATTCTTGTCAAATTGAACCTCTGCCCCAACCTTTGCTCAATGACCACTATTACAAAAGTAGGCTGCTCCCCATGGAGCCTGCTACCCCACTTGATGATCATTGTTGCTCACCTTCCACCTCAGCTTCATTTTCTGTCCAATCCTCAAAGCCTGCCTTCCCTGATAGACCAAAAATCACCCATTCCAACCCCGAGTACACTCATGACAAATCATTCACAACCCTCTGCGCTAGAGAATGCCAACAGGTGAAGAAACATCTCCTCATTTCGGTCCTGAATGATCAGTCCCTTATCCTGAGACAGTGTCCCTGTGTTTCTGGATACCAAGCTGTTTTTGGAGGTTTTAGGGGTTTGGGGGTCTCAGTATCTACCCTGTCAAACCACTTCTGAATCTGAAACAAAAGCAGAAAGTGCTGGAGAAACTCAGCAGGCCTGGCAGCCTCTGTGGAGAGAGAAACAGAGTTAATGTTTCATTTTAAAGATTCATCTTCATTGTTCTGAAGAAGTGTCACGCTACACTCAGAACGTTAACTCTGTTTCTCTCTTCACATATGCTGCCAGACCTGCTGAATTCCTCCAGCAATATCTGTTTTTATTTCTGTTTTCCAGTGTCTACAGTGTTTCATTTCCCTTCTAAAACTCAGATTATTTCAATGAGATCACCTCTCATTCTTCTAACCTTCAGAGTAACACTTAGGTGGCTCAGTGGTCAGCACTGCTGCCTCACAATTCCAGGTACGCAGGTTTGATTCCATCCCTGAATGACTGTCTGTGTTGGGGTTTGCACATTCTCCCCAAGACTGCGTGGGTGTGCCCTGGCTTTCTCCCACAGTCCAAAGATGTACGGGTTAGGTGGATCTGCCATGCTAAATGGGGATTCATGAAAATAGGGTGGGGAGGGCTGAATCTGGGTGGATGGTCTTTGGAGAGTCAGTGCAGATTCAATGGGCATTGTGGCCTCTTTCCGCATTGTACAATCATCGGCAGATATCCCCACTTTTGACCTTATGATGGAGGAAGAATGATAAGCACATGGATGATAGTAAAATGTAGGGTATGCAGGGTAGTTTGATCTTAGAGTAGGATAATAGGTCAGCACAACATCATGGGCCGAAGGGCCTATACTATGCTGTACTGTTCTATGTTCTGTGTTCTTTAATACAATAAAATACAGTGAAAAGCTTTCACAAAACACTGTGAAATTGCTGTAATCCATTGTGACTCTCAACAGATGAAATTTTCAGTCCACCCACTGGGGGAAGTACTGTGCTGGCCTCTGGATGACCTTTAGGCCCATGAAGAGATTAATTTGATCAATCAATTTTTGGTTAAAAAGTCCATCTCTTCACAGAAATGCAACTTATACAACAGTGAGCTCTAATATCAATTCCTGGTATCCAACACGACAACTCAATTATCCTTTAGAAAAGGTGAAAATGTTCCATTTGACATCCTAACCTCTCCTCGATATTCTGTCTGCTTTAACAATATCACACATTGTGAATTACCTTGTGTGTATTTAAGGCTGAGATAGATTTTTGATCAGTCAGGGAATCAAGGGTTACAGGATGTAGTGATTGGAGCGAGGGTCAGGTGGATCTCACTGGGTATGAGATCCCTGATTAGGGCTGTTAACCTGGGCTAATCAGGGAGCCTTGGCTGACAGATCTAATTAGAAGCCTCAGAGAGTCTCCTCACTCTATGGGCTGGCTCTGAGCTGGCTGATCAAAGTCTATGGCCTGCGCATGTGTAAATAAAGGGTAACTTGGTGACAGGGTACTTGCATCCTTGGAGTTATTTCACAGGGAAATAACATGAGGAATGTTAGATCAGACATAATCCTGTTGAATGGCAAAGCAGGCTTGAGGGGCTGAATGGCCACTCCTGTTCCAATTTCTTATGGTCATAGAGTTATAGAGCTGTACAGCATGGAAACAGACCCTTCGGTCCAACTCATTCATGCCAACGAGGTATCTTAAACTTATCTAACCCTATTTGCCAGCATTTGATCCATATCCCTCTAAACCCTTCCTATTCATGTACCCATCCAGATGCCTTTTAAATGTTGTCATTGTACCAGCCTCCACCACTTCCTCTGGCAGCTCGTTCCATATATGCATGACTGTGTGAAAAAGTTGTCTCTAATGTTCCTTTTAAGTCCTTCCCCTCTCACCTTAAACCTATGCCCTCTAGTTTTGGACTCCTGTACCCCAGGGAAATATGGTCTTAAGTCCCATTGATCGGATTCATGAGCACTTGACTTAAGTTTGTACAAAGCTCAGAGAGAGATGAGTTGTGACAGCGGAGGGTTTAAGATGAATTCCCAGGACAGTGAGAAGCCAGAAGTGACCCATCTACAGGGAAAGGCAGGCAGCTTGGGAGCAGAGCTTAGTACTGGTCGCTTATCAGAGTAACGTTTCCAACATCATTTCAACATAGCACTGGAGACTCCATCACATGGCCCCCAATCTCCCAATGTCGCAACCTGGAGATGAAGAAAGAACCTGCATTTATATAGCACCTTTCACATCTTCAGGACGCAAGACTGCTCTTTACACCCAACCAAATGTTTTTGAGGAGCGGTGGTTGCTATTATATCGGAAATGGGGCAGCTAATTTGGGCACTGTGAGCTCTCACAAGCAGAAATGTAACACTGAGCAGGCAACGTCGGTAAGAAGATTAGCCTCGACACTGGGACATGGTCACAGGACAGGTTTAGATCCGTCAGGGCACTGGTGAGAGGCCGTTACTCTGGGAAATCATGCAACAAGTAGGCAGGGTGTGACCTTGACCAGTGAACATTGCAGTTTGGATTTTGATTTGCCAGCTCAGAGAAGTGCCGGAGATAAAATGTTGCAGGATGTTCCGGGAATCCTGCTGACACTGGGACTTTTCCATTCAGTCAGCAGCAAATAATTAAATACTACGGGGACAGGGAGTGGGAGGATGATTAGGCAGAGTGATAGGTAACTGGCCAGTACAGTCAATAGTGACCAATTAACATTGGCTAACGCACAGCTTTTGGCAGTGAATCTGTTTGTGTTGACATTTCCTCACTAGAAACAGTGGCATCAGTTTTAATTTACCAAGACAGCTTGCAAATGGCCCTGAAAAGACTTTATTTACAAACTGCAAGGCAGCAATTATACTCCCAGAATCAGGGTACAGTACATCCTGACACTATCAGCTTGAAACACAGGATCATCAGATTAAAAGTCCCAACCCCAAACTTGGGCAGAAAGAATCTGACCCTGGCACTCTGCAGTACTGAGGGGAGTGTTGCACTGCCTGGTCATACTATTCAACTGCCCTTACAGGTGGGTGAAGAAAATTCCCAGCATTGCTTTAAAGAGTTGAGGAGGTCTCCCAGAACTTCTGTGCAATAGTTACCTCTTAACTAACATTAAACAAAAGAGACTAGGGACATTAATCATGGTGTAGTGTTAGTGTCTTTAGGCTAGTTATCCAGGCTAACGTCTGGGAACATGGGTTGAAATCCCACCATGGTGGCTCAGTGGTTAGCACTGCTGCCTCACAGCACCAGGGACCCGGGTTCGATCCCACCCTCAGGCAACGGTCTGTGTGGAGTTTGCACGTTCTCCCCATGTCTGCGTGGGTTTCCTCCAGGTGCTCCGGTTTCCTCCAACAGTCCGAAGAGGTGTAGGTTAGGGTGGATTGGCTGTGGAAAATGCAGGGTTAAGGGGGTGGGGGCGCGGTGCTGGGTGGGATGCTCTTCAGACAGTTGGTACAGACTGATGGGCTGAATGGCTGCCTTCAACATCGCAGGGATTCCATTTGCAGATGGCGAAATTTCAATTCAATAAAAGCCTGGAATTAAAAAGTCAGCCGACTTTCTTGATTGTTGTACAAAACCATCTGATCTACTAATGTCCCTATGTGTAACTCCAGATATACACAGCAATTTGCAGTTGTCTCTTATCTGCCCTCTGGACAATCAGGGATGGGCAATAAATGCCTGGCTGAACCAGCAGTGCCCGCACTCCCTAAGTGAATGTAAAAGACAGATGATGCAGTCACTGTTGCTGTGTGTGGGATCTTTCTGTGCATAAAGTTGGTTACTGGATTTTCCACGTTGCTACATTGGCTGTAAATTATTTTAGGATGAGCCTATAACCTTATAGAGGTGCTTGCTTTTCTTAATAATATCAAAGTAAATGATAAGACTAACTGATGCCCCTCATTTGAAATCTGGCCTGAGGACGGTGGGGGTTTTTGGAACTGATCAGAAGGCCGGTCACTGACCCAAAATCAGGGCTCGTCCTGCACACATGTCCTTCCCCACAGCAAGTCCTCCACCTGTGATAATGAGAGACAATGTCACCATAGTCCCAGAGGACCACAGGTCTGCTCTCTCAGAGAGTCAGTGAGAGAGAGAATCACTGGTAGTGAATTTAACCTGACGGTAACCACATCTCAGGGAGGAACATTGCTTCACTCTCTCCCCACCTCGATCTGTCCCTGGCCTTGAATTAAATTTGTAGGGACATCCCCCCCAGTGACAAGCTGGGAGCCCAGTGCCTGCAGACGGTGCTCACTGATCTCTCACCATTCACCTGCTAACAGCAACACCAGGATTAGAGTCACGTTCCATTGGAAGGTGGAGAGATAAAAGTCATAGAGTCATAGAGATGCATAGCATGGAAACAGACCCTTGTCCGTGCTGACCAGATATCCTGAATTAATCTAGTCCTATTTGCCAGCATTTGGCCCATATCCCTCTAAACCCTTCCTATTCATACACCCATCCAGATGCCTTTTAAATGTTGTAATTGTACCAGGCCCCACCACTTCCTCTGGCAGCTCATTCCATACACGCACCACCCTCTGTGTGAAAAAGTTGCCCCTTAGGTCCCTTTTAAACCTTTCCCCTCTCACCTTAAACCAATGCCCCTCTAGTTTGGACTCCCCCCACCCTGGGGAAAATACCTTGCCTATTCACCCTCTCCATGCCCCTCATGATTTTATAAACCTCTATAAGGTCATCCCTCAGCTTCTGACACTCCAGGGAAAATAGCCCCAGCCTATTCAGTCTCTCCCTGCATCCCCAGCAACATCCTTGTAAATTCTTTTCAAACTCTTTCAAGTTTCACTACATCTTCCCTGTAGCAGGGAGACCAGAATCGAAAGCAGTTTTCCAGAGGTGGAAGGGGGAGGGGGATTCAGGGCAGGCTAGGACTGATGGTGGTATAATGGTGACATCACTGGACTAGTAATCCAGAAGCATGGGCTAACATTCTGTGGACACAGGTTCAAATTTAAATTTGATCAATGAAACCTGGAAATGAAAGCTTGTCATCAATGATGGTGACTATGAAACCATCAGTGATTATTGTAAAAACCCATCTAATAGCCTTAGCGGGAGGGCATCCTCCATCCTTACTTGGTGTGGTCTACATCTGATTCCAGACCCAGACCCACAGTCACAGTCACTGGCCTTTGAAGTGGCTGAGCAAGCCTTTTAGCTCAAGGGGCAATTAGGGATGGGCAGTAGGTGCTGGATTTGTCTACTGACACACGACTATTTATCCCCTAATGAACTTGTTTGGAGATGTTACTGCACACATCTGGAGAAGGTGGAACTTGAACCCAGGCCTACCAGTCCAGGGGAAGGAGCACTACTACTGAGCCACAAGAGGGTCCCCTCCAGTGGACCCACATTCTATTGAAGAATAGGGTTATGG
>NC_063367.1:21837784-21845807 GCF_021869965.1 Rhincodon typus | reverse complement strand
AGTGGTCCCTCCGGAAAGCAGATAAGGGTGGGGAGGGAAAGATGTCTTTGGTGGTGGGGTCGGATTGCAGATGGCGGAAGTGTCGGAGGATGATGCATTGGATCTGGAGGTTGGTGGGGTGGTATGTGAGGACGAGGGGGATTCTTTTTTGGTTCTTATTGCGGGGACGGGGTGTGAAGGATGAGTTGCGGGAAATGTGGGAGACACGGTCGAGGGCGTTCTCCACCACTGAGGGGGGGAAGTTGCGGTCCTTGAAAAACGAGGACAACTGAGATGTACGGGAGTGGAATGCCTCATCCTGGGAGCAGATGCGGTGGAGGCAAAGGAATTGGGAATAGGGGATGGCATTTTTGCAGGAAGGTGGGTGGGAGGTGGTGTATTCTAGGTAGCTGTGGGCGTCGGTGGGCTTGAAATGGATATCGGTTTCTAGGTGGTTGCCCGAGATGGAGACAGAGAGATCCAGGAAGGAGAGAGAGGTATTAGAGATGTTCCAGGTGAACTTAAGGTTGGGGTGGAAGGTGTTGGTGAAGTGAATGAACTGTTCGAGCTCCTCGTGGGAGCACGAGGCGGCGCCGATACAGTCATCGATGTAATGGAGGAAGGGGTGGGGTTTAGGGCCACCGTAGCTACGGATTGTTCCACGTAACCTACAAAGATGCAGGCGTAGCTTGGGCCCATGCGGGTACCCATGGCCACCCCCTTTGTCTGTAGGAAGTGGGAGGAATTGAAAGAGAAGTTGTTGAGGGTGAGGACGAGTTTGGCTAAGCGGATGAGGGTGCCAGTGGAGGGGGACTGGTCGGGCCTGTGGGACAGGAAGAAGCGGAGGGCCTTTAGGCCATCTGTATGGGGAATGCAGGTGTATAGGGACTGGATGTCCATGGTAAAGATGAGGTGTTGGGGACCAGGGAATTGGAAGTTCCGGAGGAGGTGGAGGGCGTGGGTGGTGTCACGGACATAGGTAGGGAGTTCCTGGACCAAGGGGGAGAAAATGGAGTCCAGATAGTTGGAGATAAGTTCGGTGGGGCATCTCCCCTCCCCATACCGTTTCCCAAAACCAGCCCAGCTCGTCCCCGCCTCCCTAACCTGTTCTTCCTCCCACCTATCCCCTGCTCCCACCTCAAGCCGCACCCCCATCTCCTACCTACTAACCTTATCCCGCCCCCTTGACCTGTCCGTCCTCCCTGGACTGACCTATCCCCTCCCTAACTCCCCACCTACACTCACCTTTACTGGCTCCATCCCCACCTCTTCGACCTGTCTGTTTCCTCTCCACCTATCCTCTCCTCTATCCATCTTCTATCCGCCTCCCACTCTCTCCCTATTTATTTCAGAACCCCCTTCCCCTCCCCCATTTCTGATGAAGGGTCTAGGCCCGAAACGTCAGTCTCTCTGCTCCTATGATGCTGCTCGGCCTGTTGTGTTCATCCAGCTCTGCACCTTGTTGTCTCGGATTCTCCAGCATCTGCAGTTCCTACTATCTCTCATTCTACCTCAACCCACTTTCCTTGGGATGAATCTAAACACTACCTCCTGGTCTGCCCTCCACTAGATCTGGTTGCCCATGAGCCCCACTCAATGCCGCTTTAGTAACTCTCAGCTTTTGACTATTTCACATCCCGTTGTGTAGTGAAGCCCTCTGAATTGTTTGATTAGTGATGGAAAATGCCACGGTTTCAGACATCAGCCAGTGTGTGCCAGAAAGACTCACATTGAGGTTCGCTCCGATCACTGCAGCCAAGAAATCTCAAGATACGGTGTAATTGTACAGATAAAGTAACTCGGGAGGCCTGTGAAAGGTGAAATAATTCACATCCCGAGCTCAACATGTAATAATAAGGCAGGCAGCCCTATAATTTGTCTGAGAGACATTTATTTTCTCCAGGAGTAATAGCTTTGAAAAAGCTGGTTATCTGATGTAAACAGCATGGCCAAGATACATGAACATTTGGATCTAATTAGTAAATCAAAAATATCAATAACTGACTTGCTCCATGATGACCAACATTATAATTTGTAAGTCCAATTACATACAGTATTATTGCGTCGGATTATTCAAAGGATAAGACACCCCTACTCTCCTTTCCCACACTCCCAGTCACCGTCTCTTATACCACAACCCTCCCGCTGAGATTCCAATTTCATATCCTGTCCATCACTACAATCACTTACATCCACCACAATATCACTGTCTCTGCGCCCTCCCATGTCTCTCAACTGTTACTGAAACCCTTTGCTTTCACGTGGCCTCTCTCCTGCTTTCCCTGCAGCTTCTGACCCTGATACAAACAGGAGTTGGCCATTCAGCCACTCCAGCCTGTTCTAGCATTTGGCTGATCTGACCACGTGACCTTAGCGTCACTGTAGGTTCCTTCAGTGTCACTGGGCCAAAACCCTGGGGCTCCTTCCCCCCCTCCCCACAGCACTCTGAGGGTCCCTACAACATACAGCAGTTCAGGAAGGTTACTGCTTTCTTCATTCTCGTTTCTCTGTCCATCTTAATCCTCACACCTTCTTCTTCTTCGTGCTGAAAGATTTACTGTCCTCATGTACAAACCTCAAACATTACACCCTGCTGCAATGTGTCCACAAGTTTGGATTTTTTTGTTTGGGATGCTAGTGTACAGGTGTCACACTGTATCCACTGTACAGCTGGGGAGAAACAAAACTGATTGGTCCATCTCTGACTCCTCCCTTCCCTTCTTCAACATCTTGATGTCTCCATTTCTGAGAATAGGCTGGCCATTACAAACCCACTGATTCTCACAGCTACATGGACTATACATTCTCACAGCCTGACTCCTGTAAAGACTCCATCCCATTCTCCCAGTTTCTCTGTTCTATATGTTCTATTGATACCCACTTCTATAGGGGGGCTTCAGAAATGTCAACCATTATTCTCACCAAGGATTCCCTGCTACTATGGTTGACAGGACCCTGAGCCATGTCTGACCCAGCTCCCTCACCTCCGACCTCACCGCTTCCCTTCCCTCCCACAACAGTGATAGATTCCCTGATCCTCACTCACCATCCCAGCAGCCTCTGCATCCGAAAGATCATGAGCTTCCATTTCCGTTCCCTCCAGCAGGATGCCATGACCTGAAAAATACACCCCTCCCCGCTTATCTCGGCCTCCTCCAGTGGTCCCCAGCATTACAGACACCAGTCTTCAGCCAATTCGATTCACTCCACATGATATAACAAAATGGTTGGAGACACTGGATACTGCAAAGGCTACGGGCCCTGACAACATTCCGGCAATAGTACTGAAGACTTGTGCTCCAGAACTTGCCGCTCTCCTAGCCAAGCTGTTCCAGTACAGTTACAACACTGGTATCTACCCGACAATGTGGAAAATTGCCCAGGTATGTCCTGTACACAAAAAGCAGGACAAATCCAACCCGGCCAATTACCGCCCCATCAGTGTCCTCTCGATCATCAGTAAAGTGATGGAAGGTGTCACTAACAGCACCATCAAGCAGCACCTGCTCAGAAATAACCTGCTCAGTGACGCCCAGTTTGGGTTCTGCCAGGGCCACTCAGCTCCTGACCTCATTACAGCCTTGGTTCAAACATGGACAAAAGAGCTGAATTCCAGAGTGACAGCCCTTGACATCAAGGCTGCATTCAACCGAGTGTGGCATCAAGGAGCCCTGGCAAAACTGGAATCAATGGGTATCAGGGGGAAAACTCTCCGGTGGTTGGAGTCATACCTGGCACATAGGAAGATGGTCGTGGTTGTTGGAGGTCAGTCATCTCAGCTCCAGGACCTCTCTGCATGAGCTCCTCAGGGTAGTGTCCTAGGCCCAACCATCTTCAGCTGCTTCATCAATGACCTTCCCTCCATCATAAAGTCAGAAGTGGGGATGTTCACTGAAGGTGGCACAGTGGTTAGCACTGTTGCCTCATAGTGCCATGGACCAGGGTTCGATTCCAGCCTCAGGCAACTGACTACGTGGAGTTTGCACCTTCTCCCCGTGTCTGCGTGGGTTTCCTCTGGGTGCTCTGGTTTCCTCCCACAGTCCAAAGATGTGCAGGCTAGGTGGATTGGCCATGCTAAATTGCCCATAGCGTTCAGGGATGTGTAGATTAGGGGGATTATAGGGAGATGGGTTTGGATGGGATGCTCTGAGGGTCGGTGTGGATTTGTTGGGCTGAAGGGCTTGTTTCCACACTGTAGGGATTGTATGATTGTACAATGTTCAGCACCATCCAGGCTTGGGCTGTCAAGGGGCAAGTAACTTTCATGTCACACAAATGCCAGACAATTACCATCTCCTATAAGAGACAATATAACCACTGTCCCTTGACATTCAATGATGTCACATAAGAACTTCGAGCAGGACTAGGCCCTCTGGCCCCTCGAGCCCACTCTGCCATTCAGTAAGACCATAGCTGATCTATTCATGGCCTCAGTTTCACTTACCCACCCTCTCACCATAACCCTTAATTCCTTTACTGTTCAAAAAATGTATCTATCTTAGCTTTAAAGCATTCAATGAGGAAGCCTCAACTGCTTCACTGGGCAGGGAATTCCACAGATTCACAACCCTTTGGGTGAAAAAGTTCCTCCTTAATTCAGTCCTAAATCTGCTCCCCTTATTTTGAGGCTATGCCCCCTAGTTCTAGTTTTATCTGCCATTGGAAACAACCTCTCTGCTTCTACCTTATCTGTTCCCTTCATAATTTTATATGTTTCTGTAAGATCCCAACCTCCCCCCTCATTCTTCTAAATTTCAATGAGTATAGTCCCAGTCTACTCAATCTCTCCTCATAAGCCAATCCTCTCAACTCCAGAATCAACCTAGTGAACCTCCTCTGAACCCCCTTCAGTGCCAGTACATCCTTTCTCAAGTAAGGAAACCAAAACTGTACACAGTACTCCAGGTGTGGCCTCACCAGCTGCAGCATAACCTTCCTGTTTTTAAACTCCATTCCCCTAGCAATGAATGATAATATTCCATTGACCTTCTTAATTACCTGTTGTACCTGTAAACCAACCTTCTGTGATTCATGCCCAAGGACACCCAGGTCCCTCTGCACAAGTCAGGAGTGTGATGGAATACTCCCCACTTGCCTGGATGAGTGCAGCCCCAACAACACTCAAGAAGCTTGACACCATCCAGGACAAAGCAGCCGCTTGATTGGCACCACATCCACAAACATCCCACTCCCTCCACCACCGATGCTCAGTAGCAGCAGTGTGTACTATCTACAAGATGCACTGCAGACATTCACCAAAGATCCTCACACAACATCTTCCAAACCCCATGACCACTTCCATCTAGAAGAACAAGGGCAGCAGATACATGAGAATACCACCCCCGGCAAGTTCCCCTCCAAACCACTCACCATCCTGATTTGGAAATATACCAGTTTTCCTTCACTGTCGCTGGGTCAAAATCCTGGAATTCCCTCCCTAATGGTATTGCAGGTCAATCTACAGCATGTGGACCACAGCAGTTCAAGAAGGCAGCTGACCACCACATTCTCAAGGGGCAACTAGGGACGGGTAATAAAAATGCTAGTCAGCCAGTGATGTCCATGTCCTACAAAGTGAATTAAAAAAACTTTGGTCCATTTCTCCTTTATTCCCAACATCCCCTACAGCCCCATGGTACCTAGGTATAACACCTCCCCATTTACCTCCTACCCCCTCAGTATCCAAGGGCCATACCCACCTTGCAGGTGAAGCAGCACTTTACCCACACTTCACTCAATCACTGTTCTCGTTGTTCACAATGTGGTCCCTTCTACATTGGGTGAACAAATTGTAAACTGGGTGTCCACTTTGCCAAACACCTTTGCTCTCTGTCTGTTAAAAAAATGACCACAAGCTTCCAGATGCTTGGCACTTCAACACATCACCTTGTACCCATGCTAACATCTCTGTCTCAGGCCTACTGCAGTGCTCCAGTCAAGCTTACTACAAGCTTGAGGAACAACACCTCATCTTCCACTTGGGGACCATACAGCCTTCAAGGCTCAATATTGAGTTTAACAATTTCAGAATGTGATATCCTCCCTCTCTGTTCATTCATCATCCCCTTAAGGTCCTGCTCTGTAGGGGTATGTTCCCAACACATTTTGTTTTATTCATTCATGGGATGAGGGTGTTGCTGACTGGGCAGCATTCATTGCCCATCCCTAATTGTTGTGGGCCTGGAGTCATACGTAGGCCAGTTTCCTTCCCTAAAGGACATTAGTCAACCCGATGGGTTTTTCCTGACAATCGACAATGGATTCATAATCATCATTAGATTCTTATATTTTCTGATATTTTTTATTGAATTCAAATTCCATCATCTGCCATGGCAGGATTTGAACCCAGGTCCCCAGAATGGTATCTGGGTCTCTGGATTAACAGGCCATTGCCTCCCCACTTCCAACTATCTACATCTCCTACTCAACATTTACTTTTCTCCCAGCAATCCCTTAATCTTCTTCCCCATTCTGTCTCTAGGCACTGCCTCTATCTATTTGACTGATCTATTCCACCCCTAAACCCACCCCCATCATCAACACAAGGAGCACCATTTCCTCAGCTGCCTTCAATTCTGACAAAGTCATAGACTAGAGTCCTTCCTGTGCAGGGAGAGGCCATTTAATTCATCAAGTAAGCACCAACCCTCTGAAGAGCTTCCCACACACCCCTTCCTCCGCCACTGATCCTGTAACCCCTTATTCCTCATGGCTAACCCACCTAGCCTGCACATCTTTGGACTGGGGGAGGAAACCCACACATACCTGGGGAAAATGAGCAAACTCCACACAGACAGGCATCCGAGGCTACAATCGAACCCAGATCCCTGTCACTTGCAAACAGCAGTGCTAATCCCTAAGCCACTGTGCCACACCAGCATGAGGGGCATATATAAGATGAATAGCAAAGATCTTTTCCCAAGGGTGGGGAGTTCAAAACTAGACGGCACAGATTTAAGGTGAGAGGAGAAAGATTGAAAGGGACCTGAGGGGCAACGTTTTCACACAGAGGGTGGTTTGTTTCTGGAATGAGCTGCCAGGGGAAGTGGTAGAGGCAGGTACACTTAACATTATTTAAAAGGCATTTGGACAGGTAAATGAATGGAAATGTTTAAAGGGATGTGGACCAAATGCAGGCAAGTGGGACTAGTTTAGTTTGGGAAACTTGATTGGCGTGGACAAGTTGGACCGAAGGGTCTGTTTCCATGCTGTATGACTCTATTTGATTAATTAATTTATAAACTGCATTAACTAAACAGTTATACAAGTTTGGAAGAACTTTATGGACACATTTCCTTTGAGGTCCGTACACAAGTTAGCAGATGCAGATGGCACTGTAAGTATATTTTAGAAATGGGATTGAGGTATCAGCCTGTAGATTTTCAATATGATATTTCACCACATCGTTGGCTATTGGTGAATAGTGCCCACTCAGTTTCAGAAAGCTTTTCAAGTTATTGGGCTCGAATGTTAACTCTGTTTCTCTCTCACAGATACAGTCAGACCTAACAGAGAGCTTATGGCCTAGTGGTGTTATTGCTAGACCATTAATCCAGAGACCCAGCAATGTTCTGAGGAACTGGCTATGAATCCTGCCATGGCATAAAGTGGAATTCATATTGAACGATGATCTGGAATTAAAAGTCTAATGATGGCCATGAACCTATTGTCAGGGAAAAACCCATCTGGTTCACTAATGTCCTTTAGGGAAGGAAACTGCCATCCTTACCTGGTCTGGCCTACATGTGACTCCAGACCCACAGCAATGTGGTTGACACTTAACTGCCCCCTGGGCAATTAGGGATGGGCAATAAATGCTGCCTGGCCAGTGACGCCCTTATTCCGTGAATGAATAAATAAAAACAGCCTGCTGTGGTTTTCCAGCACTTTCTGTGTTGATTTCTGACAGATTCTTCCCTCCCTCTCTCTCTCTCTCCACCCCCACTATCTCCCCCCCACTTTCCCTTGCTCTCTCCCCTCTCTGTGTCTTTCTCCCCTCATCTCTCTACCTCCCCCCTCTCTCTCACCCCTCTCTCTACACCCC
>NC_063367.1:21834062-21837684 GCF_021869965.1 Rhincodon typus | reverse complement strand
TCTTCCTCTCTCTCTCTCTTTCTCCACCCACCCCCAACTCTCTCTCTCTTTCTCCACCCCCCAAATCCCTATCCTCACACTCTTGATCTCCCCTCTCTCCCCTAACCTCACCTCCTCCCTTTCTCTCTTGTCTCTCTACCCACCCCGTCACTCCCACCCCCACTCTCTTGGGTATACATGGGTAGGCTGCAGTAGCCTCTGTTGCCAAACTGTTGGAACTGAAGGACCATTTCACACGTGATTCACAAAATCACTGCCAACTCCTCAACAACAGAGAACCTCCAGCTGCTTTTAGCTGACGGCATTCTGAGGAAATTTCTGAGGTTCTTGCTGCTTCTTCCTGATATTTTGGTGCGGGCAGTAGCTCAGAGCAGTCAGAATCACAGGGAATTCAATCTCCAAAGTCCTGAGATCAGGGCCAAGACTGGCATTCTGACTGTAGGAATGAGGGAGTGCTGCCCTGCCCATGGTGCCAATATCCAAATGGGATATTAGACCCAGACCCCACCTGCTCTCTCTCCAGTGGATGTATTTGTTTCCATGGCACTAGTTTGAATTCCATAGGAATTTTCCTTGGTGTTCTGGTCAATATCGATCCATCAGCCAATCATTGTTGTTTATGGGAGCTTACTGTGCTGAAAATGCCTCTGCCAAAGGGAGTGACTGCCTTTCAGAGGTCCTTCACTTGCAGTAAAACTTCTCAGGATGTGGAAGGTTTTATGGGAATGCAAGTCTGTCCACTTGGCGGGGGAGGGGCGATTGGTGTCATCAACGCGAAACTCGGCAAGACACAGAAATAGCGACTTGGGCCATGACAACACATGCCATGCAGCCAATCGTCTGCCAGGGTTACAGGTGGATGGCACTGAGTCATGGCGCTCATTAGCAGAGCCAGCGCAGATAAAACGGGCCAAATGGCCTGCTCTCCATTCGATGCCCGATTCAGTAACACCTCGAATGGGTGACAATCGGATCTAATTTGAGAGAGTGGGGCAGGGTGGGGGTGGGAATGGAATGAATCTGGGGGTAGCTGAAGACAAAAAGAGGGTTTTGAGGACTTTTATTTTTCAAAGAGTGTATGGGCAAGTGGAAAGAAGTTGGGGGGAGCGGGGTAGAAACTCCAGGAGACAAGATCCAGCAGGTAACTTGCAGCCAGGAGATCAGGGGTGGAAGAAGAGAAAGAATTCGATCACGAGCACGTCGTCTTCCAATAGATTTGCCAACAAGACAGTACCTCTGGCAGTTCAGCACCACCTCAGCGCTGCGCACAGCTGTTTCCCCAAACTGTACAGTACAAGCTTCAAACCCTAACCATCGTCCATCTCAGCATCAGAGCAGGAAGTGAGGCAATCGAAGCAATCACTGAATAAAATGTAAATGGTTGGTGACTAATAGGCCGATTATTTCTGCTTTAGCAGCCAGTCTGAATTATTTCTTCTTTTGTAACTCTCACATTACTTTCACAGTTCTCATTAGACTTGATGCAACACAGATTCCATGTTGAGAAGGCAGCTACATGTAATCATTTGAATCACTCATCAAAGCTGTCGCAGTGGATCGGCAGACAGTCTCAAAAAACACCAGCATTTCAAACACCCCTGATGGCCAGGAATATTCCCAACATTACAATTCCTGTTTCACCTCATTATATTCTACATTTCTGCTCAATGTCAGGGATGCAAAAGGCAACATTTTCCCATTTGAGTCATCAACGGTAAGTGTCAATCGTTCCCTCTTTCTGTACACAACAGAAACAGGGGGAAAGCTTCCTCTACACTTTTAAATTGAAACTAAAATGCCATCTACTCTTAAGAACTGAAAGTAGGACCCGGGTTCGATTCCACCCTCGGGCGACTGTCTGTGTGGAGTTTGCACATTCTCCCTGTGTCTGCGTGGGTTTCCTCCGGGTGCTCCAGTTTCCTCCCACAGTCCAATGGTGTGTAGGTTAGGTGGATTGGCCATGCTAAATTGCCCATAGTGTTCAGGGATGTGTAGATGGGTTATGGGGGGATGGGTCTGGGTGGGATGCTCTGAGGAACAGTGTGGACTTGTTGGGCTGAAGGGCCTGTTTCCACACTGTAGGGATTGTTTGATATAAAATTGTCTCATCACTGTCCCCATCAAACACTCCCCAGGACAGGGACAGCACAGGGTTAAATACAGAGTAAAGCTTCTTCTACATCGTCCCCCATCAAACACGCCCAACACAATGCCAGCATGGAGTTAGATACAGAGTAAAGCCTCTTCTACACTGTCCTCATCAAACAGTTTATCCGTGGATTGTCTGTGTGATATTACCATAAATTCTACACTCAGTATAACCTCCATGAGGCCCTACCATGTTTGACACTCCAGGAACATTTATAAATGTTTGGCTTAATCCCCTTCATAACAAAAAGTGTAAAGAATTTGTTTGAATTGCAATTAGTGATGTTTAAGACTCTAGAATCAAAGTGCAGGAACCTGTTCAGTTGACAATGTTCAGATGAAAGATCAGGGAAATTGCAAATTAGTCACCAGACAACACTTCCTACAGAAAAGGGGGTGGCCATGGGTACCCGCATGGGCCCAAGCGATGCCTGTCTCTTTGTAGGTTACGTGGAACAATCCTTCTTTCGTACCTACACCGGCCCTGAACCCCACCTCTTCCTCCGTTACATTGATAACTGAATCAGTGCCGCCTTGTGCTCCCACAAGGAGCTCGAACAGTTCATACACTTCACTAACACCTTCCACCCCAACCTTAAGTTCACCTGGAACATCTCTAACACCTCTCTCCCCTTCCTGGACCTCTCTGTCTCCAACTCGGGCAACAACCTAGAAACCGATATCAATTTCAAGCCCACCGACTCCCACAGCTACCCAGAATACACCTCCTCCCACTCACCTTCCTGCAAAAATGCCATCCTCTATTCCCAATTCCTTCGCCTCTGCTGCATCTGCTCCCAGGATGAGGCATTCCACTCCCGTACATCTCAGATGTCCTCGTTTTTCAAGGACCGCAACTTCCCCCCCTCAGTGGTCGAGAACGCCCTCGACCGTGTCTCCCGCATTTCCCGCAACTCATCCATCACACCCTGTCTCCGCAATAACAACCAGAACAGAATCCCCCTCGTCCTCACGTACCACCCCACCAACCTCCGGATCCAACGCATCATCCTCTGATACTTCTGCCATCTGCAAACCGACCCCACCACCAAAGACATTTTTCCCTCCCCACCTATCTGCTTTCCGGAGGGACCACTCTCTCCGTGACTCCCTTGTCCGCTCCACACTCCCCTCCAGCCCCACCACACCCGGCACTTTTCCCTGCAACCGCAGGAAGTGCTACACCTGCCCCTACACCTCCCCCCTCACCACCATCCCAGGCCCCAAGAAGACTTTCCACATCAAGCAGATGTTCACCTGCACATCTGCCAATGTGGTATACTGCATCCGCTGTTCCCGTTGTGGCCTCCTCCACATCGGGGAAACCAAGCGGAGGCTCGGGGACCACTTTGCAGAACACCTACACTCGGTTCGCAATAAACAACTGCACCTCCCAGTTGCGAACCATTTCAACTCCCCCTCCCATTCCTCAGACGACATGTCCATCCTGGGCCTCCTGCAGTGCCACAACGAT
>NC_063367.1:21822350-21833562 GCF_021869965.1 Rhincodon typus | reverse complement strand
GCCTCTGGAGGCGCTGCTGTGCTTTCTTGACCATTGTGTCAGTGTGGGTGGACCAGGACAGATTGTTGGTGATCATTAATCCCAGGAACTTGATGCTCTCAATTATCTCCGACTCAACACCATTGATGTACACAAAACAACACTTTTCACTGTATCTTGGTACATGTGACATATGCATGCCGTCCACCCCACTTCCTAAGGAATGACCAATTCCTTAATTTTGCTGATGTTGACGAAGAAATTGTTATCTTTACTCCATGCCGCTATCTCCTTCCTGCTTGCAAACAATTTTAATTTCCCACCCTGATGGAAAACAATAATAATTTCACTCACTCCATCTGAATCTTCACTGAGTTCACCAGAGAACAGAATTGGGCATGGGCTGGGCCGGGCCATTAATCTGCTGCTTTCCATACCCCTCACTCTATCCCTGACTGCTCAAAGTGAAAATCACCTCTTCAGTATTGCCACAAAATTGACCCATTAAAAGGTCACCCAAGCCCCATCCTGTTCCCATCAAGGATTCACCCTGTTGTAACCTCGATAATAAACACTGTTATAATAGTGTCATTCTGCAGAAAGCCAGTTGGAGCCAGTTGCTATCTCAGTTTTACATTTATTTACAGAGTGAAACATTACAAGCATATGCCTCCTCACTTGACCACATATAGCTTCAGGTAGTGATTCTTGTATCTGCTCAAGTAAAACCTCAATGAACACTCATCACTTGTCTATAAGTAAAGACAATTAATGAATAATTAACATCCTGAGACATATTCGTTCAGGAACATTAACCCTGCCCGGTTATTCTCAGTGTGAAAACGGGTGGATACCCATCCCTCGAAGAATAGGGATAACCTTTGTCAGGATCTCCCCGTGCTGTACAATGTCTGCGTCTCCCCACACCCCACCCACAGTCAGAGAGTGTGGGACAAGGTGATTCCACTCCTTACCCCAGTGCCCAGCTATCTCTGACAATTGAGCACTCACTGGGATTTTGGATCCTGTTGGTCCACTCATGGAGTGGCACTGCTGGCAGGGATTGAGTCATTTAGAGATAGGTGCAGAGACAGCAAGAGACCTTAACCCCAGCTCTTTAACTGGATGGTAAGAAAAGGCAGAGAGAGTGAACAGCTCAGACTCAAACCTGATTCTCTGGTCTCCCTGCTCTGAAAGGATGTTGTGAAACTTGAAAGAGTTGAGAAAAGATTTACAAGGATGTTGCCAGGGTTGGAGGGTTTGAGCTATAGGGAGAGACTGAATAGGCTGGGGCTATTTTCCCTGGAGCGTAAGAGGCTGAAGTAGTGGCCTTATTGAGGTTTATAAAATCATGAGGGGTATGGATAGGGTAAATATCCAAGGTCCTTTCCCCAGGGTAGGGGAGTCCAAAACTAGAGGGTATAGGTTTAAGGTGAGAGGGGAAAGATTTAAAAGGGACGTGAGGGACAACTTTTTCGCACAGAGGGTGGTGCGTGTATGGAATGAGCTGCCAGAGGAAGTGGTGGAGGCTGGTACAATTACAACATTTAAAAGGCAACCCTTAATGTTAGCTCTGTTTTTTCCTTCACAGATGCTGCCAGACCTGCTGAGCTTCTCCAGCAACTTTGTTTTTATTCAACATTTAAAAGGCATCTGGATGGGTACGTGAGTAGGAAGGATTTAGAGGGATATGGGCCAAATGCTGAGACATGGGACTAGATTATTTTAGGATATCTGGTTGGCATGGATGTGTTGGACCGAAGGGTCTGCTTCTATGCTGTACAACTCTATGCCTGTATGATTTAGTGTCCTATCATGCCCAGCATGAGGGTGATGAACAGATTTACTTTGGCTAACAGTGGTGTGGAAATGGCCTGTTCTGAATGACATTGCCTTTGGTCATTTGAGGGGTTTGATGAATGAATGTGAGAACAAAGCCCATCCCTTTATTTATAAACCTGCGCCTGATGAATGGTGGTATCTTCCCACGAAAGCATTCTTCTGCAGCTGCAGCTGATGGATGATGAAATGGCTCTTGTCAGACAAGAAACAGAGAAAGATTTCAGAAGCTCAGTGACCCATACAGGAATGCAGGCTCCATATGCCACACATCAGAAACAATTATTCCAAAAGAAGATACAGCACATCTTTTCCGGGAACACTACCTCGGCAATGACAAAATACTGGCCTTGGGAAGCAAAGTATTGTAAACACTGACACTCTTCAATGGCACAAGCTTTAAACTTGATCACCTAAAAGAGATTCTGTCTGTGGTGTCAGTCTCATAGCAAGGCATTCTGCACACACTCACTTTCTGATCACATTTCATGGACTTCAACTTCATTTCTTCAACAATGAATCTCTCAAAGTCCTGTCTTCCAGCTTCCTGAAGGTGCTGACTCTCACTGGGATACAGTTCTTGAAGATGCTGACTCTCACTGGGATACAGTTCCTGAAGGTTCTGACTCTCACTGGGATACAGTTCCTGAAGGTGCTGACTCTCACTGGGATACAGTTCCTGAAGGTTCTGACTCTCACCGGGATACAGTTCCTGAAGGTGCTGACCCTCACTGGGATACTGTTCCTGAAGGTGCTGACTCTCACTGGGATACAGTTCCTGAAGGTGCTGAGCTTCATTAGGGCTCTGATTGCTTCTCTATATCTTGTTCCCACCATGAGGCATTCAGTTATTTGAGAGCCAATCATATGATTGTAGGCATGAATGTTTTGTCGTTGATATTATCAATCAGCTTCCTGTTGCGAACCAAAACTCCATCTGTAGCTAACCCTCTTGGCTCCAGTCCATCTGCAAACACTTCTATAACCCATGGCTGTGTAGACAGTGTTCACAGTGATTGGGAGGTTACTGTGAAGCAATCCTCCAGAAATCCTTGTTCTTTAAACCATTTCTTTTCTCCATTCCGTCCACAACTGAAAGATATAAAAACAAAAAGACATGAACTTTCCAATCGGCTGGGATTTTCTTGAATGGACATCATTGAGAATGGTGTCATTTATTTCTCTTACTGCAGCTGAAGGTGTTCCCAATGTGCGGAGTTTGGAGAGCTTCCAGGGTTTGAACTCAGTAACTGCAGGTTAAAGGAATTGTACCTTTACTGTAAGTACAACAACTGTCTTGTGCAGGAGCAGCGAGTCCACAGCAATATCCAGGGTCAGTGACAAGAATTATCAATCCTAGCACTGCTCCTGGCTCCAGACCCAACACCTGCCCAGGGCCTAACTCTGGCTCCCCAGTTGAACACAGTGATCATGTCCCCCCAACCAAAGTACAGTTAGTTGTCTATCCTTTACATGAGTATAGAGGCCCCATATACTGCAGCCACTTGTAGTCCTGGACATTGGGCCCTGACATACCCCAATCCCAAACTCAGATTATATGGAAGTAGAGCCCGGGTCTATCGAGCTGCAAGTAATTTGCCTTCCCTTTACCGTTCTGTGCCCAGTCTGCTGTTCAATAAAACCTGCTCACTTACAGGATTGTAGATCTCATACTAGTGCAGTAAGTTATGAAGAAATACTGTTTATTACCCAGTGTATAACTGACTGGCGATGTTGTTCCTGAAGCTGATACCGGGTCTCACTATTGTCTCACAGCTGTGATAAAAGTTTGTAAAATAAGATATTTTAGGAACTTGGGTTTGAATGTGAAGGTCTATTGGTTTTTGGTTTTCAGTTCTGTGAAGGTAACTTTCTTTAATGGTCAGAAATTCCTCTTTCTCAGCAGTTTCTCAGAATTTCCAACTAGTCATGTGACTTCAGCGAGGTAACTGGGTAAATTTCCTGGTGAGATCATTGCTGAAGTGCTTACAAAGTTTTCCTTCAGGAATAGAGGTCGGATGCAAGAAGATTGAGTTCAGAAGAGAAGACCCATGGCAGTAATTGTGGTGCTTAAAGTCACAAAGTATTCAAAGTCAGAGAAAAGTCAGTGAATTTAACCTGTCAGTGTGTCTTAGAGAGAAATGGACAGAATCACAGCAGGTGCAAAAAAATCAATGATAGGAAAATGTTTTAACCAAATCAGAACTGGATAAGCAATTTAAATGTGAAGACAGGAGTAGTACTTCACTGGGATTGAGTGGCTGTAAAGGACATTGTTGGGAAAAGGACTGGAATCTTTCCCTTCATTGATTAATTATAAAATCCTTAAAATTTGTATTTTTAAGCTTTGTCTTTGTAAATGTTTTTTATTTATTCATCTGTGGATCAGGGTGTTGTTGGCTGGGCCAGCATCTATTGCCCATCCCTAGCTGCCCCTTGAGAAGGTGGGGGTGAGCTGCCTTCTTGAACTGCTGTAGTCCGTGTGCTATTGGTACACCCTCAATGCCCTTAGGGAGGGAATTCCAGGATTCTAACTCAGCGACAGCAAAGAAATGGTATTATATTTCCAAATCAGGATGGTGAGTGGCTTGGAGGGGAACTTGCAGGGGGTGGAGTTCCCATGTATCTGCTGCCCTTGTCCTTCTAGATGGAAGTGGTCGTGGTTTTGGAAGGTGCTGTCTGAGGATCTTTGGTGAATTTCTGCAGTGCATCTTGTAGAGAGTACACACTGCTGCTACTGAGCATCGGTGGTGGACGGAGCGGATACTTGTGGATGTGGTGCCAATGTACAGCTTGTTTCTTTTTAATTTTCATTTGTATAATGATATTGCGGGGTTATTTTGTTAAAAGTAGATTTGCAGCCTTGTGCCAGTATCTTCAGTGACCAATCGTCACAGTAACCAAATTGCAACAATAAAACCGATGGTGTCAAAGGCCTGATTACACTCTGGGATTTGAGTCTTGTCCAGTATTATTGTCAGCTGCAGTATAACACAGTAAACATCTCTGTCAATGACTCGCAGCATTTACTCCCACTGCTATTTACACAATTCTTTTTTTTGAATTAAGTAAAGATGCACGATACAGGTCAACAGCTTTCCAAAAGCAACTTTCTGTCTCTTGTTGAAATCTCCATATTGAATTTAATCAAAATCTCAGTAAGGAGGTGACACAGGAACAATTGGAATGTTATTTATTCCATTGCAGATTATTAACATCTAACGTCTGCTCAATTGGCTGCAAAGAAAAGATTTTCAACAATCATTATCTCTCCTTTTCAATTCCTCTGGATAATTTAGCCAATTTCCTGCATTAATATCTCTGAGGAAGGAACTAACACAGATATTCATTCCTCCTGCTCATGCTGGTGTTTGGGCTTTTGGGATGATAGAAACCTTTCGAATCAAAACACTTCCACAGGTGGTGTCTGGGCCCAGAATTTGTCTCAGCAAATTTTCCTCTTTCTTCCATTTACCACTGATCTGTGACTTTTCTGCTTCATTGGGGTGAAGGGATTCTGACCTCTTCTTAGGATTTCTTCCTGTATCAGATACCTAACAACAAGCACTCCAATGTGAGCATGGTACAGCTTCCTCTACTCTTTTAAGCTGAAGAGAGACTCTCTCTGCTCTTTTAAAATGTAAGTTAGTCCCCTTTGATATTGGCTGTGTCAAACACTCCCAGGACAGGGATAGCATGGGGTTAGATACAGAGTAAAGCTCCCTCTACACTGTACCCCCATCAAACACTCCCAGGACAGGGACAGCATGGGGTTCAATACAGAGTAAAGCCTTCTCTGCACTGTCCCCCATCAAACACTCCCAGGACAGGGACAGCATAGGGTTAAATAGACAGTAAATCTCCCTCTCCATCATCCCCATCTTACACTCCCAGGACAGGGACAGCGTGGGGTTAGGTACAGAGTAAGGTCCCTCTACACTGTCCCGCATCAAACACTCCCAGGACAGGGACAGCACAGGGGTAGATACAGAGTAAAGATGCCTGTACATTATCCCTAACTGTAGAGTCAGAAATACAATTATAACTCAGGTCTGTGGCCTATTATCAATCTGGTAGAGAATTCCAAACATTCAAAATCCTCAGTATATGAAATTCCTCCTCACACCCAGGCTGTGAGTTTATCAAGAGATTATGGGCCTCTATTTTGAACTGTCTGACCAGGGGAAGTGGCCTTTCCTGACAGTCACAGACAAAGATAGGACAGCAACATCGCTTTGCACAACTCAGCTGTTCGTTCCTGCAAGTGTTTGTGTCCCATTACCTTATCCTCAATGTCCTTCTGCACTGAACACCACAGTGTCCATTGAACCAATTGGAGCAGCTCATTGCAGCCAGATTGTAGGATGTCTGGGTTGGCCAGGCACGGTAACAGAGGGAAAACCCACTGAACTGTTCCAGCAGGCTGGTCATATTCTGATCAAAACATCTGGGGACTCAATGGGACGTGCTTGCACTCTCACTTAACCCTTGATTTTCCAAATATTTGTCTCCTATCACTTACATGTTTGTTAATCTGATTTGGGGCAATGTCAGTCAGTGTCCCTTCACACAATACGGATCGAAACACTGAAATTCTCACAAAAATCTGTTTCAGCTTGAAGGGTAACTAACAATCTCTTGGCTGAGTTTGATGGATTGTTTTCAGGTTGAGGGTATTGAAGGTTGCAGAAGTGAAGCTGTTTGCATGGAGTTCACATATAGACCAGCTATGGTCTAATTTCAAAGGAAAGCCAAGCTAGAGAGACTGAATGGCATCCTGCCTTTCCTAAGGTTCATGCAGGAATTGGGAACGAGTGTAGGCCATTCAGCCCTTCAAGCCTGCTCTGCCATTCAATCATTCCCCATTGGTCTGACTGTAGCTTCTACTGCACCTTTCCTGACCCAACCTCACCTTAATTGTTCAATCCAAGCCCAAGGTCTTCAATGTTTTTATGTTTACAGCTGGCCCTGTTGCATCACTGCTATTTCACACTTGACCTTTCCTCTACTATGCTGCTTTCTATTGTTGTGAATTGATCTGTGATTGGAAGATATCATATGTTTTATCACATTTTAGACACTTTACTGCTGGAGCTGCCTGAATTGGAGCGTGGACCTAATCCACCTGAGCATCACATTAACAGTGGCACTAAGACGAAAATTACAGATCCCAGTGAATTAGAAAACACCAAAGACATATCATTGAGAAAGTACATGAAAATCTAGCTGCTCTTTCTCCCTGAATGGAATAAAATATCTTTGTGTTATTTGTGACAGCCAGTTTCTTCCAAGATTCATACTGCTTGTGTTTTGCTCTCATCCTCAGTGGTCTGGTTTGTTTAGTACAGCTTATGTTTCCTGTCAGATGGAATCAGTTCAGATCTGTCTGCAAACAAGCAAGGGCACAGATATATGTTAGCGATGGAGATCTCATTAAGAAGGTATTTTGGTGGTGAATGTTTGACTTCTGCCATCTTTCGACAGCAACCGGTGAGACGAGTGGAACTGGATGGAGCTGAGTGTTGTGTGTGCTCCTGTAAAGGAATATCAGCTTTTACTGCTCAGTCGCAGCTGAAGGTTTCAGGAGGACTTTGGAAACCTAATAGGAGACTTTCTCAGGCTCTTTGTCAGTTATTGCCAACTCTCTGCCAACCGAGGTCATTGAGATTCAGGTGCTTTGACATCAAAGTGAATGTTGACGCTGTTTATCAATGTGTAGGTCAAAACTATTTCATTAAATGTACAAAATACTGTGATTAATGTGGACATGGGTTCGATCTTTTGCAAAACATGCCCACCCTTTCAATGGTGAAAGAAAGAGCTTGCGTTTATGTAGTACCTTCTTTAATCTCAGAACATTTAAAAGTGGTTAGCAGCCAGTGCAGTGCATGGAAAACGCAATGTGGGAAATACACTAATCCGATTGTGCACAGCAGGATCCCAAAAAAAAATGAAGTTAAATGACCAGATTACTTGTTGACAATGTTGGGCTGAGGGATTAATATTGGTCCCAGGAGGACCACCCACCCCCCACTTCTCCTCAGATTTGTGTCACAGTGTTGTTTAGGGGCCTCACCTGAAAGATACACATCCGACTGTGGGGCCCTCCCTCGGTACTCCCTCGGTACGGACACTGGAGCGTCAGTCTAGATGAGGTACTCAAATCTCTGAGGGGGGTGTCTGCCACAGGGGAACCTGAGGGGCTAACATGAGAAAAGCCTGTTGCTGGTTGTAATAACAATCCTCACATTTCCTGAGATCATGGAGTTTGGTGAATTGTGAGAATGTTAGAAAGAGTGACAAAGAAAACAGTCAGACACAATACACCTGAAATATTCAGAGGTAGTAGGAACTGCAGATGCTGGAGAATCTGAGATAACAAGATGTAGAGCTGGATGAACACAGCAGGCCAAGCAGCACCAGAGGAGCAGGAAAGCTGACGTTTTGGGTCTGGACCCTCCTTCAGACCATTTCTGAAGAAGGGTCTAGGCCCAAAACGTCAGCCTTTCTGCTCCTCTGGTGCTGCTTGGCCTGCTGTGTTCATCCAGCTCTACACCTTGTTATCTTACACCTAAAATATTGATAGCTCTCCGTCCTCCTGTAATCACGCCAAGCATCTCATTAACATCACTGCATAGAGCTCAGGACAGCCCAGTATGGCCCAGTGTCACTCATTGGCTGCTTTCTAATGGAACACATTGTGTTCAGGGCTCTTGTGGTGCAGTGGTACAGTCCCTGCCTCTGATATCAGAAGGCCTGTGCTCAAATCCCACCCCTTGCTCTGGAGATGTGTAATGACACATCTGATCATTTTGATTAAAAACAGCTACCTGGACACAGTCTTACAGCACTCTGCATGCTGGCTATGAAATGTTGCAGGGTTATGAAAGCCACACCTCAGTCAGGGACCTACTGTCCCTGGGCTCTTTCCTAAAACCACAACAATGTAGAGCAGACTGTAGTGAGGATAACAGCTTTAGGCTAGTCATACAGGAAGAAGGCCCTTCACCACCCCCCCCCCCCCCAACTCTGGTCAAAAATGGCCACCTAAACTATTCTAATCCTAAAATCGACACTTGGCTCATAGCCCTGTGTGCCTTGGTATCTCAAGCGAACGTTTAAACACTTGTTCAATGTTTAAGGGTTTCTGCCTCTCCCAACCTTCCAGTCGGCATGTTTCAGATTCCCACCAGCCTCTGGGTGAAAACAATTTTCCTCACATTCCCTGTAAACCTCCTGTCCCTTACCTTAAGTCTATGCCCCTTGGTCATTGGTCCCTCCATCAAGGGGAATTGTATCTTCCTGTCCATCCCCCTCATAAGTTTATACGTCTCAATCATGTTGTTCCTCAGTTTCCTCTGCTCTGAGGAAAACAACCCCAGTCCATCCAATCACTCTTCATCACTAAAACCTTCCAGACCAGGCAACACCCTGGAAAATTCTCTCTGCACCCTCAGCAGTGCAATTGCATTTATATATGTACTGTGGATTCCAGAACTGCATACAATACTTTTGTTCTGGTATGTGATTCATAGAATTCCTACAGAGCATTCAGCCCATCTAGTCTGCAATGACTGTCCCAACAAGACCCCCATACTGTCCCTGTAACCCCACGTTTCCCATGGCAAATCCATCATATCTGCATGTCTTTGGACTGTGGGAGGAAAACCACACAGACGCTGGGAAAACGTGCAAACTCCACACAGACAGATGCCGGAGGGTGGAAACGAACCCAGGTCCCTGGTGCTGAGGCAGCAGTGTTAACTGTGCCACCATTCACCTCTGAATGGCCTTAAACAGATTTGCCCTTAAGTCACCAACAAGCCAAGGGGTGGCATATCATTGCAACAAAATACCTCCCTCCCCTGCCTTTACCCACATATACTTCGCTATAATTAGCACCACAGGGACAGGAGACCGTTCACTCCCTCAAGTCTACTTTGTGTGATTCTGTTAAATGATAGCTGTTTTGATCCTCAAACTCTCTTTTCTCCATTTCCTTTATAAACACAGCAATGGCCAAAAGACAATCAATTGTTGATTGCCTCAGATTGCAATAGATTGCTGCCAGCTTCAGACAGAGACTTCTGGATGTCCTTTGCTCTTTGGGGTGGGAGGGGAGGGAATAGAGCATTTTGTGACTTCACCCCAAATGGCCCAGCAATAAGAAATAGCTGAGGTTAAAGTGGATGTTACAGATAAATAATACTCTCCGTCCCTGGTGTTATCCTGTGGTCAAACACAGAGGGGGCTGCAATATTTCTGAATTTTATTGGACAGAGTTTCAAGGGCAGTGTGGAAGCCTTGTTCCCTCCAGCTCTGCCCACAACTGTCACATCTCCGTTCGCTTCTGTCCATCAACACGAGGCTCCATATCCTCGGAAACTGACCCAAACCGGGATACATAACCAACATCCTAACACCTGTGCAGCCCATTGATACAAAGGTCAACTGGCTACTTACTCAATGTGCTGGAAGTGTACAACAGCAGGAGGCCTGTGATTAAACTTATTCCAATAAAACCTTTGGAAAGTGAAGGCTGCAGTTAGATGGCGGCCAGGTTTCTAAATATCAAGGATGAACAGAGATATGGGGATAACCTGGGTAACATGCCAATGCAGTGAATGATCAACCATGATAGTATTGGATGGTGCAACAGGCTCATTGGGCTGAATGGCCTACATCTGTTTCTATGTCATATGTTCCTACACTCTCGATGTTCCAAGGTGACTATAACTGGGCAGTGAGATAAATGGGGGTTCTGTTTAGTGCGACACACTACCTTGGCAAAGGAGATGATGTTATCACTGTGAGAGACTGACTGGAGGATCACTGATGGCCTGTGTGCCATTGAAATTGTGGATTAAAGCCTCCATCAAACAGGGCACATGGCACTTTGATAATTCACAAACAATCAGATAGGCCAGAGAGTTTCAAAACCTCCCTAACGTCCCCTTTGCTGCTCGGTTGCTGAGGGAACGCTAAGGAGACTTTGTAAAAAATGTCAAGAGACTTTCTGAGACTTTGTTCGACATTTATTTTATCACCTTATTGGAATTGAGGGTGGGGGCGAATGTGCATTGATGTCTTGCTGAGGTCCCCTTGGCTGGACAAAGAATTGAGGAGGTGGGGGGGAGAGTGAGGTCTGGTGGAGGAGGAGGTGAGGGTAGAGTGAGGCTGGGTAGACGAGGAGGTGTTAGGGGAGAGTGAGGCCGGATAAAGGAGGAGGTGTTAGGGGAGAGTGAGGCCAGGTAAAGGAGGAGGTGAGCGGAAAGTGAGGCTGGGTAGAGGAGGAGGTGAGGGGAGAATGAGGTCGGATAGACGAGGAGGTGAGGGGATAGTGGGGCCGGGTAGAGGAGGAGGTGAGGGGGAAGTGGGGCCGGGTAAAGGGGGA
>NC_063367.1:21805721-21821850 GCF_021869965.1 Rhincodon typus | reverse complement strand
CCTCTTCGACCTGTTTGTTTCCTCTCCACCTATCCTCTCCTCTATCCCTCTTCTATCCGCCTCCCACTCTCTCCCTATTTATTTCAAAACCCCCTTCCCCTCCCCCTTTTCTGATGAAGGGTCTAGGCCCGAAACGTCAGCCTCTCTGCTCCTATGATGCTGCTTGGCCTGCTGTGTTCATCCAGCCCTGCACCTTGTTGTCTTTGATACACTGTTCACAACAGCTGAGGCAAAACAAAGCAAAGAAACAAAGAGACTGCACAGCTCACAGAGATGAGAAGGCCTGATATTGTGGATTTGAATAGGCCACAGTTTGTCCTTGTACATCACATTCTTCTTTCAAATCAGGCAAATCATGAAAAAAAAATCAAGGTGAGGGCTGCTGTTAGTTTCTGTAGATACAACAGCTTGCATTTAAATAGCACCCTTAACATCAACACGTATTTGCCTCGAGCTTTCAAAATAATAAACCAACCCAATGAACTTTACAGTGAGTGTTCAAACAAGATTTGACAAAAGCCACATAAGGTCGGGTGATTAAAAATTTGGACGGAGCGGTCAGATTCAGGAATGTTTTAAAGAAGGGAGAGGTAGGGAGGTGTCATGAGGGAATCCCCAGCTTGTGGTGTCCAGGCTGTCAAATAGGATAACAATACAACACATGAAGCTGCTTCACAACAGTGTTAGAAAAGCGAATTGTACAGAGAGTCATGTAAGTAGAAGATATTGGAACAGTCGCTGTAATGAGCAGCAATTTTTATACTGGCAATTCATTGAGACTGAGATTTGGAAATTGCCTTCGATAAGAAGCCATAAGCATTTGGCTTGTTTATATGTCACCACTTTGGTCTTTTACTTTAATGGAGCGCTCATCCCATCTAAAATAAACAGGAGTAAAAACTGAGATAATTGTGTTAAGCTTTTATTTAGCAGAATACTTAGTAGTAACATCTCAGCTAAATGAAATGTACAGATGTATAACAAGAAACAAATTGGAACAACAGTTGAAAGTGCGTATATGTTTCTAATATTCCCGGTAGGTTTTACAGCCAATGAAATCTAAGGGCTCTTGTGGCTCAGTGGCAATGTCCTTACCTCTGGGCCAGGAGGCCAGGTTTAAGTCCTTGCCCTAGAGATGTGTCATAGCATGTCTGAACAGGTTGATTAGGGAAAGAACTAAAATTCTGATACTAGGTTATCATCAATGACTGATACAATGGTATGTGTCCCAGTGAGGTTTGTCTGTTCAGCAATCAGTAATTGGATTAGGAACAAAAACAAAGTTGCTGGAAAAGCTCAGCAGGTCTGGCAGCATCTGTGGTGGAGAAAACAGAGTTAACGTTTTGGGTTGGGTGACCCTTCCTCAGACCCTTCTGAGGAAGGGTCACCGGACCCGAAACATTAACTCTGTTTTCTCCTTCACAGATGCTGCCAGACCTGCTGAGCTTTTCCAGCAACTTTGTTTTTGTTCCTGATTTACAGCATCCCGCAGTTCTTTTGGTTTTTATTCAGTAATTGGATTAGATTGTTTATATATAAGTTTATTTTTAAAAAAGGGAATCGACTCAAATTATGCCGAATAAAACCAAATCAGTGGCAACTAAGCTGTCATCGTTTGAAGACACTCTATATACTGAGCTCATCATAGATTCTCAGGACACACTGCTGACGGGGTCTCCCGTGGGAGAGAACAGCACCACAGAATCCCATTGACTTAGCACACAAACGGCAGTGACAAATGTCTCCCCACCCTCATGATCAACGTTCATGCCTCAGCCAAAGCCAAACCCAACTTGTCCTTCACCTCACTCTGCTGTTACAATGGGATCTTGCTGTGTACAGTTTTCACATGTCTCTTTAAACCCAGCTACCGCAGGACAATTCCCTCTCTGTGATCCCTTTAGAGAGTTGAGTCTCGATAAACAGCTGATTTTGTGAAGAACTTTCCCGCACCGAGTGGGAGAGCTGGGCACAGCATTCCGAAACTCATTCCACTTGTGTCAGAACTGGAGTCAGCCGTCTTTCTCACCGATTATAAAGGAATAAAATGGAAAGGTCTTGCGTTTGTATAGAACGCTTAAGAACTCCAAATGGTCAAAACTATTATACAGCCAATAAAGTATGTAATGTCACTGCTGTGATAGTGAGAAAGCAGCAACCAATTGGCTCACAGTAAGTTCTCACCAACAATAAATGATAATGCTCAGAACATCTGCCCTGTTGGAGTCTGAGACATTAGCTTAGGCCTGGATTTGTTGTGTAGTGGGTCAGGGGGTGATGGTATTGTTAAGTAGCATGAACATGAATATTGCCTTTTCTTATGTGAGACAGATTTAGCTCCCAGACTGTTCCCACCCCTCGATATAACAGGAGAGCAGTGAGTGTAGGACTGACAACAATCTCCCTCTGAGTACATTCCAATCAGAAACATAACCAGAGAAGCCTGATGTTGTAGGGAACTAACATCAAACAGGATGTAGCTCTGCTTTGCTGTCAGCGGTATATTGGTGTTTTTTTGTATTGAATTAAAAAGGCACAGGTACCCGAACAGAGTGAAAACCAAAGGACCCTGCCATGATACTGCCAAATGTAGAGGGCTGAAAATAGAACAGTTATCTATTATTTTCTCTTGGAAGACAGCAACATAATTGCTTAAAAATGTAGGTCAGCCCGACATAGCAGGATTCAAACTCTCATTGGACTAAAGCAACTCAACAGTAAAATGCCCCCAGGCTTAGCTCATTATCTGGCATGTGGCACCATCACCTCACTCTAGCTTCCAGGAGGTACCCATCATCATAGATTCCCGTCAGTGTGGAAAGAGGCCTTTCAGCCAATCGAATCTGTGGGGACCCTCTGAAGAACATCCCACTTAGTCCCACCCTATCTATGCAACCCTGCCAATCCACCCTTACCTACACATCTTTGGGATGTGGAGGAAACCCACACAGACACAGGGAGAATGTGCAAACTCCACGCAGACAGTCGCCCGAGGTCAGAATCGAACCTGGGTCCCTGGCGCTGTGCGGCAGCAGTGCTAACCACTGAGCCACCGTGCTGCCCTTTTGCTCCTTCTGTCCTCACTGAATCAGCAATGGTCTGATAGCAGGAACTGTCACAGATACCTCAAAATCCACTCTTCAATAGTTGACAGCCCTGTCATGGAGCTACACTAGCCAGATTAAGGCAGTTTCAGGCTCCCTCCTACTTTACACCATGTTGATTGGCCTTCACTGGGTTTCCACTACATGTTTGGTGTGAGGAGAGTGTTCATCCGATAGGTCCATTTGGCTCCTGTTTCCCCACTGGCAATCCCAGTCGGAAATCACAGATACACGCGGATTAATATCTACTCAACAATGTCCTAACTGCTGACACTGACTTGACCCAGAGAAGTGGTCAATTGGAGCAAGGTACTATTGGGGGGACCAGTTGATGAGAGACTATGTCCCAGAGTGACTAGATTTCTGTAAAAGAGGGAGAAGGATGCCTAAAGAAGTAAAGATCTAAGTAGCAAGATGAATAGATCACAATATTTACAATCAAAACAAATCCAGGTTCAGAATGAGTTGGAGATGATGAAGCAACCCAGACGATTGCATGCATGCACACACACAGCATCCTGAGTGGATTAGCTGAGTGGGTTTACACGCCTCCTTGTAAAAATATCATAACCTGTTGTTATGATTCTAAATTGATTTTCAACTCAATCTCTGGTGTAGTGAAGTGAATATGCGTGGCTGCATTGTACAGACAGAATACTTCAATCACTCTCCACATGACAAATCAATTGCTCAGCAAGATTTCTTTGTCATTTTTAATATAAAAATGAATTTCCTCTTGTCTTCTCCTGAAAAGTCCAGCTCTTACTCAAGCTACAGTTGCCAGAACCTCATGCAATCCCTCTTGGGAACTTTGCTGGAAAATGCTATCTAGCCCCTTGACAGAAAGAACATCACAGCCAGGACCAAGGCTATCTCTGATCTATGTCATGCGCTCTTCAAGCAGGTTGCATCAAATCAAAACTGGGTAACTAACTTCCCTAAGTTATTGAGATGAGCGGATGCTATGATCCCAGGGGTTGTTAATACTGAACAAGTCAGATCCCAGACTGAAATCTGGCTTGATAGGTCATAGGTTTTTTTTATTATTTAACAAGGTTGCCTTTCACTGAAACACAAGCTGCAATGTTGCAAATTTGGTTTTGACAATAAAACAATAATTTATTCCACAAAAGAAATGATGGTGAAATAGAATAAACCAAATTATTTTGTTATTTGAAAGATTTCAAAACACGCACTAAAATACAATCTCATCTTTCCCAACATTATCAAGTCCTAGTACTCAAACACCAGAGAGAATTCCCTTCTCTTTCACATCTGTACGTTTGACTTATTTGTTTCTTTCAACTTCTGCTCTCAAAAGTTTGATAGCCTTTTTTTCGCTTGGGCATACAACTGAGCTGAGACTTCCTCAACTTCAAATAACCTCTTCAGGTTTCTAACCAAACACTTCTGGTCTGGAATTACAACTAAAAGCATTACACTGAGGTAACATACTTTTCTAACTGTTCTGAACCAACTCTTTTCTCTGGGAGAAACTGCTTCATGCATCTAAGGACTTCATTTGTTTCTCTGAGGAGGTCAGTGCTGTCACCTGGGCAGTAAGATTTGGAAATATAGCTGGTGCAGGATGCCATCGACTGCACATGATACTGAGAAGGTCATTTCTTAACACAGCAGAATTTATTACCTGAAGAGGGTTCTTTTTAATTAATGTTCAGGTGATCTATCATCATTCTTATTCCTCTTGGAAGTATCGCCTGGCATCTAAGGTGACACTTACATCCTGAAGCGCTCATGTACCTGTTGCATTTGAGGGTCCAAGTGCCTTACCAGGCTGGTTACTGGAGGACAGGAGCTACTTACTACAATCAGTGCTGATGATAGCAACACTTGTAACTGATGCGATGTACAGATATAATGCTGTTGGTGCTTCAGCCAGGAGCAGACCTCCTTCTGTCTTCAAAAACCCAGCCCCTTCTGAAATGACTTCAACATCTCTCGCTCCCAATTCCATCACTGTCTCCTTGGTAACCCCAACTATGGGATGTTCCGTGGCTCTCTGTTACAAAAGGAGGACAAGATCAACATCCACACTGTGCTTTATAGATCACTGACTAATCAATTCAGTAATCAAAGAGTTCATGGCATGTATTTTAAACATCAGGAATGAAAAGCTCTTCAGTTAATAACTATGCATTATTTTTTAATGCTGAATAATTGCTCTGTTTTAACAATAACACTCATAAATCAAATGATTTTTTTTGACCCAATCATTTCTCAATTACCAGAAATGTAATTAAAACCTGTAACTCACTCTCAGCTGATACACTCATGCTGCATGGTTCTCTGTAACATACAATACACAGCAGGTCAGAGAGAGTGATTCATTCCTGTCTGGCATCGTGTGATCGCTGTTTTGGTGAACACCACACACGGCAGTGGTAACACAGCCTCAGTTTATTTTATCGATTCGGTACTGATAAAGTGGCAATGTGCTATTATATACAGAATGGACATTCCAAATGTCCATTTATCAAGTTTGTTGACAGCTTTACCTGTTGCAAGGTTTGTGTGAGCCACAGATTGGCTGCTGGCCAATGTCTGCTGAGGGTCTACTCTATTTAAGTCATGTTAAATGAGGTGGAAAAATCCCTGGCTGGTAAACATTCACATTTGTCATTTTGCTTCATTGAAGACTGTGGCAGTGTAATAAGTGCAGAGCAGAGGCTTGTCAAAGAATATCTTTGAATGGCCTACTGACTGAACAGTTTATGGTTTGAACGTTTTAAAATTATAACAATTTCCAACACTGGACAAAGCTTGAAAATATTTCTATTATACATTTTGGAAAAAAAAAATACACAAACACTCATCAGCCTTTTCTGTTGTTGACGAAGCCCCATTACACCCTCCATTCTGCCCATTGTCAATTCAACCTATTACCGGGGACTTCTGTATACCTTGCTGCCAGTAACAAAAACAGTACTTAGCTCAAAAATTAGTGAACACCATATCATTATCAAACCTTGTACATGTGGAGAACCATATTCATCTCTCAATGTTGAAGTGTGTTGCAGGAACTGCGGTCAGTGAGGCAAACGTAGCAGCCATTTTCACACAGCAAGATCCCAGCACCAGGAGATAAAAAGGCTGCTTCATTTTTCTTGAAGTTGAAGGATTTCTCGCGAGGTTTTAAGTACTGCTGTGAGATCTTTCAAAAACCAACCTGCAACACTGGAACAAGATTTAATATTGCATCAGGAAGGCAGAATCTGTAACAGAGTGGCACTTCGTTATGACTGTACTGACATCTCTGCCTGAATAATGCTTTCAGTTCCTGGAGTGTGGTCTGAGCAGGACTTTTCAAAGATTGAAGACTGTTCGGTTTAACCGTCTTCTCCCACTCCTACCATCCCGTCTTGGTGACTTTGCAATTCATTGTAACCAGTTGCTCCCCAACTCCTCCCATTTTGGTCTTAATTAGCTCAAATGTAACAACGAGCACTTTGCAAATGAAATCACAGGCCCATAATGGGATGGGAGAACGGGGGATTCAGAATCTCAGCTCAGAGGACTGACTCCAAGCTGGCTGGTCACAGGCCAGTGTCCTGTGCACAGGTAAATAAAGGGAGACTTGGTGATGGGATAAAAAAAGGGAAAAAAAATGAAATCACAGGCCCTGGAGCAACATGATTACCCAATGGGAGATGGTTTTCCCTGTGTACAAGATGGCCATCACTTTTAACATGGCCACCATGATCCACCATGTATCATTGACATCACACTCCTCAGAGAGAGGAATTACTTGTTAGAAGGAAGTCTTCAGGAAGATGCTTAGAGCTCATACGTTACTTATGTTATTGATTTAAATTCATAACCATTCTCTCTATCTCAAAATGCACACGGGAAGAGATGGCTAGATGATGTAAGTGCCACCATTAAAAACAGGACAGAATATGAATACATTATAAATCCTTTCAGAGGAACACCAAGTGTTGCTCCAATGTTGCTCCCACACTCAGAGGCAGTGCTGCAACAATGTAAATCAGGACCCCTACGTACAGGGGGAGCTGCTGGTGTAATGGTAATGTCACTGGGCTAGTAATCTCAAACCCCAGGTTAATTTTTGGGAGCAATGGGTTTGAATCTCACCATAGCAACTGGTAAAATTAGAATGTAATAAAGAGCTGGCCTAATGGTGACATGTAGCCATTGTTGTGAAACCCATCATGTTCACTCATATCCTTCAGGGAAGGAAATTTCCCATCCTTACCTGGTCTGGTCTACTGGTGACTCCAGACCCACAGCAATGTGGTTGACTCTTAACTGCCCTCTGGGCAATTAGGGATGGGCAATAAATGCTGGCCCAGACAGTGATGCCAATACCCCATGAATGAATAAAAATAATTAAAAAGAGATGAGGGAGTGATCAGCTCTGCCATCCAGGAAACTTCCAATTTACAATTCCAACTGAATCTTGAATGAGCCAAGACTGTTCCTCTCCCAAGGTCTTGTTGCAAGTTACTCTCTCGCCAGTTTTACTGTGTATCTTGGTTATATACAGAGAGGCTTCTCCTGAAATCAGTTCCTAGACCCCACCTTATGACCTTACCTATATTGCTCAATGACCTGGTCACTTTGCTCAAGACACCAGCGTGCACTTAAGACTCAAATGTCAAGGATGAGCAAGGTCAGAAACAGCCACAGAGAGAAAGTCAGAGAAAATTGATGGTCCATGGATGCAAATCTTGACATTTAAAAAGCAGGGGGGGTGAAGACAGCTTGAACATTGAAATATGAGCAATGAATGAGTTAAGAGATGTGAAGAATAATGATTTCAATAGGAGCGAGGGTGTAAAAATTGTGTGTTGACTGAAGGTGTCGGAGCTTAGGGAGCTTCGCTAACTTAGAAACAGACTCCTCTACACTACAGTGGTGCTGACACTTCATTAACACAGTTAGCTGAAACAGATTCCAGTTACAACATGTAATGACCAACTCTGGGAAAAAAAAACTCTCCTATTTCTGACTGTTATTTCCGCCAGCAGATTACTGTTTATAACGATTTGTGTTCAAATTAAGGGCTCCAATTATGTAATTATAACCTGGATGCACTAACACAAAAATATTCTAATTAGTCAGTCACGCAAATAGTGCAAAGTAAGTAACAGATGAATGAACCTGTAATCATATATTGAGGAAATGAATGTGTTAATTGTTTATATTGTAACTGTTATTACGGTTTGTTTACAGTGACTGGCGATTATATCAGAGCAACTTTGTTATTTAATTCAGCATTAAAAAGGTCTAGAATTACTTTTCTGATTACTCGATTGGTCTCTGCATGACCCAGTGCTGAAATAAGCTTCATACCAGTAACACTTTGTACCTTCATGGTTATCTTAAAGTAATAAGTCTCTACAGCAATAGAGAAAAAAATAGCAGATAGAGTATTGATTGTGGCTGAGGCTTCAGAAAGGTAGCCATTGTAGGGTACCTTGGAACTAATGTGGGCCGTCAACACTAGCTGGTCCATCTGATCGAGGGGTCTCAGAGGACACCTGTACTCACACATGACATGCTGGAGAAAAGGCCTGGAGCAAGACGGACTGGTGCAGAGGGGGCTGGGAACAAGGAGTTTGAAATTGTGTCGAGAAGTCAAGTGAGGATGGGCTAGAGGATGACAATGTTCTCCAGGGAGACCAGAAGGAGCCAGAAGAGCTCTGGGCAAATTGCAACTTGCACAGAAGAGGCGATGGCCCCTCTCAGTGGATTTACTGCTAGCCTTTTACTCCAGTGACCCAGATAATATTCTGGGCACATGAGATCAAATCCTGCCATGGCAGATGGTGGAATTAAAAGGATAATGGTGAAACCATTGTTGGAAAAACCGATCTAAGCTTCCTTTAGGGAAGGCAATCTGCCATCCTTACCTGGTCTGGCCTACATATGACTCCAGACCCACTGCCCAATGTGGCTGACTCTTAACTGGCCCCTGGTTAATGAGGAATGGGCAATAAATGTTGGCCAACCAAGTAATGTCCATATCCCGTGAGGATAAGGACATTACTGATCCTCTTGTCAGTTTCTCCTTCAAGCCCTTTGAATAATTCTATTAAATCTCTCCTTCGCCTTTTCTGTGCTGAAGAAAATAATCCCAGCAACACAATCTCTCCACATAACTGAAATCTCAGTCTTGCTCCCAGTTCACTAGACCACCTCAACCTCCTCCCTAATGCCTTTCTAACTGCAATGATGACTGAAGAGCAGGAACTGAACAGGACTCCCTCTCTCACCTGGTGTCTAGTCACACAGAAAGTGATAACTGAGAAGGACCTGAAGCAGCTGTGATGACCTGCAGGATGAATGGCCTCTATGAAGGGTGGGTGCCCAGCTGGCAGAAGGCAAGAAGAGGGGAACATAGATCAGAGAGTGGAAGTATCTGACATGTGATCGCTGAGCTCCCAGGAGCATGGTCCATGCACTCAAGGGATTCTTCATCAATCAGCCAAGTGAGCCTGTGCTGCTATAGCATTGTAAAACGCTGACTTCTCACTGCCTCCCTGAATTTGTACCTTCATTGTGAGGCTGTGTAGGTGTCTCATTAACCCATCGTTGCTCCTGTGTGCTGTTGCAGAGAGACAGAGGCAGACAGTAAGTGCAGTCACTTCAAACAGCTCTCTCCAGCACCATGTTTCAATGAGATACAAGAGAGTAAGGGGCGGATACTCTGGGAACAAATAGCAAGGCTTTGCTTAGGGAGAGATTGTTGATGAAGGACTGTGCAATTTTGTGATCAGATGGACCCTGTTTCCAAATAATGTGTTTATCCCACATGTCTAACAAGCTGCTCAAGTGGAACTGAAAACATCAAATTGCTGGAGTTTAGTGCTGCACTTATTAACACTGCACCCAGAAGGAGAGAACTCTGTAGTTCCCCAGGCTCATCAGGAAAGTGCCAACGTCCCAGCTTGCTCTCCGTTGTTTCTGTTGGG
Organism: Rhincodon typus; assembly: GCF_021869965.1. Lineage (NCBI taxonomy): Eukaryota > Metazoa > Chordata > Chondrichthyes > Orectolobiformes > Rhincodontidae > Rhincodon > Rhincodon typus. Next base: position 21,811,790 of record NC_063367.1, on the reverse strand, counting down.
GACGTGGTGGGAGGAAAGTGTGGGGGCAACACATGCAGAGAAAGCTTCTTCCTCTAATAATCACAGAGAGAACACCAGTGATTAGAATATAAAAATGTGAAGGTATTGCTGGAACTGTATTAAGTCACTGTTTAGGTCACAGCTGGAGTTCTGTGCACAGCTCTGGTCACCACAATACAGGACAAAAATAATTGCTTCCGAGAGAGAGTACAGAGAAGATTTACAAGAGCTGGAAAATTGGTGCTATGGGGAAAGATTGGATGACCTATGATTGATTCCCTTAGAATAGAGGATGGTGAGGAGTGACTTAGCCGAGGTGAACAAAATATTTACATCAGCAGAGCTGAGATGGAGAGTATCAATAGCATCAACTTCTTAGAAGTGGTAATAACCAACAATCTATCCTGGACCTCCCATATAACCGCAACAATTAAAATGGTATAACAACGCCTCTTCTTCCTCAGGAGGCTAACAGAATTCAGCATTTCCATCAGGATCCTCACCAACTCCTACAGATGCACCACTGAAAGCATTCTATCCAGGTGCATAATGGCCTGGTACACAGCTGCTCTGCCCAGGACCGTGAGAAACTACAGAAGGTTGTGTGCACAGCCCAGACCATCACAGAAGCCAACCTCCCATCCATGAACTCTATTTATACAGCTCACTACCGCAGAAAGGCAGCCAACATCATCAAAGACCTATTGCGGCCTGGTAATGCTCTCTTCCAACCCCCTTCCATCAGGCAGAGGATACAGAAGCTTGAACACACGCACCAACAGCTTTAAGAACAGTGTCTCCCCTGCTGTTATTAGACTGATGAATGGAAATCTCTCACTTCAAATTTAATGGTGATCTTGCTTTGTGCACCTCCTATGCAGCTGTAACCCTGTATGCCTCGCTCTGTCTAAGCAGCCTATGATCTCTGTGTCCTTGTTTGCTATGATCTGCCTGTACTGCTCACAAATCAAACTCTTCACTGTACTCAGGTACACGTGACTACAATAAATCAAATCAAATCAAATCAAAATAACAAAGAGCTTGGATAGAGTAGAGAGGGAAGACCCATTTGCCCTGGCAGTTACCAAAGGGCACAGGTCTAAGGTGATCGATAGAGGGTTAGAGGGGATATGAGGATAAAGTTTCACCCTGAGGATGTTGGGTGTCTGAAATTCACTGCCCAGTTTGGAGATTGAGGCAGATACCCTCAACTTGTTTAAGAGGAACCAGGATCTCTAACCTTGTAAGTTGCAAGGCTGCAAGCAGATGCTGAAAGGCAGGATCAGGATTGATGACTAGGTTTTTTACTGCAGTTTGTGTCGATATGACGAGCTGAATGGCCTCTTTCAGGGCCATACCTTTCCAATGGTGCTATAGTTACCACTAACTGAAAAAGATTTGGAGGAACCACACCATTAACAATGAGAGAGCAAGTGCAAGCTCCATCATACTCATTCCTAGATTGAGTTCAGGCTAGCCGCTCTCTGAGTCCTGCCAGTTCTGAGTTCAAGTCCCACTCCAGGAACTCAGGATGTGGTCTGTGCACAATACCTTACTCCCAAACTTTCAACCTCCATGGCCTCTACTTCCCTAAAGTGTTGCCTTATTAATGTCCATCTTCCATAGTCACTGGGTATTTCTATAACCTACTGCCAGTGGCCCTTCTTGCTCTGGGGCTTTAGAGAGTGAAAGTTAGTGGGCTAGAACAGAAGGCATCATTCCTACTGCCTGATACATTTAATTGGCTGTAAAGCATTTTGGGACACTCTGAGGTTGTGAAAGGTTCTGCAGAAATGCAAGTCTTTTGTTTGCTTTTTAATTAAGGTCCACTCACAGAAAGAGATTGTTAGACAGTATTTAGTAACCAGGACTCCAGCTGATTGTGGTCTAGGAGAACTGGGCAGACTTTCGACTTGCAAGTGTAGCCCAGGGTCAATTGTGGATGCAGCCAATAGGAGCTGATGGTGGGATCTGTACTTGCAGCTTTATATTGCTGAGAGTTTGGTAATTTAAAATCCATTCTTGGTAGGTCTAACATTGGTCATTCTGAGAGGGACAAGATATACAATGAGAAACAAAGAAAGATAGGGTTGATAAGGATGCTGTAACAAGACTTAGATAATATCACCAACAGGCTTATTATGAAATCTGTCCTAAAGCTTTTTTCTGATCGTTAATCACACAGTGCATGCATGTACATGGCTCAGAGTCAAAGCTAAATGATCTGTTCTTCTCTGTTGGTCAAAGTCAGTTTGAGATAGTGATGGTTAGGAACCATTGAATAGATTCTAATGGTATATAATTATGCAGAGTTTGATAGATGGATGTTAGCATATTCTCTGACATTCTCTAAACACAAGCAGTAGGACAGCACTGAATAGAAGCAACAATGAGCATCTGGTGTTACCCACCAGATGATCCTGTGCCAGTGACTTTCCCATTGGATATTCAAGATTCAGTGGTATTTCCAGATACACACCATTCTGAGCTGAACATGGAGGAGTCCAGTTCGGGTGTGGCAGAAACATAAAATGTGTGTCTGTGCTGGGCTGGCTCGGCAATCTCAGAGAGAAAAATCTAAAATGTTTGCATTTATATAGCACCTGTCACAGACATTTGAGTAGTCAGAAAATGTAGTCACTGTTGAAATCTAGGGAACACAGCAACCAATGTATGTACAGCAAGCTCTCAGCAAACAGCAATGAGATGATTAAAAAATACTGAAAGACCTGCAGATTGTAAATCAGGAACAAAAGCAGAAGTTGCTCAGAGAAAAGCTCAGCAGGTCTGGCAGCATCTGTGAAGGAGAGGGCGGGGGCCAGTGAGGCAAGAGAGGGGGTGCCGGTGAGGGGGGGAGGGGAAAGAGGTAGAGGGGTGGCGGTGAGGGGGGTAGAGGGGTGCTGGGGGGGGGCTGGGGGGGGGGGGGGGGGGAGGCCAGTGAGGGGGGGAGAGGCGGTGTCGGTAAAGGGGCGGGGATGGGGTGAGAGGTGGTGCCGGTGAGGTGTCCTAGCGATTGGAGCTGTGCCTGCATCATTGTGGAGATGGGACTTGGGACTCTGAGATCTGGACGATTTTTTCTTGCTTATCTTTTCGCCCTGTTAAAATTTTTAATTCTGGTTTTTGTAACCAAGTGGGGACCAGCAAGTGATGACTTTGTGCACTTTTCCTATACTTTGCAAATGTGACAAATAAAATAAATAAACCTGAAACAGTGTGTGTAAGAACACTTCAGGGCAATAGAGAAAAACAAACCTCCTTGTGTAGTGCCGTGGAATCTCCCACATCAACCCAAGCGAGCAGCTGAGTGGTCCTTTCTTTCATTTTGGATGCTGAATGGGTGTGCATGCCCGTGAGGAGATGTAGGTATGATGTTCCTAATGGTGGGGGAGTCCAGAACCAGGGGTCAGAGTTTAAGAATAAGGAGTAAACTTTTTAGGATTGAGATGAGGAGAAATGTCTTTCCCCCAGAGAGCGGTAAGCCTGTGAAATACACTACCACAGAAAGTGATTGAGGACAAAGCATAGAATTCCTACAGTGTGAAAGCAGGCCCAGGAAACGATTTTAAAATAAAGGTTTATTTTAGGAGAAGCATTGTGCATATGGAGTGTTTGAAGTGAATAGTATTAATCCATCCTGGGGAAGCTGAGCAGGTACACATGGAGAAGAGTATGGAATGAAATGTCCTGGGGGAGGTGAGTAGGTACACATGGAGGAAAGCATGGGATGAAATATCCTGGGGGAGATGAGTATGTACACATGGAGGAAAGTATGGAATGAAATGTCCTGGGGAAGCTGAGTAGGTACACATGGAGGAAAGTATGGAATGAAATATCCTGGGGAAGCTGAGTAGGTACACATGGAGGAAAGTATGGAATGAAATATCCTGGGGGAGATGAAGAAGGAAGAGAGGAGACTTATATGGAGGGGAGACATATCGTAGTTGGACTGAATGAGCTATACCTGTGAAACAAATTCGAATTGAGAAGAACAAACAGCAGTACAGCGCAGGAAAAGGCCCTTTGGCCCATGGCAACACATGATGCCTTTCTAAACTAAAAACCTTTTCGTAGAACCCCTACAGTGTGGAAACAGGCCCTTCAGCACAACAAGTCCACACTGACCCTCAGAGTGTCCCACCCAGACCCATCCCCTTATAACCCACCCCTGGGCACTATGGGCAATTTAGCACGGCCAATTCACCTAACCTGCACATCTTTGGAGTGTGGGAGGAAACCCACGCAGACACAGGGAGAACGTGCTAACTCCACAAGACAGTTGCCCGAGGGTGGAATCACACCCAGGTCCCTGGCGCTGTGAGGCAGCAGTGCTAACCACTGTGCCATTGTGCCACCCATGTTTTCCTCTACATGGTCCTTTTCCTTCTATTCCCTGCCTATTCACATATCTGTCAATGTGCCTCTTAAACATTGCTATAGTATCTCTGGCAAGCACTTACCACCCTCTGTGTAAAAAAGCCTCCCCCTCTCATCTCCTTTAAATTTACCCCTTTTTACCTTAAAGGTATGTCCCCTAGTAATTGTCATTTCTATCCCAGCAAAAAGACTCCGATCATCCATTCTATCCATCCCTCTCGTAGTTTTGTAAACTTCTATCAGATCGCCCTCATCCTTCAATGTTCAGATGGAAACAAACCAAGTTTGTCCAATCTCTCCTCACAGCTAATATCTTCCAAACCAGGCAACATCCTGGTTAACTATTCCTGTAGCCTCTCCAAAGCCTCCACCATCCTTCTGGTAGTGCGGCAACCAGAACTGAGCACAATATTCCAAATGTGACTGAACTAAAGTTCTACATACCCGCAACATAACTTGCCAGTTTTTATACTCCACGCTCTGACAGATGAAGGCATGTGCCTTCTTGACCACTTTATCCATTTGAGTTGCTACTTTCAGGGAACTGTGAACCTGTACACTTAAATTTCTTTCTATGATAATGCTACTGAGGGTTCTGCATTTACTGTACAAAAGAATGAGAAGCTATCTCACTGAATCTTGTACATTTCAGAGGAGGGGATTTAACAGTGTCAGAGAGACAGAGAGAGACTGCCCCTGTCTGGAGAGTCCTGAACTAAGGATCAGAGACACAGGGGATTGGATCAGTTCCTTAAAACAGAGAATATCTGTACTGAAAAGGTTGTGAGTGTTTGGAAGTCTGTGCTCCGAGAGCTGCTTAGTTAATGAGTAATATTTGAATCTGAGGTTGATAGTTTTTAGACTGTGAAGGATACCATAGTAGGGTCTGGAAAAAAGGGCAGATATAATAAATCATTTACAGTCTCGCTGAATGACAATCATACAGTCCATTCCCTCCAATGTTCACCAGTCACCTCCACACACACTGGCTCAGGGATACTGGGCACAGTCATTACAACAGCCCAGTAGGACACCACGTAGTCAGCTACTGAAGCTGGATGCTGTCAAAACTCATCGCATGGATCTCTATATGATCTCATTCTTTTCCAAAGCCATAGTTTCCTTCCCTTCTTCCAACAATCTCCATTCACCGCCTCACCCATCAATAAATCCTCTCTCCTGTGACCCAAGGTCATATTCCAAAGTGGAGTCATGGTTCATTCACCTTTACTTTGGACATAGTCAAACGTTCTAAACTATAATCTTGTAGCCAATGTGTGAAGTAAAATTGAGCTCACCCAACTGTAGTTCAGGTTTACAAGGGAGAGAGCCATTTCGAAGAATTTAGGGAACCTGACATTTACACTGGTTCAATCCTTGTACTTGCCAAATAATTAAGTATTAAACTGATCTACTTAAAATTACAATGAAGAGATTAACATTTAGCAAATTGAGAATTAGGGTCATTAATCTGCTGAAGAGATCATTGAGTGCTTGAACTGTATAATTGGATCCATATGTTTTAACTTGTTAATCTCATGCTGAGGTTCAGTGGATAGTTCAGTTCCACACCTCGTCAGTCATTACATATTCTCCCACTTCACAGCATCAACCTCCTCCTACCAAGATCCGCTCTCACCAGTCACCGCCACACACACTGGCTCAGGGATACTGGGCACAGTCATTACAACAGCC
>NC_063367.1:21773575-21805711 GCF_021869965.1 Rhincodon typus | reverse complement strand
ATGCTGTCAAAACTCATCGCATGGATCTCTATATGATCTCATTCTTTCCCAAAGCCATAGTTTCCTTCCCTTTTAATAGATGCACCGTTCTATCTGGATGCATCACAGTCTGGTTTGGCACCTGCCCTGCCCAGGACTGTAAGAAACTACAGAAAGCTGTGAACACAGCCCAGAGCATCATGTGAGCCAGCCTTCCATCCATTGACTTCATCTACGCTTCTCGTTTAACACAGACAGGCGGCTAACATCATCAAAAACCCCTCCCACCCCGTTTGGAATCGCTTCCAATCTCTTCTGTTAGGCAGATGATACAAAATCTTAAACACACACACCAACAGATTCAAGAACAGCTTCTTCCCCAGTTATTAGACTTCTGAATGGACCTCTCAAATTTCAAATCTAATGTTAATCTCGCTGTTTGTGCACCTTCTCTGCAGCAATAAATTTTTATTCCTCACTCTGTTCTATCACCCTAATGCACTTTGTATGGTATGATCTGCCTGTACTGCACACAAAACAAAACTTTTTACTGTACCTAGGTACATGTGACAATAATAAATCAAATCAAATAAATCAAACCAATAGTCCTTTCTCAATCCATACAATTGCCTTCTGATGCCTGTTTGATGGGGGGTGGGGAAGGGGCTTTATTTAATAGGGTTGCAGACTCCTCCACTGCCCTGATTAAATCTGGAGATGATGTGGAGGTGCCCGTGTTGAACTGGGATGGACAAGGTCAGAAATCACATGACACTGGGTTATAGTGCAACAGATTTATTTGAAAACACAAGCTTTTGGAGCGCAGCCCCTGCAGTGAGAGAGAAGAGCACACAGACACAGAGTTTATAGGCAGAGAGATCAAGGGCAGAGAGATCAAAAGATCATAACAACTGGCGTGAGTGGTGTGTCAGATAATAAGCTGACAGATAATAATAATGTAGCTGACCAAGAGTGTTAGACAGTGTGTAAAGTGTCAACTGTTGAAGACCAGCGAAGGGATGACCTATAATGTGATTAAGTGTGGCAGAGAGATAATTGCAAAAAAAATTAAAAACAAGGTGGTGTTGGAGACAAACTAAGTGACTGGAATAACATGCTAGTTATAAGAGTCGCATGCCGAGGGTCTAACCAAAGCCATAAGTAATTCAAAACTGTACAAACTAATTAAGGTAGAGAGATCATAATAATTTATCAAGGTGGTGCTGTCAAAACAGGATAGTAAGGAAGGTTTTACAGATACAGGACAGTACGGGGGTGTCACATATAGCGCAACATGAACCCAAGATCATCGTTGAGGCCATCCTCATGAATATGGAACTTGGCTATCAGCCTCTGCTCACCGACTCTGCATTGTTGTGTATCTCAAAGTCCGCCTTGGAGGACGTTTACCCGAAGATCCAAGGCTGAATATCTTTGACCGCTGAAGTGTTCCCCGACTGGGAGGGAACATTCCTGTCTGGCGATTGTTGCGCAGTGTCCATTCATCCATTGTTGTAACGTCTACATGGTTTCGCCACTATATCATGCCTCGGGGAGTCCTTGCCTGCAGTGTATGAGATAGATAACATTGGCCAAGTCACATGGTATCTGCCGTGTACGTGCTGGGTGGTGTTCCCACGTGTGATGGTAGTGTCCATGTCAAAGCTCTGACATGTCTCGCACAGGTTGCCATGGTAGGGTTGTATAGTGTTGTGGTCAATGTTGTCCTGAAGGCAAACAATGGTCTGTTTAAGGTTTGGTGGTTGTTTGAAGGCGAGAAGTAGAGGTATAGGGATGATCTTGGCAAGATGTTTACCATCATGGATGACATGTTGAAGGCTGCGAAGAATATGGTGTAGTCTCTCTGCCCTGAGGAATCTGGGGGAGTGAAGGACTAGTGGGATAGCCCTTCTGCCCCAACCAGCCATTGGAGACCTCAAGAGGACAATTCCCATCACCATCAGCCTGTACACACGTGTGAGAAACCCAAAAAGCAAAGTCCGCTGTGATTCCTTCCAAGGGTGGATGGGGGGTGGGGCACCCCTCATTCACAGCCATTCAATAATTGATTGAGCCACCCACAGCCACCAGCCTTCCCTGCCTATACCCCCTCCTTTACTCCATCCCCTGTCACCCTGACCCCATGTGCCCCATTCTGTCATCATTCACATGGGACATGGGGCCTTTGGCAGTGTTGGGTGTCTTATAGGGTCAGAGATGTACAGAATGGAAACAGACCCTTCAGCCCAACTCGTCCGTGCTGATCTGATATCCCAAACTAATCTAGTCCCATTTGCCAGCATTTGTCCCATATCCCTCTAAACCCTTCCTATTCATATACCCATCCAGATGCCTTTTAAATGCTGTACGGATACATTACTCGGTTATCACCAGTTCTCAAGTCAGTGGGCAAGACCCTGATTGAATAGTGCGCAATAAAACACATTCAAGATTGTTTTAAATAAGAGCTAACACAGTGTGGAGCTGGAGGAACACAGCAGGCTGGGCAGCAACAAAGGAGCAGGAAAGCCGACGTTTCAAGTTGAGACCCTTCTTCAGAAATGGGGAGGGGGAAGGGGAGCTGTGAAATAAATAGAGAGAGGAGGGGTGGGGCTGGGGAAGGTAGGTGGCATGGTGACAGATGAGTACAGGTAGGCAGTGGTGGGGATTGGTCAGTGAAGTGGGAGGAACGGATAGGTGGGAGAGAAGATGGACAAGTTGTGTCAGGTCAAGGAGGTGGGGATGAGAGGGAGGATTGGTCTTGGGATGAGGCCAAGGGTTGGGAAGAAGTTGAAACTGGTAAAGTCCATATTGAGACCTTCGGGTTGTAGACATCCCGAGGCGGAATATGAGGTGCTGCTCCTCCAGTTTCTGTGTGGCATCATTGTGACACTGGAGGAGGACCAAGATGGACATGTTGTCCAGGGAGTGGGAGGGGGAGTTGAAGTGGTTCACGACTGGAAGGTGTTGTCGTCACGAACTGAGTGTAGGTGCTCTACAGAGCGGTCTCCAAGCCTCCGCTTGGTCTCACCAATGTAGATCGGGAGCAGTGGATGCAGTAGACCACATTAGCAGATGTGTGGGTGAACATCTGTCTGATGTGGAAGGTTTTTTTGGTTCCTTGGATGGAGGTGAAGGGGGAGGTGTGTTTTAAGCTTTGTCAATCTCAAATCAGCTGCAATATTGTGGGGATACAATAATCCTCTGTCTCATGAGTAACTAATCTCCTGACTCCCCAAAGCCTGTCCCACCATCTACAAGGCACAAGTCAGGAGTGTGATGGAATACTCCCCACTTGCACCTGGATGGGGGTAGATCCAATAACACTAAAGAAGCTCGACACCATCCAAGACAAAGCAGCTCCCCCCCCCATGATTGGCACCACATCCACAAGAATCCACTCCCTCCACCACCAATGCTCAGTAGCAGCAGTGTGTACTATCTACAAGATGCACTGCAGAAATTCACCAAAGATCCTCAGACAGCACTTTCCAAACCCATGACCACTTCCATCGAGAAGGACAAGGGCAACAGATACATGGAAACAGCATTCCCTGAATATTCCCCTCCAAGCCACTCACCATCCTGACTTGGAAGTATATCGCCGTTCCTTCACTGCCATAGAACATAGAACATAGAACAGTACAGCACAGTACAGGCCCTTCGGCCTACGATGTTGTGCTGAACTTTTACCCTAATCCTAAGGTCTATCTAACCTCCACCCCTACCTTATACTATCATCCAAATGCCTATCTAATAACCGCTTAAATGCCTCTTATGAGGCCGACTCCACTACCCTCTCCAGCAATGCATTCCACGCCCCGACCACTCTCTGAAGTGGTGGTTCTCCTTGTCCGTGTGGATTGAGATGAGTGAGTATTGGTCGTGTCTTTTTGTAGCCAGTTGGTGTTCATGTACTCTTGTTGTTAGTTTCCTTCCTGTTTGCCCGATGTAGTGTTTCGCACAGTCTCGCAGGCATCAGAGTGGCACACAAACCCACATCAACCCTACGACAAGTGCTCACCCGAACTAAAGACCCACTCCCCGCCATGGACAGGACCAATGTCATCTACAAAATCCCCTGCAGAGACTGCGAGAAACACTACATCGGACAAACAGGAAGGAAACTAACAACAAGAGTACATGAACGCCAACTGGCTACAAAAAGACACGACCAATACTCACTCATCTCAATCCACATGGACAAGGAGAACCATGACTTCGACTGGGACAACACCAAGATCCTGGGACAGGCTAGGCAGAGACAAGCACGAGAATTCCTGGAAGCATGCTATTAATAAACACATTGAACTTGATCCCAGATACATTCCACTACGGAGAAAACCCGGAAGTGAGGCAATCCATCGCAACGGACCCCAGAGTTTAAAAACCAGGCGGGAAAACACACCGACGCTTCATCGGAGACTGCACTGAGGATGCTACCAAGCACGGTAACGAAACGTCTGCAGAACAACAAACCAGCTCGGCGAGCCAACCAACTTCAACATTCCTTCAATTACTCTTCACATCTATTACTGAAGACCAGCATAAACCCAGCTGTTTCCCTTATGTTTAACTCTTTCAGCAAACTCAGACAGGAAGTATACAGATCAAATAAAATTAACATTTGTACTCTGCCTCCAAATTTCTGGAAGGTTGATTTGACCAGGGCATTAAGAAACAAGAACAAAACATAGGTAAACAAACCCGTGGTACTGAGCAGCCTCAGTCTAGTTAACATTAAGCCCATTTTGCAAGTCAAACTGATTCAGTGCCTATGGTACATTTTGTTAAATTAAAGGCACTTTATGAAGGGGAGGCAGTGATACAGTGATAATGTCACTGGATTAATCATTTAGAATCCTGGGCTAATGTCCTAATAAAGATCAATGCTTAACCCTGTTAATTGCAGAAAAAGACAAATTAGAATTAGAATTAGATCTTACTATTGCATATACTTAAATAGAGGGTTACAAGAGTACAGTGAAAAGTTTACAATGTCACTATTCCCAGCGCCATCTTAGTGACACATCACTGCCCCCTGCACCAATAACATGGGGACAGGCAAAAAGCACTAAGCTAGACAACAATGTCCACATCCCAATTAAAATAAAAGTAATAACTGTGTGACTATTATTGTTGTTGAGGGAACAATATTCAAACTGGTCAGGGTGGGTACCTTGTACAGAATTAAACGTGTCATACAAGGAAGGTTGTAAATGTATTGGAGGCAGCTCAGAGAAGGTTTACTAGAATAATGGCTGAAGTGGGTGGGTTGGCTCCTAAGGAAAGGTTGGAATCTGGACTTGTATCTGCTAACAGCAACAGCAAGAGGGGACTTGCTGGAAATGTATGGGATCCTGAGGGATCTTGAACAGGTAGACGTTGAAATGATGTTTCCCCCGAGAAATTCGAGAACTAGTGGTCACCGTTTAAAATGAAGGGCGACCGATTTAAAAAGGAGATGAGGGGGAGATTTTTTTTCCTCAGAGGGTTGAGAGTGTCTGGAAACTCTCTTCTTGAAAAAGTTCAGGCAGTGGTAGATAGTTGTTAATAAGAATTAGGGGTGAAGGGTTATCAGGAGCAGGTAAGAATGTGGGGTAATCAGATCCATCATGACCTTGCTGAACAGCAGACCAGTCACGAGGGATGAATGGCCTCCTCCTGCCCTAATTTGTATGTCGTTATGTTCTTGAGAAGGTGTAGTTTGTTTTCAATGCTAAGCACTTGGAGGGAAGCCCAGTCAATTCTCAACTGCTCATGGTGCATGTCATTCACAAATCCCACTCGCTCTGTTGGCATTTATTGCAATACCATGAGGTCCTACTGCTGGGTCTGAAATTGAGTCAGACAATCTAGAAGGTCCAGCTAGCTTCGACATTCCAGTCTTTTGTGCAGGTGGGTTAAGCGGCAGTGAGTCGGAAAGGAGGAGGAATGCAAAAAGGTCCAGGGAAGAGTAAGGAAATGGGGTTTCAATTTGCAAAAGACAAATCTCATTGACAGTTAGTACTGATACAAGTTCCAGTAGGCCGAACGGTCTTGTTTTAGTACAGGAATTTTGCTGATACCATGGAACGTGGTGAATACAAACTGAGCTAAAGTTATAGCAATTAGCACCATTCTTCCTCATCCTCCTCCTCCACTATAACATCACTTATGACCTCCCCAATCAGTTCACACGTCACTGCACTCCACACAGAGCCATAGAGTCATACAACACGGAAACTTTCAGTCCAACCTGTCCATGCCGAATATAATCCCAAACCAAACTAATCCCACCTGCCTGCTCCTGGCGCATACCCCTCCAAACCTTTCCCATTCATGTACTTTACCCTTCCTCAGAATCCCCTGGGATTCTATTCAGGTGCTCCAAGTCTCTCATAGCAAAAATTCTGAATCCAATCTGCCACACTTCCCCCTATCCCATGCCTCCTTACCTTCTGCATGAGCCTACCATGGGGAACCTTATCAAATGCCTTACCTAAATCCATGTATACCACATCCACTGCCCTACCTTCATCCACATGTTTGGTTACCTCTTCAAGGAATTCAGTAATGTTTGTGAGGCACGATCTACCCCTCACAAATCCATGCTGACTATCACAAATCAAACTATGCCTTTCCAAGTGATCATAAATCCTATCTCTTAGAGCCTTTCAAATAATTTGTCCACCACTGATGTAAGACTAACTGGTCTGTAATTTCTGGGGTTATCCCTATTCTTTTTTGAACAAGGGAATGATGTTTGCCTCTCTCCAATCTTCCGGCACTACACCCGTGGACAGCGAGGACGAAAAGATCATCGCCAAAGGCCCTGCGATCTCTTCCCGCGCTTCCCATAGAATCCTTCGATAAATCCCATCAGGCCCGGGGAACTTATCTATCTTCAAGTTCCTCAAAATTCCTAGTACATCTTCCTTACTAACATCGACCTCCTCTAGCCTACCAGCCTGTTTCACACGGTCCTCCTCGACAACTAGGTCCCTCTCGGTTGTGAATACCGAAGAAAAGTATCTTCTCTCTCCTATCTCTTTAGACTCCATGCACAAATTTCCTTTACAATCCTTGATCAGCCCTACCCTTTCTCTGGTCATTCTCTTATTCCTCACGTACATGTAAAAAGTCTTGGAGTTTTCCTTGATCCTATCTGCCAAGGTTTTCTTATGCCTCTTTATAGCTCTCCTAAGCCCTTTCTTCAGCTTCTTCCTGGATAACTTGTATCCATCTAGAGCCTTTTCCGTTCCTTGTTTCCTAAACCTTATATAAGCATCCTTCTTCTTCTTAACCAGTCGTTCGACATCTCTCGACCACAAGGCTCCCTCGCTCGACCGCATCTTCCCTGCCTGCTAGGGACAAACATATCAAGCACACGCAGTATGCATTCCTTAAACAATCTCCACATTTCTATAGTGCTCTTCCCTGACAGCATCTGTTCCTATTTTATGTTACCCAGTTCTTGCCGAACAGAATCGTAATTACCCTTCCCCCAATTATAAACCTTACCCTGCTGTATGTACCTATCCTTTTCCATGACTATTGTAAAAGTAACAGAGTTATGATTGCTACCGCCAAAATACTCTCCTACCAACAGGTCTAACACTTGGCCCGGTTCATTGCCAAGCACCAAATCCAAAGTGGCCTCTCCTCGTGTTGGTCTATCTACATACTGTGTCAGGAATCCTTCCTGAAGGCACTGGACAAAATCCGCTTGATCTAAACTATTACAACTAAAATGTTTCCAATCAATATTTGGAAAGTTGAAGTCACCCATGACTACAACCCTGTGACTTCTGCACCTTTCCAGTATCTGCCTCCCAATCCGCTCCTCCACTTCTATGCAACTATTAGGGGGTCTGTAAAAAAAAAACACCCAACAAAATGACTGCTCCTTTCTCGTTCCTGACCTCAATCCAAACTGACTCTGTAGACATATCATTCTCGTACTGCCTTTCAGTAGCTGCTATACTCGCCCTGACTAGCAATGCCACTCCCCCGCCTCTTTTTCCACTCTCCCTATTTCTTTTAAAACATCTAAATCCTGGAACTTCCAAACAACCATTCCTGTCCCTGAGTTACCCAAGTTTCTGTAATGGCCACAACATCGTAGTTCCAAGTACCGACCTATGCTCTAAGTTCATCCGCCTTATTTCTGATAGTTCTAGCATTGAAGTACACACACCTCAAACCATCTCTGCATCCACAATTACACTCCATCGACCACATTTCTTTATAAACAACCTCACTCCCTGTTGTGTCTGTTGGAAGGCTGTATACCTCATCCTCTGAATTACAAATCCGGTTCCCCACCCCACTTCAGTGTATTCTACTTTTGATCTTTAGTAAGACTCTGTGGACAGGACGTGGAGGTAACGAGTGAGAACAATGTTCACATCAGGCAAACAGCTCATCTCCAACATGACCCACTGACCTTATCCCCTCCCGCCCCAGATTTCTGCTGGCAAGTTGAAAATGAGAAGGAACTTTCGGAAGCTGGAGGTGAGAAAGATGAAGCTGAAATGGCCAAAACCCTAACGCTAACCTGACTGCACTTTCAGGAAGCTTGATGAAGGGGTATTGCTCCATGTACCGAAGCCATACAGAATTATTAACGAACCACTTCACGTTGGTACAGTATTTCTCAACTTTCCTCAATCTGATTTATTTTATTATTTCTCCAGTTACAGGCACGGACTCAGAACAGTGTGTTACTTTCAGTATTGAGTACCACATTTGCTTTATTTCAACCCCTAATAGCCATCTTCTGTATTCACTCATGTCCTGTTAGTGATTGTCAGCAACTGGTAAATTTCTCCCCCAATGCTCTTATATTTCACACACCCACCCTCCGAGAAGCAAATGCATTAAACCTCTCCAAAGACACTCGAATGTAACTCTCAGTGCCTTCCTGACATTGGCCAATATAAACTCACAAACAGTGAACCAGAATCATGAGGGTAGGATGAGACAGTTCAGCACATTGTATCTGTGCTGACTCCTGTAAAGAGCTCTCCAATTAGTCCCACATCCCCCTCCTCCTTTCCTAGGACCCTGTAGTTTCTCAAAGCTTGTTCAATTTCCTTTAGAATGACTGCTTCCATCACCTTGTAATGACTCACTGTGAAAATAAATTCTCATCTCGCTCCGCTTTCTTTAGCTAATTATCAAAATCCATTTTCACTGGTGATAAACACTTTTGCTTTTTCTTTATTTTTTCAACAAAAAAGTCCCACTAATTTTAAACATCTCGATGATAACTCCCTTAACCTTCCCTGCTCTGAGAACAAAGCCAGATTTGCCAGTCTTCGATGGAACTGAAATGCCTCATCCCCTAGACCCAGTCGGAGAGATCTTTTTCACACATTGTCGAAGGTCTCAAGGTCCATTCTAAAGGGCAGGAACCAGATATGGACACAATCCTTCGTTTGAAAATGACTCAGTAATTTGCAAAGACAAAGATAGAAATTGCTGGGAAAGCTCAATGGGTCTGACAGCATCTGTGGAGAGAAATCATGTTGAGTGACCCTTCCTCAGAAGAGTAATTTGCAAAGCCTCAAAAACTCCAGGTTGTAGCG
Organism: Rhincodon typus; assembly: GCF_021869965.1. Classification (NCBI taxonomy): domain Eukaryota; kingdom Metazoa; phylum Chordata; class Chondrichthyes; order Orectolobiformes; family Rhincodontidae; genus Rhincodon; species Rhincodon typus. Next base: position 21,796,160 of record NC_063367.1, on the reverse strand, counting down.
CCATGGTTCCTGTATGAAATTATAAAACAACTGCGTTTCAACTTGACATCTTCAATAGTTTGTGTGTGTGAGCCTTCAGGGATAAAGGACCCTCATCAACTTTTACAACTTTTATCGATGCACCATTGAAAGCACAGTGTCTGGGTGCATAATGGTCTGGTATGGCAACTGTTCTGCCCAGGACTGTAAGAAACTACAAAAGGTGGTGTGCACAGCCCAGACCTTCACAGAAGCCAATCTTCCATCCATGGACTCCATTTACACGGCTCCCTGCCGCGGAGAGGCTGTCAACATCATCAAAGACCCATCACACCCTGGTAATGATCTCCTACAGCCTCTTCCATCAGGTAGAAGATACAGAAGCCTGAACACACACAAGCAGGTTCAGGAACACACTGATGAATGGACTCTCTAACTTCAAATAATGCTGATCTTACTCATGTTGATCCTGCCTAGCGCACGCCCTGTGCAATATAACCTTGTATGCCTCTGTTCAAGTTTTTGTGATCCTATAATCTGTCTGTACTACTTGCAAACAAAGCTTTTCACTGTACTGAGGTACAGGTGACAATAAAAAAATCAAATCAAATCTATTCCTGTGCTCCATTTAAAGTCAGAGGTCACACAACATCAGGTTACACTCCAACAGGCTTATTTGAACTCACAAGCTTTCAGAGCGTAGCCCCTTTGTCAGGTGACCTGTCTTGTGACACTGGTATCTCCACATCATGGCTCCCATTTAAAATTGTAACATTTAATTGATACTTACCTGTAATGCTGCCTATAACATAAAGTAACAAAAAAACTTATTCAGAACGAGAAAGGCCATTAGCACCAATAAACCTGTCCCTTTCCAAAGGTACAGCTACACCATCTCATTTCGCCTCCTTTCCCCTGAAAGCAAGTTAATTGTCTCTCAGCCTCATTTACATTGCCAGATTCACTGGGATCCACTGGTAATCTACCGCATGTCCCAGGCACTCAGAAAGTCAGGGAGGAGCCACTTCCCTAAGGAGCACTTTGTCACCACGTAGTCAGTGAGAAGGTTCTCCCTGAATCTCGTTCCTCCACCTCATTTCCTGCTTTTCCACTCCTGTCCTTGCCAACTGAAACTTTTTGTAAGGTATGGTGTCTGCAGACATTGAGAATGTGCCATCATGGGCTCTACATTAATTAAACACCTCAACAATCAGTGACAAAAAGAGATAGATTTTAGAAGCATTATGAAGGAGAGAGTAATTCCAACCAATGCCTTAAAACAGATTCATCGATCGATTCAGCTGAACAGCTACATTGTGAGGATAGTCTGCTGTGTGCTGTAGCAATTAGTGTCTTCATCAGGAACTTAAACAATATCAGGGTCTGAAGCAATCTCGATCCAGTTACAATTGGACGATGGTGGTGGATAAAACATAGTTATTTCTTTGTTCCTGATGACTGCTCCTACTGCTTGTGCAGAATTGAAGCCTCTCTCCTCAGCTTGCTTCCACTAATACACGCTGACAGCAATCTAAAAGCAAACCTTAGTTAATAGTCAATGATCTCCATGGATTTCATTTCTGTTCAGCCAGGCAAAAGCAGAGGCTATTAGGATGTCCCTCTGAAATATACCACAGCCCTTCCTGCTGTGCACTGCATCCACTTCTTGCAAGACAAGGTCAGACAGCTTTGATGAAGCTTTCAGTTAAGGGGAGGTGATGGCCTAGTGATATTATCGCTGGACTGTTCAACCAGAGACCCAGATAGTGTTCTGGGGACCTGGGTTTGAATCCTGTCACAGCAGATGGTGGAATTTGAATTTAATTTTAAAATATCTGGAATTAAGAGTCTAATGATGACCATGAATCCATCGTTGATTGTTGGAAAAACCCATCTGGTTCACTAATGCTCTTTAGGGAAGGAAGCTGCCATCCTTACCTGGTCTGGCCTACATGTGATTCCAGACCCACAGCAATGTGGTTGACTCTTAACTGCCCTCTGGGCAATTAGGGATGGGCAATAAATGCTGCCTCAGCCAGAGACACCCTCATCCTGTGAATGAGTAATAAAATATGAGGCTGGGCTGGCAACCAGTCACGTTTCGAGGGGTAAGCAGTGACTTGATCGAAATGATTTGATTCTGAGGAGTCCTGACCAGGTGGATGTGGGAGATATCAGAACGAAGGGTAACTGGTTACAAATTAGGGATCACCCATTGAGGGAAAAAGGAGGATTATGTTTTATCTCAGAGGGTTATGAGTCTTTGGAATTGTCTTACTGAAAGGGCAGAACCCTTGAATATTTTTAAGACTGAGTTAAGCAAGGGAGGGGAGGTGAAATGTTGTCAGGGTTAGGGGTGAATGCAGAGTCATCAGATCAGCCATGATCTTATTGACTGATGGAACATGTCCAAGGGGCCAAGTGGCCTACACCAGCTCTTTGTCTGTATATTCATATGTTGTAATACAATTCCTGCCAGTTAGCCCACTCATTGTTTCTGTCCATTGGAACCCAAAGACAACATGGTGGGATTGGTGACCCCTGACACAGCTAAGTGATCAGCGGTGAGCAGCAATACTTCCAGATAGAGCCAACTATGAGGAATTAGAATTCATGGCTTCAGGAAACAACAGGAGAAAAAAAAATGTGCCGGTGACCCCAAAAACTTCAAGAGAAACAAATGCTGCTGATGCTGACAATAGCTAAGCCCACAAACCCAAATGGCAACACTCAACACAGACAAATTCTTCAGAGAAGGACGCAGACAATAATACAGAACTGACAGAAAAACACAAGGGTTCAGATGAACCTGCAGCTCCGAGGCTCAGGGACAGACTGCATCTATGGGAGTAGTTCCGAGTTCCATTGAGTTGGTGAGTAATCAGGCATTGAGGGTGGCATAGGCCAAAGCCAGAAGTGCCGCATACAAAAGGGCAAACCTTAAACATGGCATTAATTCAGGCAGAAAGAACAGGATTCCATTTTTAAATGTCACCCTCCAATTGGGCGTCACTGCCACAAAACAAGGATTCCGTGAGGTAGGGCTAGAGAAATGATACTAAGAGCCACGGGAGAAAATCCACCCTCTCCCAGAGAGGGGGGAATCTGGGGAAATAACCAAATCATTTGAAGCAGCTCACCGCTGCACAATTTAAAGAGGTAAATGGTTCTGGACTAACACAGAAACTGCTTCAGGAATCAAGGAGAACGCATTGGGCGTCATAGCAATGCTCTGAAGTGTGGCAAAGCCCCCTATTATAGCTGAGAAACATGGGAAAACTTAAATTACAGTGTAGGAGAATCACCATTACAAAAAATCTTTCAAAAAGGACAGGACCAGCATCTCAATGTTCCAGGTTTTAGGTGCAATAGGAAGGAAAGAAAGGGAAGCAAGAGAAAAGATTCAGTGGCGATTAAGGAATACATTACTACTGTATTCGAAAAATTGTCCAGTGAAAATATATGGGTAGAAATTATAAATAAGAAAGAAATGGTCACTTTGATGTGATCGTACTATGGACCTCCCCAAAAGTCAGAGAGAAATTAAGGAGCAAATATGTCGAGAGATCTCAGATATATGTAAGAATAATAAGGAGGTGATTTTAATTTTCCAAACATAAGGCAGGGACTGCCATTGTGTTAAAGGCCTGGATCGTGAGGAATTTGTTAAATGTGTTCAAGAAAATTTTCTTCATCAACATGTAAATGTATCTTCGAGAGAAGGACCTTCACTTGGAAAATAAGGCAGGGCATGTGACTGAAGTAAAAACAGAAATTACTGAAAAAGCTCAGCAGGTCAGGCAGCATCTGTGAAGAAAAATCAAAGCTAACATTTCATATCCATTGACCCTTCCTCAGAACTCAAGTGATTGAAGTGTTAGTGAGGGAAGACTTTGGATGTAGTGATCATAATTCTATTAGTTTCAAAATAGTTGTGGAAAAGGATAAGCCTTCCATAATAAGTTTTTAATTGGAGCAAGGCAAATTTTAATGGTACGGGACAAGGACTTTAAAAAGTTGATTGGAATAGACTGTTCACAGGTAAAGGGATGTCTGCTAAGTGGGAGGCTTTCAAAACTGTGAGAACGAGAGCTCAGAGACATTATGTTCCTGGTAGACTGAACAGTAAGGCTGTTAACAATAGGGAACAATGGATTAATAAAGATGTTGAGGCTCTAGTCAAGAACAGGAAAGAGTCATATATTAGAGATAGACAACTGGGATCAAATGGATCTCTTGAAGAGTATAAAGAGTGTAGGGGCATTCTTACAAGGGAAATCAGGAAGGCAAAGAGGGGATATGAGATAGCCTGGGCACAAAAGGTTAAGAATAATTCAAAGAGATTCTACAAACACATTAAAAGCAAAAGAGCAATTAGAGAGACAATACCGCCCTTTAAAGATCAACGATGTTGTCTATGTGTTGAACCTCAGGTCATAGAGTCATAGAGTTATACAGCACGGAAACAAATGCTTTAGTCCAACCAGTCCATGCCAAACATAATCGTAAACTAAACTAGTTCCATCTGCCTGTTCCTGGCCCATATCCCTCCAAACCTGTACTTATCCAAATGTCTTTTAAATGTAACTGTGCCTACATCCACCACTTCCTCAGCAAGTTCACTCCACACACAAGCTAACCTCTGTGTAAAAATTTGCCCCTCATGTCTTTTTTAATTCCCTCTCCGCTCACCTTAAAATGTGCCCCCTAGTCTTGAAATGCCCCATTCTAGGGAAAAGACAACTACCATTAATCCTATTTATAACCCTCACAATGTTATAAACATGTATAAGGTCACTTTTCATCTTCCTACACTCCATTGAAAAAAGTCCCAAACTATCCAGCTTTTCCCCATAACTCAAATCTTCTATACCCGGCAACATACTGGTAAATCTCTTCTGAACCCTCTCCAGCTTGATAATATCCTTCCTATACCTGAACTGGACACAATATTTCAGAAGAGGCCTCACCAATGTCCTGTACAGCCTCAACATGACTTCCCAACTCCTATACTCAAAGGTCTGAGCAGTGAAGGTAAGTGTGCTAAATGCCTTTTTAACCACCGTCTGTATGTGACACATTCAAAGAATTATGTACTTGCACCTCTAGGTGACTCTGTTCTACAACAGTACCCAAGGCCCTACCATTAATTGTGTAAGCCCTACCCTTGTTTGTTACACCAAAATGCAATACCTCGCATTTATCCAGATTGAACTCCATCTGCCATTTTTTAGCCCATTGACCCATTTGATCACGATCCCTGTGTAATCTTAGAAAACCTTCTTCACCGTCTACTATGCCACCAATTTTAGTGTCATTTGCAAACTTACTAAACACGCCTTCTATATTTTCATCCAAATCATTTATTGAAATGACAAAAAAAAAGGACTCAGAATAGATTCCTGTGGAACATTGCTGGTTACCGGCCTCCAGTCCGACAAACAACCTTCCACCGTCACTCTCTGTCTCCTGCTGTTAAGCCAATTATGTATCCAATTGGCAAGCTCACCCTGAGTCCCATGTGACCAAACTTTACTAATTAGTCTACCAAATGGAACCTTGTCAAAGGCTTTACTAAAGTCCAAGTTAACAACAGCTACTGCTCTGCCATCATCAATCCTTTTGGTAACTTCCTCAAAAAACCCAATAAAGTTTGTGAGACATGATTTTTCTCTCACAAATCCATGCTGACTATCCCTAATCAATCGTTGTCTCTCTAAACGTCCACAGATCCTATTTTTTATAATCACCCCCAACAATTTACCCACAACCGAAGTCAGACTGACAGGTCTATAGTTCCCCAGTTTCTCCTTACAACCTTCCTTAAACAAAGGTACAACATTAGCCACCCTCCAGTCATCAGGCACCTCATCTGTAGTTATAGATGATGCAAATATTTCTGTAAGGGGTCTCACAATTTCCTCCCTTCTTTCTCACAACATTCTGGGATACATTAGATCAGGTCCCAGAGATTTTTTCACCTTTATATTCTCTAAGGCTGCCAGCACTTCCTCTCCTGTAATGTGAACTGTTTTCAAAACATCAGGATTAATTTTCCAGTGTTCTCTAGCGTCCATTTCTTTCTCCACAGCAAAATGCAAAATATTTGTTTAATAACTATCCCATCTCCTGGTGTTCAACACAAAGATGAACTCCTTGATCTTTAAGGGGCCCTACCCTCTCTCTATAAGAAATGAATATTTCATGAGAACGCAGGGAAATCAATAGTGATATTTTGAAAACAGTTCACATTACAGAAGAGGAAGCGCTGGAGGCCTTAGAAAATATAAAGGTGGATAAATCTCTGAGACCTGATCTAGTATATACCAGGACATTGTGGGAAGTTAAGGAGGAAATTATTATCATCAATAACCATGGGTGAGGTGTCAGAGGACTGGAGGGTGGCTAATGTTTTGCCATTTTTAAAGGGAAGCTTTAAGGAGAAGCCTGGAAATTATAGACCAGTGAGTCTGACATTCGGTTGTGGGTAAGTTGTTGAAAGTGATTCTGAAAGATAGGATTTACATACATTTGCAGAGGCAAGGACTCATTAGGGATAGTCAGTGTGGTTTTATGTGAGGGAATCCGTATCTCACAAAATTGATGGAGTTTTTTGAGGAAGTAACCCAAAAGATTGATGATGGTAAAGCAGCAGACGTTGTTTATATCGACTTTAGTAAAGCCTTTGACAAGGTTCCGCACGACGGACTAATCAGTAAAGTTAGGTCACATGGGATTCAGGGAAAGTTTGTCAATTGGATACATAATTGGTTTAAAGGCAGGAGATAGAGGGTGATGGTGGAGGGTTGTTTTTCAGACTGCAGGCCTCTGCGCGGCGGTGTTCCACAGGGATTGATGCTGGGTCCACTGTTGTTTATCATTTATTTAATTGATTTCGATGAGAATATAGGAGGCATGGTTAGTAGTTCGCAGGTAGCATAAAAATTGATGGTACAGTGGACAGTGAAAAAAGAGATTTTGATCAATGAGCTCAGAAGTGGTGGATTGGGTTTAATTTTGAGGAATTGCATTTTGGTAAAACAAACAAGGGCAGGACTTATACAATTAATGATAAGGCCCTGGGTGGGGTTGTAGAACAAAGAGACCTAGGGGTTCAACTACATAATTCTTTGAAGTTTGCATCACAGATACACAGGAGGATTAAGGAGGTGTTTAGCATATTTGCCTTCATTGCTCAGTCCTTTGTGTTAGGGGTCGGGGTGTCATGTTGAAGTTGTACAAGATGTTGGTGAGGCCACTTTGGGATTACTGTGTGCAGTTCTGGGCACTCTGTTATAGGAAGAATATTATTAAATTGGAGAAGGTGCAGAAAAGATTTATCAGGATGTTGCCAGGACTGGAGGATTTGAGTTATAAGGAGAGGCTGGATAGGCTGGGAGGTAACAAGAACTGCAAATGCAGGTTTCAGAGTCAATGCCATGTGGAGCTGGAGGAACACAGCAGGTCAGGCAGCATCAGAGGAGCAAGGTGAAGGGTGTAAACCCGAAACATCGACTTTCCTGCTCCTCTGATGCTGCCTGAGCTGCTGTGTTCCTCCAGCTCCACACTGTGTTGACTCTGCATAGGCTGGGACATTTTTCACAGGAGCTTATGAGGCTGAGGGGTGACCTTATATAGTTTTATAAAATCATGAGGGGCATTGATAAGGTGAATAGCAAAGGTCTTTTCCATAGGGTGGGGAAATTCAAAACTGGGGGGCATATTTTTAATGTGAGAAGAAAAGGTTTTAAAAAGGCCATGGGGAGCAACATTTTTTTATGCAGTGAGTGGTTCACATTTAAGAACATAAGAACATAAGAACAAGGAGCAGGAGTAGGCCATCCAGCCCCTCGAGCCTGCCCTGCCATTTAATTAGATCATGGCTGATCTTTTTGAGACTCAGCTCCACCCACCCGCCCGCTCACCATAACCCTTAATTCCTTTACTGTTCAAAAATTTATCTAGCCTTGCCTTAAAAACATTCAGCGAGGTAGCTTCAACTGCTTCACTGGGCAGGGAATTCCACAGATTCACAGCCCTTTGGGTGAAGAAGTTCCTCCTGACCTCAGTCCTACATCTGTTTCCCTTTATTTTGAGGCGATGCCCTCTAGTCCTAGATTCACCTGCTAGCGGAAACAACCTCCCTGCCTCCACCTTATCTATTCCCTTCATAATCCTATATGTTTCTATAAGATCTCCCCTCATTCTTCTAAATTCCAATGAGTATAATCCCAGTCTACTCAGTTTCTCCTCATAATCCAACCCTCTCAACTCTGGAATCAACCGAGTGAATCTCCTCTGCACCCCCTCCAGTGCTAGTATATCCCTTCTCAAGTAAGGAGACCAAAACTGCACACAGTACTCCAGGTGTGGCCTCACCAGGACCCTATACAGCTGCAGCATAACCTCCCTGTTTTTAAACTCCATCCCTCCAGCAATGACAGACAAAATTCCATTTGTCTTTTTAATTACCTGCTGCACCTGCAATCCCAGTTTTAGCGATTCATGCACAAGGACACCCAAGTCCCTCTGCACAGAAGCGTGCTGTAATTTTGGACTGTAATAAATCTGGCAAAGATTCATCAGTAGATTATAGTAGGCACTACTGACGAATCTTTGACAGATTTATTACAGTCCAAAGAAGACCTGACTCTAGAAGGGACCATGGAGATTGAGAGTGAAATAGTGATTCAGAAGCATCACAGATAATTCTAAGTGAAGAAAATCATTACATAAGGTGCAAAACCACAAAAAAAACTCACCAGATACACCAAAGCAGTGGTAGGACAGACACACAACACAAAAAGTCCTACCCAAAATGATGAAGCAAAGATACAATACACAAACAACCACTGCTGACAACATAGAATGCTTTGTAAAAGGTAGATCACTTTCAGACTGAATTAACTGCACAGAGGCTGGAATCTCATCATCAAGTCCCCCTTCATTTACATGTGCACAGTGTATGGGCTCTGATGAGCCAGCTCAGAGTCAGTCCCTAGAATGAGGAGACTCTCTGAATCTCCTGTTTATATCTGTCAGCTCAGGTTAACAGCCCCAATCGTCAATGAGATCTACCTGGCACTCATTCCAATCGCTACACAGATGGAGTGCTGAAGCAAAAAGCAACCACAGAAAATCAAAAAGCTAAAGAATGATCCAGCCACAAAGAGATAAAGAGATAAAACAGTCTTCAATAGAAGCAAAAGTCAAAGTTTTCTTCAGTGATCTACACCAAACATTTTGGAATACAGCTATTTATGTCAATGGGCATATCAGGAATTTCACATTTGACACAGGAGCAAGTGTCACCATATTATCAGATAGTAAGCTTTGGTTATTAAAACACAGTTTACAGCAACAGATATTGATCTACATGATCCAGTGGTCTCGCACTCACTGGTAAAGATTTTTACTGTACCTCTCAGAGGCAGAGGACACCTAATACCAGAATACCTTTGAGTACGTCACAGCCAGATGTTCTCTCTCCTGAGTAAAAGGGTGAGTATTGACTTCGAGGAAGAGGGTAAACAGCAAAATGTCAAGAAAAAGCTGGTAAAAAAAAAATTTCTGGGCTCCGTCAGCTAATGGTGGGACCTGAACAAAACGCAGAATCTTCTGAGGTTAGTTACATTGGAATAAAAAAAAAGTTATACACTGGAAATGATATGGAAAGCTGTGACCACAGAGGTTCCATTGAAACGTTCGCCACTGTTATCAAAACTGTAGAGGTTTCAGATTCCAAATGCCAAAGTTCAAGAAGTTCGAGCAAAAAGCAGGCCACTGAATGATTGATATTTCCTGAGAGGATGTACAGTCATAGACAGACAATGGAAGCATCAGCACCTAAACAAGTCAGATTGCTACCCAGCAAAGTGAACAATCACCTTCTCCAAATTCAGGTCTGCCATTAGAGCCTGAGGAGATCAGGAAGGCACAAGTTCAAACAAAATCTCTGCCCTCCTGTAAAGCACATATCTGTTTGCTGCCTTTATTTTTGGACTGTGGACTAAGAAAGGAAGATGCTGCTTCAAACCAAGAAGGCTGTGCAAAGGGATGGCTGTGGTTTTAGAAATCATGTTCATTGGAGCATTTTGTGAGTCTGAAGTCATGTTGTGTTTTTGGGAACAGCATGAGCGAAAGCAAATGCCACAGAGACAATGTGTTCAGAACTAAGGGACAATTTTTTAGCAACAATGTTCCAGGTGACCAGGTGACCACGGCTTATGAGGGGCCAGTGCAGAGAATGACCTATCTGTAAAGAGAATGCATCAAAAAATGGTCTCTCTCTCTCTCGTTCTCTCTCTCTCTGTGGAGATTCTAGAAAGACTCCAGTAACAGCCAGCTATCTTCTCTGCGAAGGAGTAAATCACCCCTAAGACAAGTTCTCAATTTGTGAATAAACTTGCAACAACCGTAAAGAATGGAACGGAAAGGAAAAGAAAGAAAGCAACTCGATTAATCAAATTGAATGTTGTAGTCAGACTAGTGCTATTGAAACACAATTCCTTGTTGCGGTTCTTTTCTATTTTCTACCCTTAATAAGAACGTCATCTGTTTTTGTGTCCTCCCATTTGTGAAAGAGGAGATTTAAGAAGGGATAGAGTTTAAGTTGTAGAGTCATAAGTTAGCAATTAATTTTTAATTGTTAATGGTTAAAGATGAATCATTGATAATAGAAACCAGGTACAGAAGTATAGAGACAACAAGGTGTAGAGCTGAGACAACAAGGTGTAGAGCTGGATGAACACAGCAGGCCAAGCAGCATCAGAGGAGCAGGAAAGCTGACGTTTCGGGCCTAGACCCTTCTTCAGAAATGGGGGAGGGGAAGAGGGTTCTGAAACAAATAGGGAGGGAGAGAGGGAGGGCGGAAAGAAGATGGATAGAGGAGAGGATAGGCGGAGAGGAAACAGACAGGTCGAAGAGGCGGGGATGGAGCCAGTAAAGGTGAGTGTAGGTGGGGAGTTAGGGAGGGGATAGGTCAGTCCAGGGAGGACGGACAGGTCAAGGGGGCGGGATGAGGTTAGTAGGTAGGAGATGGGGGTGCGGCTTGAAGTGGGAGGAGGGGATAGGTGGGAGGAAGAACAGGTTAGGGAGGCGGGGACGAGCTGGACTGGTTTTGGGATGCGGTAGGGGGAGGGAAGATTTTGAAGCTTGTGAAGAAACCAGGTGAGTGTTTCCTTCTAACCTGAGTGGGTCAGTGAGGTGAATTGGGATCTTTAGATACTTTGGCTGAATCATGTCACTGTTCTGATGACCGTGGGAATGGTGAGCCTTGATTTCTAACACTATCCCAGGGAGTCACAACATTCCCCACCTTCCAAAGGAGAATGCCCAACAAAAATAATCAAGCCCAGCAAGAATGAATCTCCAATTGAGGAAGTAAACAAGCCTGTTTCACCGATAATTCAATCACTGGCAGGGAAGCAGGAAACCATAACGTGAGAGGGTGTAGGTCCCTCAACTTCTGCACATACCCACCCTAGGCCCCTGACAGGTGAAAGAGGATGACATTTCACCAACACAGTTTGAAGGTGAGTTGGACTGAACGCCATGGAATACAAATCAAGGAAGAACAAGCAACTCATAAAGAACAAAGAAACTGCAAAGAAAATATCACCTGTTGTAGCAAAGCCACTCCAAAAACTTTAAAGAACTGATATACATCACCCAGCTAAATCGTCCACAGAAAAAAAACCATAAGAGATTTAAGGCTTCCCAGTTTAAGACAAAATGACAGGCCTAGGGGGACAGCCCAACACAACTGCCAGTCTTCTGAGCGCAAAGAGAACATATTCAGGGAGAATCACAAAACCTCCAGGTCATCAGAACTTGTAAAGTCAAAGACCTGGGGTGACATGAGAGCAATTATTTATTTTAAATCTGTAAGTGTGAAAACAGTTACATGGATTAGATTGAAAATTGGCTTTGATGTTCCCACCTGGATAAGTGCTGCTTCAACAACACCCAAGAAGCTTAACACATGCCAGAACAAAGCAACCCATTAGATAGGCACCACGTTCCCCACCTTCAATGCGAACTCACCCCATCGCTGAATTACAGTTACAGCAATTGTTATCATCAGCAAGATGCATTGCAACAACTCCCAAAGCTTCCTTTAACACTATCTTCTATAGCTCAAAAACATCTAGAAGGACAAGGACAGCAGATACATGGGAACACCACCACCTTCAAGTTCCCCTCCAAGACACTCACCATCCTGACTTGGAAATGTATCGCCGTTCCTTCAGTGTCGCTAGGTCGGAATCTTGGAATTCTCTCCCAGACGGCATTGTGGGTCAATCTACAGCACATGGAATGCAGCAGTTCAAGAAGACAGCTCACCACCACCTTTTCAAGGGGCAACTAGGGATGGGCAATAAATGCTGGCCCCAGCCGGTGACACCCATGTCCTATGAACAAATAAAACAAAATACATCAGATGGTTGACCAGGCAAGTGGTTGAATGGCCTGTTCATATTCCTCTGTTCTTAATAAACAACCTCCTCAATTTAGGAAGGAAGCAATGATGCAGCATTTATTGCTCTATCAATACCAATGGTTTGTAACATAAGTTGGAAAGTAGGGGTGATGAGTCTGTGGAATATTTCTGCAGTACCCACCTGATACCCAAAGCTTTATTTCAACTGATCGTCAACATCTGTTCCCTGGTATGTGTTTGGAATCATTCCCAATCCTGGACATCTGTACCTGTGTCACCGGGCCTTCTGTCAATTTCCTTGCATCTAACCTACCTGTGAGCTCAGACAGAGAGAAAATACTCTGGAACATTCAGACACCACCACTGTACCGAAAACATGTTTTCCAACAGTGCTGAAGGGTATAACCCCTAAACCAGGAGCACAGATCTCCAATGTCAACCCCAACCCTGTGGATTAAACCATGACAATGAAGATCTACCCAGCTTCATTCTGCACTGCACAGTATTGCAATTCACTGACCAATCAAAATATCACTCAGACCTAAGAGAGAAAAACTTAAGATCACAAGAACGTCTGATCAATAACTCCAACAAGAAATCAGATTGAAGAAAACAAGTGTTTCCCAATGTCTAGGGGCACCTTTGTTCCACAGGAACAACCGAATAAATGGTTTTATTTTCAGTCTTTTTAAAGTTAATTCAGTCAGATGCTGTCTAAAGAACTAGTTAATCAATCAAGTACTGAATAAAGACATTAGTTTCATCTCCATGATATCCTAGATATTCCAACTAGTGACAAAGATATCAATAAATGATTTTGATAATAGCAGGAAGTATTTCAATTTTCCTTGCCTGAATATACAAATCATTTCCAAGGTATTTTCCGAGCGTAGAGCTGGCCTTTTTATAATGGTACATGAAAAACTCTCATCCGTGCAGAGTCATTTTCCACAAATCTCACTCTCTGAAATAGCAGGAGTCCTCATAAAAACATAAAAATGTTGAACTATATCTTTCCAAAATAAACTGTTTCAGTGATTAACTCCTTGCCCTTTCCCAGTGAGTGTTTGATGTTTTCAAACAAGTTTATTTACATTTAAACTTACCTTTGTTTTTCTTAAGTAGTAGAACAAGAGTGAGCAGCCAAATGCTCACTTTTCTTCCATTTCCCACGTTCTTCAGGAAGATGGGACCCCTCCCCCCCCCAGCCAATGTTTACAACGTGAGCTTCTGGGAATCAGTTTAATCTTCCTTCTGTAGGAATGGAGCCAGCCTTGCTTGGATAATGAAGACGAACAGAGTTTAATGATTGTTGTTGAGTTCAGCTTGCAAGACCCAGGGATCAGAAATCATCATAGAATCCCTACAGCGTGGAAACAGGCCCTTCGGCCCAACAAGTCCACCCAGGCCCATCCCCCTATAACCCACCTAATCTACGCATCCCTGAACACTATGAGCAATTTAGCATGGCCAATCCACCTAACCTACACATCTTTGGACTGTGGGAGGAAACCATAGCACAGACACAGGGAGAATGTCTAAACTCCACACAGACAGTTGCCCGAGGGTGGAATCGAACCTGGGTCCCTGGCGCTGTGAGGCAGCAGGGCTAACCACTGAGCCACCGTCAACATTGGGAGTTTGCACAGGAGTGGAACTGGATGAACAACCCCCAGCCCCACTCCCACACCAATCATTTTAATCGGTTTTGAATGTTAGAATTGGGCAAACGATTTTCCGTGATTTTTAACTTCCCAGTTGGGTTGTTTTGTGGAGAACACAAACTGCCACCAACCGCTGGTAACAGTGGGGCATCAATTGGCAAAACAATCTCACCCTCACCTCACACCAAATTGTCAGTCATTAGTTTCAACCCTGGCCAGAGTAGCTCCCCCCCGCTGTGCCATCGCAACAATCTGCCAGCGTCAACATTTTCCAGTCCCTGCCCAATTCCAGCTGCACTCCTATAACTCAACAACAGCCATTAAACTCAGCTGAAGCTCTTCCTCTTCACCATCCAAGTGAAACTGCACCCCCCCCCCCCCCGACGCAGCCATCACCACCACCCCCCACCCCCGGGACCTCGCTTGCTCTAACCCAAAAAGGGGAACGGTAAGGAATGACTGGACAACTGACCCAGCTTGCAGGAGGAATTCGAGGGGATGTGTTGAAGAAGGCAGCTCACTGCCACTTTCTCCAGGGTGGGCAATAAACACGGGCCCCACTCCCCCTGGACAAGGACTGAGGGAAAAAGCAACCCTTGGATCTACACTTTGTTAGAAACTTTGCCAGTTGTGACTCCCTAATGGCAGCCAGGGTTCAGTGAGCAGCTTTGGAACAGTTGGAATGTGCATGCCAGCAGTGTTTGGCTGGGTGGGGGGCACGCAGGTAAAATAGGTTTATGGCCTCGCTCCATTTGACCCTCTGTAACACGCTGCGTGGGCAGGCACCAAGATTGGCAGCCTGCCCACTGTCTTCAAATTAATAAATAAAGGTCAATGAAAGGCTCGATAACAAACCATTTGACCTGATTAACAGACAGAGCCCATGCCGCTGATATAGTGAGGCATGGCCACATGACCAGCTGCCACTCTATGGCCCTGTGGGAGGAAGGTCTAAAGGATATGGTCCAGCAGATGCTTTGGGGGGTTGGGAGGGCGTGAGTGGTACACGGCCAAAGATGCCACAGCCCACTTCCTCTGTGCCACTTGTCGTACAAAACCCTACACACCACCTCCCTCCCAAGACTCCACTGTTCGTCCCTGCTCTGAAACTGTTCTACTAGGTCAGGCTTCATCCCCCCAGAGCTTGCAGTTTCCAACTTGATGAAGGGTCCCCACCCAAAACGCTGACTTTCCTGCTCCTCTGATGCTGCCTGGCCTGCTGTGTTCCTCCAGCTCCACACTGTGTTATCTCAGACTCCAGCATCTATAGTTCATATTATCTCTGAGAGGCCACCTGATGTTACAGACCCCAGGGCAGTCATTTTTAAGAACAACATGACAATCCCCATTTGTGTCCAAAGCCTGCATTTACCCCTCAGTCTACATCACTGAGAAACTGATTATTTGGTCACTATCACATTGCTGCTAATGGGATCTTGCTGTGCGCAAATTGGCTGCCATGTTTCCCACAGTGACTGCACTTCAAAATACAATTTTGGCTGCAGTGCTGTGAGCCCCTGAGAGGCCAGTGGAGAAATTTAAGGTTTGCATTTCCCTCCTGCAGTTGGGCCAGTGCCTGACCTTTTTCACATGCAATCATTCTGGCCAATCGGCAGAGACTATCCCACATCATTCTGAGCTGGGCCTCTGATAGCAGAGGTTAAAGGTGAGTGTCAAATCACCACTCCATCCATCCTCCCTGTTCACCTGTTATTTATGTGATACCAGGAGGGGCTATCAGGATGAAGCAGGACTTGTAATGGGTGTGTATTCGATTAGCTTTCAAAACAAAGTTGCTGGAAAAGCTCAGCAGGTCTGGCAGCATCTGTGGAGGAGAAAACAGAGTTAACGTTTCGGGTCCAATGACCCTTCCTCAGGCAAGTACAGCAAAGGAATGGGAGTGCCAGCCTGATGGCACTGATATCCTTTCGCAGGCAGATGAATTGGCACAGGTTCCGCGACACAGTGAGATGGACAGATTACAGCAGCCAGGGAACAATGACAGAGGAACAGCAGATGGAAGTCGACAGGGAGCCAGACGGTGGATTGTAACATCGATGAACTTATACAGCAGAAAGCTAGGCCTCAGACCTGCTGAGCTTTTCCAGCAATTTTGTTTTTGTTCCTGATTTACAGCATCCGCAGTTCTTTCAGTTTTTACTTAGATTAGCATTTCTTTATTCATTCATGAGATTTAGTGTCACTGGCTGGGTTTGTGTTTATTACCTATCCCCCATAGTTCTTGCACTGAGTGAGGCTCTGGTCTATTTCAGGGGGCAGTAAAGAATCTAGTTCTCGATTTTATTTATGGAATTTACATTCTACCAGCTACCGTGGCATTTGAACCCATGACCCCAGTGCATAGGGTTACTGGTCCAGTGACTGCATTAGCACAGGCAGTTCTCAAGGAGAAAGTAAAGGCACTAGAGTCCTACTGGACCATGGGGCTGCTCTCTCATTAGAGAGAGGTGGTTATTTACCCTGGGGGTCACCATGCTTCAGGTGAGGGGAGAGACTGAGGAGAGTCCTTCATGGTTATCTCAGCCAGTGCTGGAATCGAATGCACGCTGTTATCATGGACAAGAATGGGATAAACAAATAAACTTGAAGTAATTCACTTCCACCTCAAAAATTGCAAATGTTTCTTCTTGTTACTTAAATTAACTTAATCTTGGAGACAATGGGGAGGCAATGGCCTAGTGGTTATAATCACCAGACCATGAATGCAGAAACTCAGCTGATGGTCTGGGGACCCAGCTTCAAACCCTACATTGGCAGATGGTGGAATTTGAATTCAATGAAGAATATGGGATTAAATGTCCAACAATGGCCATGATCTTATTGTCTATTGTCAGGAAAACCCATCTGGTTCACTAATGTCCTTTAGGGAAGGAAACTGCCATCCTTACCTGGTCTGGCCTACATGTGACTGCAGACCCACAGCAATGTGGTTGACTCTTAACTGCCCTCTGGGCAATAAATGCTGGCATAGCCAGTAACACCAACATCCTGAGATGAATTTAAAAAAACAGGCGTTAGATAGAATTTATAACATTCAAATAGGTCCGTCAGAGGACCTCAAACCCAATCATTCAGCATTGCTTTTTTGATTGTTTGCCAGTTGGACCAAGGTGCCCTTTTGGGGCACCAAACACAGGGATGTCATTGCAGTTATAAAGCGAGTGTCTGACAAAACTAACCAGGCAAGTACAGCAAAGGAATGGGAGTGCCAGCCTGATGGCACTGGTATCCTTTCGCAGGCAGATGAATTGGCACAGGTTCCGCGACACAGTGAGATAGACAGATTACAGCAGCTAGGGGACAATGACAGAGGAACAGCAGATGGAAGTCGACAGGGAGCCAGACGGTGGATTGTAACATCGATGAACTTATACAGCAGAAAGCTAGGCCTTAGCACATCGACCGGTTTGGTTTTTATTGGGTTTAATGACACACCCAGAGACTCAGGGAAATCCTACTGTTTACTCAGCGTTGTGAAATGCTTGTTAACATATAATGCACATCTTCATTCATGACTCAACCCTTCTGGGAGCAGAAAAATGGTCAAGGTGCCCATTAACTGCCTCATTGTAAATCTGCCTCGGAATCTGATGCGTGGCTCTCTTTGCAATGTGAATTGCATTGAGGAGTACAGGCTGCAGTAAAGAGGACATTTGTATTCCAGGGGGCATGTTGAACAACCAGATCATGGGTGTCATTGCTAGGTACAGTCACGTATCACAACCTCCGTGATTGGGACAGACAGTTCTGAGATTTCATTTCCAGCAGTGAAATGAAGGCTTGTATTATATACCACATATTTAAATAGTTTATTGTAGTAAACTTTGATAGCACCAATCAACGCTAGTTTTTTTTTTCCCCATCATGGGGGGAATGTCGATGGGCCAAGAGAAAGAACTTAGCTCAGTAACAATTAATCATTTGGGACATACCCAGTAGAAAGAAAGGTGTACTTTGCCAGAGTTCAAATGCTGAATTTAATTATTGTTTTCTCCTCTTGCTGTTCAGGAACTGAAAGCAGGGAGTCAGAAGTGAATAAAAGAGAGGAGCAGGAGTAGGCCATTCAGCCCGTCAAACCTAGCCCACCATTCAATATGATCACGGCTGATTATCCAACTCTGTCCCCTGTTCCCGCTTTCTCCCCCATTCCCTGTGATCCCTTTAGCCCTCAGAATTATATCTAACTCCTCCTTGATAATATTCAAGGCTTGGCCTCAATCACTTTCGGTGACAGGGAATTCCACAGGCTCCCCACTCTCTGGGTGAAAATATATTTCCTCATCTCAGTCCTAAATGACCTACTGCATATCTTTAAACTGTAACTCCTGGTTCAAGACTCCCCAGATGCTGGAAGATCCTTCCTGTGTGAATCCTGTTAGAATTTCAAATATTTCTATGAGATTCCCCCTCATGCTTTTAAATTCCAGTGAATACAGTCACAAACAATCCAGTCTCTCTTCATATGCCAGTCCAGACATCCTAGCAATCAATCTTATAAACCTTTATTGTATTTGCTTCATCACCATAACATCCTTCGTCAGATGAGGCCAAAATTATTTGCAGGAGTCCACCTATGGTCTCACCAAGGCCCTGCACAACTGCAGTAAGCCATCCTTTCTCCTGTAACCAGCTCCTGAATCTAATTTTGTGGATCCTATTTGACTACTGATCCATCAAACATGAAAACAAAAACACAGGAACTGCAAATCCTCAAACCTCTTCATTAGCCCAGGTTTGGCAGTGGGTAGGAGTCTTACTGCAAATGTTGCTTTCTACCCTGAACTTGCTGGAATATTTGAGAGGGGTTCAGTGCAGAATCATAGCATCCCTACAGGATGGAAGCAGGCCATTCAGCCCATCCACACCGACCCTCCAAATAGCATCCCACCCAAACCCACCCCTCTACCCTATCCATATAACCCTGCGTTTCCCTGTGACCAATCCAACCTAACCTGCACATCTTTGGACTATGGGAGGAAACCAGAGCACCCAGAGGAAACCCATGCAGACACAGGGAGAGTGTGCAAGCTCCACACAGACAATCGCCCGAGGGTGGAATCAAACCCAGGTCCCCGTTGCTGTGAGGCAGCAGTGCTAACCGCTGAGGCACCGTGCCACCCTTTCAAATCAATCTGACCAGCAGACGGTGCCAGCAGTGTATGAGATGGGTGCAGGGTCGGGGAGGGAAGCAGAGCACGGTTTATATAGTTCCGGCAATCTGCTAACCTGGGTGACTCACTGAAGAGCTTTCTGAAAGGACTGGCCAGCAGGCTGCAACGTGAAAAGGCTTTTATTTCAAAGGGTATAGGCTATAAAAGTAGGGAGGTTTTGCTAAAACTATCAAAAGCCCTAGTTATACTGTAGCTGGGACATTGTGAATGGTTTTGGGGCCCTCTTATCTAAGGAAAGATACTCTGGCATTGGAGGCAGGCCACAGAAGGTTCATGCAGTTGATCCAAGGTATGGAGGGACCATCTTATGAGGAAATGTACAAGATTCTCAGCGGATTTGACAGGGTAGTTGTGGAAAGATTGTTTCCCCTTGTGGGAAAGTCTGGAACCAGAAGGCATGATCTCAAGGTCACATATTGAAGACAGAAATGAGGAGGAATTTCTTCTCTCAGAGGGTATTGAATCTGTGAGATTCTTTGAGCTGAAGTCATTAAGTACTGTGAAGGCTGAGTTGGAATTATAGATTCCTTGCAGTGCAGAAAGAGGCCATTTGGCCCATCAACGTTGCACCTTCCCTCCAAAGAGCATCCCACCCAGACCCACCCCGCGACCGTTTTCCCATAACCCTGCATTTCCCCATGGCTAGCCCACCCAAACCTGCACATCTTTGGACTGTGGGAGGAAACCCACGCAGACACAGGGAGTATGTGCAAACTCCACACAGACAGTTGTCCGATGGTGAATTCGAACCTGGATCCCAAGCGCTGTGAGGCAGCAGTGCTAACCACTGGGGCACTGACAGATTTTTAATCAGGAAGGGAATCAAAGGTTATGAGGAAAAGGCAGGAAAGTGAGGATTAGCAGATCAGCCATGCTCTCACTGAATGGTGGTCAGGCTGAATGACCACCTCCTGCTCCTATATCTTATCCTGGTTTCTTGGTTGATACATTGGATCTTGTCACCAACCTTCAAGGACTTGCCCTGGGCCTGGACAGAACACAAACCCAGCAACCCCTCCCAGACCTGGAAACCAATATCTACACCAGATTAGGATCTAAAATTATTCAATGATCAGAACTGCTCGCATAGACTAGGCTTGTGAACCCTCAAGTGTCATAATGGGCATTTGGAAAGCTAGCATGGACCCGATGGACTGAATGGCCCGTTTTTGTGATGCTGTGAAGCGGGGGAACCCTTACTAACCCTGTGTTCTCTTGCAGACATTTTCCTAATCAGCCTGTCCAGTGGTGTCATGATATCTCTGGAGCAGGTGAGACTTGAAGCTGGGTTTCCTGGCCGAGAGATAGGGATGCTACCATTGTGCCATAGAGCCCTGTGTCAATGTGAATTCAATGTGGAGACTCGGGGATAGCAGAGGGATGGTGGAGGTTCCCACTCTAACCAATCTACACAATGGATCTGCTTGGACAAGAATATACAAGGAAGCAAGAATTCTCCTGGACCCAAAGGCCACGGCCGTTTAAATATGACTCTGTCAGTTGCACATTCATTTCCACAGAGTTTTTTTTTACAAACAGCTGCCTGCCACTAATTTAAAGTTGAATGAACTTTAAGCAACTGAGCCAATGTGACCCAAATAACCTCTGGGATCCTTATTCAAAACTAATTCAGCAAAGAGAAGTAACAATGGCTTATTCGACTCTGGTTGTGCGGAGATAGTGAGCCCTGTAATATCAGTGGTGCACCAGTTCAAGCAGCAATCACTGTAAGAACAGAGACTTACTAATAGCCTTGTCTCATTTCATAAGGCACTTCATGGAAATGTCACAGTCCCCATTCCCAATTGCCTTGCAAAACCTTCAAGTCACTAGAGAACATGAATTCAAAATTTATTCATCCTTATGAGGTTATAGACTTGCTAGCTGAGCCAAGGCATTTGGTTACAGATGTTTCGTCACCCTGTGAGGTAACATCATCAGTGCACCTCCGGTGTTTTTTTACACAGTATCCCTACAGTGAGGGAACAGGCCCTTCAGCCCAACAAGTCCATACCAACCCTCAGAGCATCCCATCCAGACCCATCCCCCCATTACCCATCTAATCTACACATCCCTGGGCACTATGGGCAATTTCCCATGGCCAATCCACCCTAACCTGCACATCTTTGGACTGTGGGAGGAAACTGGAGCACCCGGAGGAAACCCACACAGACACAGGGACAATGTGCAAACTCCACACTGACAGTTGCCTGACAGTGGAATCGAACCCAGGTCCCTGGCGCTGTGAGGCAGCAGAGCTACTCACTGAGCCACCGTGTCGCCCCAAATGAGCTGTAGGCGTACATGATGATGTTACCGAGCAGGGTGACGAAACATTTGCAACCAAACCCACCGGCTCGGTGAGCAAGTCTTCAACCTCATACACAACCCAAGCTACCAATCTTCTCAAACAATTTATTCATCCTTCTGCTTGAGTCAGCAGATTTCAAGATATTTATTTCTTCAGCTGACAGCCAGAAAAGAAGCTCTGGATTCTCATAAGTCAACAACAATAAAGTGAAGTGTGTGAAGAATATTGTGACTGCACTGTGATGGGGCAGTAATTGAGGGAGGGAGCGTCTGTGAGCTCTTGTCTCAAACTTCTGAAATCATCAAAGCAGGTATCTTAGACACTGGACACTGAAATTATATTCCCTTAATTTAAGGCCTCCCACTGGCCTTCATGCCTGAATTCCTCCCAGTATCATGTGGTTAGGATAGTTGTATCAAACAGAGCACATGATAATGCCATATACACGTATATAGAGTCATACAGCATGGACACAGACCCTTCGGTCCAACCAGTCTATGCTAAGCATTGTCCCAAACTAAACTAGTCCCACCTGCCTGCTCTTGGCCCATATCCCTCTAAACCTTTCCTATTAATGTAGTTATCCAAATGTCTTTTAAACGATGCAATTGTTGCCCGGTCTACCACTTCCTCAGGAAGCTCATTCTACCCGGTGTGTAAAAAATTTGCCCCTCATATCTTTTTAAATTCTCTCTCCTCTCACCTTATAAATGTTCCCCCCTAGTCTTGAAATGCCCCATCCTAGGGAAAAGACAACTAACGTTAACACTATCTATACTCCTCATGATTTTATAGACTTCTATACCTCCTATGCTCCAGTTAAAAAGTACCAGCCTGTCCATTCTTTCTTTATAACTCAAACCTTCCATGCATCCTGGTAAATCTCTTCTACACCCTCTCCAGTTTAACAATATCCTTCCTATAACAGATACATACAACTGCATGTACAGTCACACAAATACACATGTACACAAACACAAATACATATGGACACACA
>NC_063367.1:21770145-21773565 GCF_021869965.1 Rhincodon typus | reverse complement strand
ATCACACAAATACACATGTACACAAACACAAATACATATGGACACACGCAAATACAAATACACACACACAAATACACGTGTATACACACACAAATACATACACACCCAAATACATACACACACAAATACATATGGATACACACAAATACAAACACACACACAAATTCACATGTACACATACACAAATACATACACACAAATACATATGGATACACACAAATGCAAATACATGCACAAATATATACACACAAACCAGCGCTGAAATAATCAGATGTCCTTGAATGATCATAAAAATTCAATTTCTCCAGTACACTCCTTCTCTTGAACATCGATCAAAGACTATCAGCTAACTGCTGTCTGCTATCAAAGAGCTGGGAATGTCAAATAGATCCACTTAACCTTACAAATATCTATAAATATTGATAAAAACCATGAATCCTTTATTCCTCGCCACCTCACTCCTCACAACAGCCACACCCCACCCCCCAGCAATGGGACCCAAGTTTTCTTGACACCCACCCTCCAGGGGACCACACAAAACATTGTCTGAAATCACATTACGTGCGAGACTTTATAATCGGTTTTGAAATGGATATCTATCAGCAAACTCAAATCCTTGGGTTGCTGTTGCAGTTTGAAAGCAGAACGCAACATGGAAATTCACTCCAATGCACTATCACTGGGATATTCATGCTTCTAATTGCTTTCCTCTCGGCAGGAACAAATTAGGACTTTGGGGCAAAAACATAAAGTAAGAATTATTGAAGGGCTCACTGAGTTTTTGCAGTAATTAACTAACAAGTATTGACAAGGAAAGATTCAGTTAAATTCCAACCTGCTCTCAATTAGTGGACCTCAGCTGGATGGTAACGGTAAGTGAAAATCACTCTGAATTGACGGAGGTTAGAGAGGGTTGTCTTCTGATTATCATACGATGGCATCTGTTGTGTATCTGAGAATGTGGCTTTTACTCGATAACAGGATTGGAATCTGCTGTGTCAAATCCCCATGTGGAATTGCCCACTATTCTTCATGGTGACCACTGTTGGAACTGTATCCCACGGGAATCAGGGGACAGTACCTGATGGGAATTAGGGAACTGTGTCCCATGGAATCAGGGGAACTGTACCTGATGGGAATTAGGGAACTGTGTCCCATGGAATCAGGGGAACTGTACCTGATGGGAATTAGGGAACTGTGTCCCATGGAATCAGGGGAACTGTACCTGATGGGATTTAGGGAACTGTATTCCTTGGGAATCAGGAGAGAAAGGCAGTCGAAATGTGTGTTTTTCATTGTTTTTTTTTTAATTTGTCCACGGAATGATGGCCAGACCAACATTTATTGCCCTGGAGAAGAGTAGTGTGCTGTCTTCATAACCTGTTACAGTCTGTGTTATAGACACACGCTTCCAAAACACCCCCTCCTCCTGGACACCACCCCAAGGCCTCCTACCCTCCCTTGACCTCTTCATCTCCAACTGCCGTCGAGACATCAATCGCCTCAACCTCTCCACCCCTCTCACCCACTCCAACCTCTCCCCCGCAGAACGTGCAGCCCTCCGCTCCCTCCGCTCCAATCCCAACCTCACCATAAAACCTGCGGACAAGGGAGGCGCAGTTGTAGTATGGCGCACTGACCTCTACATCGCCGAGGCCGGACGCCAACTCTCCGACATCTCCTCCTACCGCCCCCTTGATCATGACCCCACCCCTGAGCACCAAACCATCATCTCGCAAACCATCCACAACCTCATCACCTCAGGTGACCTCCCACCCACGGCCTCCAACCTCATCGTTCCCCAACCTCGCACTGCCCGCTTCTATCTCCTTCCCAAAATCCACAAACCTGAATGCCCTGGTCGACCCATTGTCTCCGCCTGCTCCTGCCCCACCGAACTGATCTCCAACTATCTCGACTCCATTTTCTCCCCCTTGGTCCAGGAACTCCCTACCTATGTCCGTGACACCACCCACGCCCTCCACCTCCTCCAGAACTTCCAATTCCCCGGTCCCCAACACCTCATCTTCACCATGGACGTCCAGTCCCTCTACACCTGCATTCCCCATGCAGATGGCCTTAAGGCCCTCCGCTTCTTCCTGTCCCGCAGGCCCGACCAGTCCCCCTCCACTGATACCCTCATCCGCTTAGCCGAACTCGTCCTCACACTCAACAACTTCTCTTTCAATTCCTCCCACTTCCTACAGACCAAGGGGGTAGCCATGGGTACCCGCATGGACCCAAGCTACGCCTGCCTCTTTGTAGGTTACGTGGAACAATCCCTCTTCCGTACCTACACCGGCCCTAAACCCCACCTCTTCCTCCGTTACATTGATGACTGTATCGGCGCCGCCTCGTGCTCCCACGAGGAGCTCGAACAGTTCATCCACTTCACTAACACCTTCCACCCCAACCTTATGTTTACCTGGACCATCTCTAACACCTCTCTCCCCTTCCTGGACCTCTCTGTCTCCATATCGGGCAACCACCGAGAAACCGATATTCATTTCAAGCCCACCGACTCCCACAGCTACCTAGAATACTCCTCCTCCCACCCACCTTCCTGCAAAAATGCTATCCCCTATTCCCAATTCCTTCGCCTCCGCCGCATCTGCTCCCAGGATGAGGCATTCCACTCCCGTACATCTCAGTTGTCCTCGTTTTTCAAGGACCGTAACTTCCCCTCCTCGGTGGTCGAGAACGCCCTCAACCGTGTCTCCCACATCTCCCGCACCTCATCCCTCACACCCCGTCCACGCAATAAAAACCAAAAAAGAATCCCCCTCGTCCTCACGTACCACCCCACCAACCTCCGGATCCAACGCATCATCCTCCGACACTTCCGCCATCTGCAATCCGACCCCACCACCAAAGACATCTTTCCCTCCCCACCCTTATCTGCTTTCCGGAGGGACAACTCTCTCCGTGACTCCCTTGTCCGCTCCACACTCCCCTCCAGCTCCACCACACCCGGCACTTTTCCCTGCAACCGCAGGAAGTGCTACACCTGCCCCCAAACCTCCTCCCTCACCCCCATCCCAGGCCCCAAGAAGACTTTCCACATCAAGCAGATGTTCACCTGCACATCTGCCAATGTGGTATACTGCATCCGCTGTACCCGGTGTGGCTTCCTCTACATCGGGGAAACCAAGCGGAGACTCGGGGACCGCTTTGCAGAACACCTACGCTCGGTTCGCAACAAACAACTGCACCTCCCAGTTGCGAACCATTTCAACTCCCCCTCCCATTCCTCAGACGACATGTCCATCCTGGGCCTCCTACAGTGCCACAACGATGCCACCCGAAGGTTGCAGGAACAGCAACTCATATTCCGCTTGGGAACCCTGCAGCCCAATGGTATCAATGTGGATTCCACAAGTTTCAAAATCTCCCCTCCCCCCACCGCATCCCAAAACCCGT
>NC_063367.1:21754032-21770045 GCF_021869965.1 Rhincodon typus | reverse complement strand
TTGACCTGTCCGTCCTCCCTGGACTGACCTATCCCCTTCCTAACTCCTCACCTACACTCACCTTTCCTGGCTCCATCCCCGCCTCTTCGACCTGTTTGTTTCCTCTTCACCTATCCTCTCCTCTATCCATCTTCTATCCGCCTCCCCCTCTCTCCCTATTTATTTCAAAACCCCCTTCCCCTCCCCCTTTTCTGATGAAGGGTCTAGGCCCGAAACGTCAGCCTCTCTGCTCCTATGATGCTGCTTGGCCTGCTGTGTTCATCCAGCCCTGCACCTTGTTGTCTCGGATTCTCCAGCATCTGCAGTTCCTACTATCTCTCACAGTCTGTGTTATATTGGGGCAGGCCCACAGGGAAGGAACGGTGATATATTTCCATTTCAGGATGGTGAGGGGTTTGGAGAGGATCCGGAAGGGGGTGGTAGTATTCCCCTGTATCTGCTGCCCTTGTCCTTCTGGATGTTAGGGGTCACAGCTTTGGAAGGTGCTGCCTGAGGGGCCTTGTTGACTTGCTGTAGTGTAACCTGCAGCTGGTACACATTGCTGCTATTGCAAGGACTGAGTGTTGAAGGTGTTAGATATAGTGCCAATCAAACAGGCTGCTGTCGAGTATTGCTGGAGTGGTGATCCTTTGTGGATGGTTGAATAGGCTTCGGGGCTGTCAGGAAGTGATTTAATCCCCTGGTTTACCCAACCTTACACTCTCAATCCTCTCTCCACGCATGCTTTTAATCATCTCTCACCTCATTTGTATCATCCATTTTCCTCTCCTTGTTCAGTAACATATTCACAACCTAATTATCCTGAGGCTGCAGAAGGATTCCCCAATTATT
Organism: Rhincodon typus; assembly: GCF_021869965.1. Lineage (NCBI taxonomy): Eukaryota > Metazoa > Chordata > Chondrichthyes > Orectolobiformes > Rhincodontidae > Rhincodon > Rhincodon typus. The sequence goes on along the minus strand of NC_063367.1, from coordinate 21,769,214 downwards.
GTTCCCAACTTCCTCAGTTTTAATTTCTGCAACACAAGAAAAAATTTGTTCCAATGATTTTCTCCATAAAATTGTCAAGCTTTCAGTTTTAGATCACCTTAAAACCTCTTTCAGCAACAGCAAGTTTCATTTATATAGTGCCTTTCACGTAATACAAGTGCTTGAAGTGTTTTACAGGAACGTAACTCTGACACTAAGCCGTATAAAGTGATACTAGGGCAGATGACAAGGAGCTCAGTGAAGAGGTATATGTCATGGAGATCCTTAAGGGAGGGAAAAGAGAGAGAGAGATAGAGAGAGGATGTGGAGAAGTTTAGGGAGGAATTTCCAGTGTTCTGGGCCTATCCTTATCCATCTTCTAAAACAGTTGGCTTGTGCTTTGGTACAGAAAAAGCTTTATAAATCTGGAGCAGATTTACAAGACAAGATCTGAGATTCCCAACAGAGTGAGGTAACATGAAAGGCTAACCTTTGCACAACAAAGATTTTGAAAAGCTTGACTTACTGCTTTACATGAACATTTAGCATCAATGACAAGCAATGGGCTAAATACAGACACAGAAGAAAATGTGAAAACTATCTGTGTCTTAAGGTCAGAAGTCACACGACACCAGGTTATACGCAAACAAGTTTATTTGAAAACACAAGCTTTCGGAGCGTAGCCCCTTCGTCAGGTGCAGTAGAGGGAAGCACACAGAACACAGAGATTATAAGTAAAAGATCAAAGGGTCATACAACTGATGAGGATGTATTAATATGCTCCGAAAGCTTTTGTTTTCAAATAAACCTGTTGAACCAGAACCTGGTGTCGTGTAATTTCTGACCTTGTCCACCCCAGTCCAACACCGGCACCTCCACATCTGTGTCTCATCAGTGCTGCAAGATCCATGGCTGTAATTGCAAGGTAATGACACCACATTAAAACCATAAACCCTCGCGTTGTCCTTTGTAGATAACCCAGCCCACACCCTCAGAATTTCTCATCCAATATTGATTTAATGCCGGCCTCAAGTTAGCTCAATATCTGAAACAAAAATAATTGCATCTCTATAGTGCCTTTCAGAACCTCAGGATATCTAAGTGAGATCACTGCTGTAAATTAGGAAATAGGGCATCCACCTTGTGAAGAGCAAACTGCCACAAGCAGTTCATAGAATCCCTACAGTGGGGGGCGAGCCATTCGGCCCATCGAGTCCACACCAACCCTCCAAATAGCATTCCACCCAGACCCAACTCCCTACAACCCTGCGTTTTCCATGGCTAATCCACCTAGCCTGCACATCCCTGAACACTGTGGGTAATTTAGCATGGCCAATCCATCCTAACCTGCACATCTTTGGACTAGAACAAAAGAACAAAGAACAAAGAAATTTACAGCACAGGAACAGGCCCTCCGGCCCTCCAAGCCTGCACCGATCCAGATCATCTATCTAAACCTGTTGCCTATTTTCCAAGGATCTGTATCCCTCTGCTCCCTGCCCATTCACGTATCTGTCTAGATACATCTTAAATGACGCTATCGTGCCCGCCTCTACCACCTCCGCTGGCAATGCATTCCAGGCACCCACCACCCTCTGCGTAAAGAACTGTCCACGCATTTCTCCCTTAAACTTTTCCCCTCTCACCTTGAAATCGTGATCCCTAATAACTGAGTCCCCCACTCTGGGAAAAAGCTTCTTGCTATCCACCCTGTCTATACCTCTCACGATTTTGTAGACCTCAACAGGTCCCCCCTCAACCTCTGTCTTTCTAATGTAAATAATCCTAATCTACTCAACCTCTCTTCATAGCTAGCGCCCTCCATACCAGGCAACATCCTGGTGAACCTCCTCTGCACCCTCTCCAAAGCATCCACATCCTTTTGGTAATGTGGCGACCAGAACTGTACGCAGTATTCCAAATGTGGTCGAACCAAAGTCCCATACAACTGTAATATGACCTGCCAACTCTTGTACTCAATACCCTGTCCGATGAATGAAAGCATGCCGTATGCCTTCTTGACCACTCTATCCACCTGCGTTGCCACCTTCAGGGTACAATGGACCTGAACACCCAGATCTCTCTGTGCATCAAGACTGTGGGAGGAAACCCACGCAGACACAGGGGAGAATGTGTAAACTCCACACAGACAGTTGCCCGAGGGTGGAATTGAACCCAATATAACACAGACTGTAACAGGTTATGAAGACAGGTCCCTGGCGCTGCGCGGCAGTAGTGCTAACCACTCAGCGACCATGCCACCACGTTATGTGACAATGACTGGACAGCGTTGGCCGGGACATCAGCAAGATCTGAAGAAGATTCACCCTGAACTCAAAACAATAGCTCTTGTTTCTCTCTGCACAGATGCTGCCAGACTTGCTGAGTTTCTCCAGCACTGTGTTTGTTTCAGTATGAATCCCCCTGCTTTTGTTCACACGGGATCAGCCAGGGGATCTTTTATCTCCATTCAGGGGGTCAGACATTACCTTTGTTTTAATGCTTCATCTGAAAGATCCCCAACTTCCAACAGAGCAGCACTCTCTCAATGCTTCACTTGGGATGTTAACCTCGAGAACAAAAGTTTCGAAGAGTGGGGTTTGAACCCACAAACCTTGTGACTCACAGGCAAACTGGGAATCACTGACTCACAGTTGACGCTGCTCTGAGGGGTAGTCAAATAAAAACAGAAAGACAATTAGCCAGGATCAACGCTTGGATCTGGTTTGAGTCAGTTTATCCAGCCAGGTATTTAGAGTCACTGATCCAAGTGAATAACCCTGGGGGAAGGGGTGGTACTGATCAGGGGGACGGGACAATATGCAGCTGTATGACCCTGCAGAGTGAGCGAGGCTCACTATCCATTCCTTCCATGGTCAAAGAGCTTGTTGATATTCACTGTCCAGGCCAAGCCATGGAGAATGTAATGTCCATGAAGCAATATTGTATGTAGCAAAAGGTGCATGCAGCGAAGAGGAGAAAGGAGTCAGGAATTGGATCGATAATTCCTGACCAATACTTATCCTCAAAGATCATCACAAAAATAGCTGATCTGATCATTGCCACCTTGCTGCTCTGTGGGATCGTGCTGTGTACTAACTACCTAACAATTCTCATATGCTACAGCGACCTCACCTAACACAAGTATCTCATTGGCTGTGAAGCACCTGGAGACAGGGATGGGTCTGAAAAGCTGTCTGTAAATGTTAGCATCTGGTTTCATTTCTGTTCTCACTCCTAGCTGTGTCCTCCACAAGCTGCAGTCTGAGGCTAACCTTTTCATTTCATTTTTCTAAATGTCTTCACAGTAACACATGGCTGTGGACATATAAGTTAATCCAGTCCATGTGTAAATAATAATGATGTAAAAATGATCATGCAGGATCCAGCCTGTAAATACATTTCTGTCTAATGAGTTGTGGTCACACATATTACCATCCACTTAGTATACAGCATGAGAGCAATATATCCAATTTATTCATTACCTGATAATTACTGCAATCAGAACACCTTGAATCAGAATAAAATACATGTTCAAATAGATATTGGTTATAAATTTCAGCCATAATTACAAATGAAGGAATGTATAATTATCATGTTTTATTGAGAGTGGAGATGTAGGTTAATCGTTTTAAGGAACTTTCTGAATTATCTTTTAATCTGCCAAAACCACAGTCCTTCTGCCCTACACACTCTTCCCCCTCCCTCCATCCTCATCATCCTCATCATCTCTTGCTCTTTGGAACAGAAAATCCTGTTTGAGGGTACAGCAGGGGATCCTAGGACAGGCTGCTTACATGAGGCCCAGTCAAGGCTGGACTATGGTACTGCTGGTGTTGCAGCAGTGTCCTTAGGTACAGAGTGAAATAACTCCACACAAGAGCTGGTATCCCATCACCAAGTCACCCTTTATTCACATGTGCACAGCGCATGGGCTCTGACCAGCCAGCTCAGAGCCAGTCTCTAGGCTGAGGAGAATCCCTGAGACTCCTGTTAATATCTGTCAGCCAGGGCTCCCTGATTGACCCGGGTTAACAGACCCAATCAGAGACCTCATACGCAATGAGATCCACCTGGCCATCTCGTTACAATCACTATGACATGGATCTGGGACCTGACTTACTTTCTACATTGGAGCTACTCCTGGGGCCTGGGTTCCCTCAGTTTAATGTCACTGGCTACCGCAGGGCTAATCAGTCTTGGAGAGTGGGCCTCAGGCAGGCAAAGGGCCAGTTATTTGCTTATGTTTAGGTGAGAATACAGCAGCCCCAGTGTTCACTCATATCCAATAGGGCCAGCAGCCCACTTCCTGATAGAAACATAGACACATGCCAGCAGGTATCCAAATTGTACCCAGATAGAGAAGCCAGTTAAAACAAAGCCATGAGGCTTGGAAGCAAACAGATTGAGTGTACTGAAGCTCTGTTTTGACATATATAAGTCAGACCAGCCTGTCTCTTTCACTATTTTTATGAGAGTTGCTTTTCAGAAACTTGCAAACCTGACACAAAAATGAATCGGCTTCTTAGCCATTTTATCCCCCCAGACCACATAGTGTATACTCCTCAAAAGCTCCATTTCTCCCTCACTGAAGCACTTTATCCCTGTATCCCTCACCCCTCCAACCTTGCGACTGTCTACAATTCAAAGCTTCTCTCTTGACTGTGGGGAATAAATAAATTCCCAAATGCAGTTAGGTTTCTGTTGCAAGTTCGAACATCCCTGTGTATCATTATTGAAGACTGTTTGCAACATGATTAGAATAGTAATGGCCTCCACTTTATTGCGTAGTTAAAATCTTTGGTGCTCTATACATTGATTCAACAGATTAAAGGCATTCATTTTCTATGGTGCAAAGGCTAATCTGTTAGTTGTTCAATTAATTGGATTAATTTCACATTCCATAATTTCCTCTATATCTCTGAGAGTAGACAGTGGGAATGCAGAATAGACCATAAGGTATAGGAGCAGAATTAAGCCATTCAGCCCATCAGGTTCATATTTCCTTGAAAGTGGAGTCACAGGTAGACAGGGTTGTGAAGAATGTGTTTGGTATGTTTGCTATATTGGTCAGTGCATTGAGTATTGGAATTGGGAGGTCATGTTGCGGCTGTACAGGACATTGGTCAGGCCACTATTGGAATACTGTGTGCAATTCTGGTCTCTCTTCTATAGGAAGGATGTTGTGAAACTTAAAAGGGGCCAGAAAAGATTTACAGGCATGTTCCCAGGGATGGAGGGTTTGAGCTAAAGGGAGAGGCTGAATAGGCTGGGGCTATTTTCCCTGGAGCATCAGAGACTGAGGGGTGATCTTATAAGATTGTAAGCTTCAATCAGATCGTCCGCTCATCTTTCTAAACTCCATCGAGTACAGATCCAGAGTCTTCAACCGCTCCTCATATGTCAAACCCTTCATCCCTGGGATCATTCTTGTAAATCTCCTCTTTTCCCCCTCAAACACCAGCACATTCTTCCTTAGATACAGTGCCCAAAACTGCTCACCATATTCCAAACGCAGTCTGACCAGAGCCTTACATAACCTCAGCAGTACATCCCTGCTCTTGTATTCTGGCACACTTGATACACTGCATTTACCTTCCTAACTGTCAACTGAAGCTGCCTGTTTGCTATAAGCGAATCCTGAACTAGGTCTCTCATGTTCCATTGTGCTTCAGACTTCCAAAGCTTTATACCATATCACTATTCCTCCTACCTCACACTTTGCCACATTTGATTCCATCTTCCATTTCTTTGCCAACATTCCTAGCCTGCCCAAGACCATTGGGCAGCCCCACCACTTCCTCAACACTACCTGACCCTTCACCTATCTTTGTGTCATTTACAAACTTAGCAACAATGACCTCAGTACAATGCCCTTCATCCAGATTGTTTAAAGAATAACATGAATAGTTGTGATCCCAATTCCACTAATCAGCTGCTGCCATCCTGAAAAAGATCCCATCATCCCCACCTTCTTCCCCCCTGCCAGCCAGCCAATCCTCTACCCATGCCAGTACCGTGTCCCTGACACCATGGGCTGTAATCTTTTTTTAATTCATTCACAGGATGAGGGTGTTGCTGGCTAGGCAGTATTTATTGCCCATCCCTAATTGCCCAGAGGGCATTTAACAGTCAACCACATTGCTGTGGGTCTGGAGTCACATGTAGGCCTGACCAAGTAAGGATAGCAGTTTCCTTCCCTCAAGGAAATTAGTGAACCAAATAGACTTTTGCAATAATTGACAATGCTTCATGGTCATCAGGAGACTCTTAATTCCAATTTTTTATTGAATTCAAATTCTTCCATCTGCTGTGGCAGGATTTGAATCCAGGTCCCCAGAACATTACCTAGGTCTCTGGATTATCAGTCCAGTGATAATCCCACAAGGCCATCACCTCCCCATAGTCTTGTCTTATTTAGATGCCTCCTGTGCGGTACCTTGTCAAAGGCCTTCTGGAAATCCAAATAGATCACATCCATCAGCTCTCCTTTGTCTAACTTGCTCAAAGAATTCTAACAGATATGTCAAGCATGAACTGCCCTTAACAAAATCATGATGACTCAGCCCTATTTTACCAAGTACTTCCAAATACTTTGCAATCTCACCCTTAATAATGGACTCTTAAATCTTACTAACAATTGAGGTCAAGTTAACAGACCTATAGTTCTTGTCTTCTGCCTCCCTCCCTTCTCAGGAATGTTACATTAGCCATTTTCCAGTCCTCTGGGACCCACCCAGACTCCTGAAAGATCACCACCAATGCTTCTACAGCCTCCTCAGTGATCTCCTTCTGTACTCTGGGGTGTAGTCCATCCGGTCCAAGAGATTTATCCACCTTCAGTGTCTTCAGCTTCCCCAGCACCTTCTCCTTAATGATGGCCATTACACTCACATCTCCCCTGGTTCTCCAGCAATTCTTGTAAGCTGCTAGTGTCTTCCACCATGAAAACTGATGCAAAGTACCTCTTGAGTTCCTCCACCATTTCTTTATTCCCCATTGCTACATCGTTGGCCTCATTTGCCAGTGGTCCAATGTCCACCCTTGCCTGTCTCTTACCTTTAGATATCTAAAAATATTCTTGGTTTTTTAATATTACTAGCTAGCTTACTTTTGTATTTCATCTTTTCCCCCTTTATTGCCTTTTTAGATACCCGCTGCTGGTTTTCAAAGGTATGCTTTTACATTTGCTTTTATGGTGTCCCTGACTTCCCTTGTCAGCCATGGTTACCTTGTCCTCCCCTTAGAATGTTTCTTCTTTTGTGGGATGTATTTTTGCTGTTCTTCCCAAATTACCCCCAGAAATTCCTGTCTTCCCTGCTCGACTCCCCTTCCATCAGCTCCTCCCTCGTGTCTTTGTAGTTACCTTTACTTAGCTGTAATACTGTTACATCTGATTTCAGCTCCTTCCTCCCAAACCACAGGGTGAATTATGTAATTTTTTTTTAACTGAAAATGGCACCAGATTGTGGAGACGGAACACTTTTCACCGTATCTTTCTAGATATATGTGACAATAAATAACTCACAATAAATCACTCCTAATGTTTTGGTCACTTCAAGCTCCCTAATCAAGTATGCCTCATTACATATCACCAAATCCAGAACTGCCTGTCCCCTGGTGGGTTCTATCACAAGCTGCTCCAAAAAACCATCTCATAGATATTCCACAAATTCCTTTTCTTGAGATCCGCTACCAATCTAATTTTCCCGGTCCACCTGCATATTGAAGTTCCCATGATTATTGTACTAATGCCTTTATTACATGCCTTTTCTATCTCCTGGTTTATTTTCATCCCCACATCCTGACTACTGCTCAGAGGCCTGTACACAACTCCCAACAGGGTTAACAAGGTGTAGAGCTGGATGAACACAGCAGACCAGGCAGCATCAGAGGAGCAGGAAAGCTGACATTTCGGGCCTAGACCCTTCTTCAGAAACTCCCAACAGGGTGCTTTTTTTTTGCTTTGTGGTTCCTTGACTCTACCCACACAGATTCCACACCTTCCGACTTCATGTCACTTCTTGTTGTCGATTTAATTTCATTTCTCACTAACAAGGTAACCCCTCACCCCCCATCCATCTGCCTGTCCTTTCAACAGGATGAATATCCTTGGATATTTAGTTCCCAGCCCTGATCACCTTACAGCACATATCTGTGGTATCCTCATCGTACCTGCCAATTTCAATCTGTGCTACAAGCTCATCCCCTTGTTTCACATACTGTGTGTATTTAAATACAACACCCCCAGCCCTGCACTGACTGCCCCCCTTCACATAACTGTCCCCTTTTCTGTTGTGCCTGAGGTTAGATTCCTGACCCTTTCCATATTTTCTGTCTTATTACTTGCTCTGGAAACTTTAATAACCTCTGCTGAGCCCTCCCCACCTTTAACTTTCTCATAATTTCCCATGCAACTGAACCCTCCCCACCCACTATTTAGTTGAAAGCCCTATCCACAGCCCTAGTTATGTGATTGGCCAGGACTCTGGTCCCAATGGGACAGCTCCCTCCTTTCCCAGTACTGGTGCCAATGTTCCATGAATTCAAACCAGTCTCTCCCACACCAATCTTTGAGCTACATGTTTACCTCTTTAATCTTGTTGACCCTGTGCCAATTTGTTCATGGGTTCAAGTAGTATTCCAGAGATTATGGTTCTGCTTTTACATTTAGATCCTAGCTGCTCATATTCCCCTAGCAGAACCTATTTCCTCTTTCTGCCGATATCGGTGGTACCTATGTGGGCCATGCCAAACAGATCTTTCCCTTCCCTCTCCAAGTTCCTCTGCAGCCCAGATGAGATATACTGAACCCAGGTACCAGGCAGCAACACAGCCTTCAGGACTCTCAATCCTGACAACAGAGAACAGGGTCTATTCCCCTGACTATACTATTCCCGATTACAATTACATTTCTCTTTTCTCTCTCCCTCTTGAAAGGCTCCCTGTACCATGGTGCTGTGGTCAGTTTGCTTATCCTCCCTACAGCCCCCACTCTCACCCACACAGGGAGCAAGAACCTGAAACCTGTTAGACACACTCAAGGGCAAAGGCTCCTTCAGCACTGCCTCCTGGATCCCTCCACCTGTCTCACCTATAGTCACACCCTCCTGTCCCTGTCCACTGACCAAATTCAAGGTAGTTAATCTAATGGGTGTGATTACCTCCTGAAACACAGCATCCAGATAACTCTCCCCCTCCCTGGTGTAAGGCAATGTGCAAAGCTCAGGCTCCAGCTCACCAACTCTGAGCCAGAGTTTCTCAAGCATCCAACACTTGCTACAGATATGGTCACTATGACCCACAATGGGGTCCCCCAGCTCTGACAGCATGCAGGTACAACACATCACCTGGTCTGGCATCTCTGTTTTAATTACTCAGTGCTTAGTTTGATCTTTAAAATTTCCTACTGGTCTTTTAGTTTGTGACCTCTAAATATTTTCCATTTTTGCCTTTAATCTGAAAATAACCTATAATAGATAGTTAAATTAGTAGCTATCACTAACCAATGAACTCATCGTTTCCCTGTGATGTTGCTCCTATGTGCAATGTCCCTGATCCTGGGCTTCAATTTATTCTGTTTCAAAAAAATATGAGAAACTATGAGCTGAGAAAAAGCAAGTTTGAAGCACCTCTTCCCCCTGCCCAGTCAGCTCAGTCAGTACCTTGTTAACATTTTCACCAGACGACTGAATTTTAAACTTTTAAAATGGAGAAAGAAAAGATTTACCAATTCGATTCCCACGCTGCCTCCACATTCCCCGATTATATCTTCACACAGGCTGTGTCTCACTTTGGATTGGGTCTCTCCTTCCTGGTTAATGCAACATTAAGCTTCTCCAAATGTCTCCCATGATCCTTGGCAGACAGTAAGCAGTTCCCACCTAATTGGTTGTTACCATAACCTACATTTCCTATTTTAGATGCTTGCATGTGCAGTGGTGGTTAGCTCAGTTGGCATGTGGATGGGGTTAGAACACTCCAGAAGGAACTCTATGGAAGAAGATGACCAGACTACAACATGGAGATGAACACACAAAGACATTAGATTCTTCCTTACCTAATGTAACCTTACAATCAGAGCCTGCTGTGTGTAGGATTACCATGTACCATAGCATTTAGTGTGCATCTATAGTCAATTGTAAACTTAAAGAACTGTGGATGCTGGAAATCTGAAACAAAAACAGAAATTGCTGGAGAAACGCAGCAGCTGTGCAAGCATCTGTCAATGTTTTGAGTCCACAGACTGAGTTCTGATGAAGAGTCACCATATTTGAAACGTTAGCTCTGCTTTCTCCCAACATTTGCTGGCAGACCTGCTGAATTTCACCAGCAGTTTCTGTTTTGGTCTATAATCAATAATGTTACTTTGAAGTCTGGATCTGAAGACACTCCTTGACTTTGCCACTTTGTAAAGAACCTAAACTCATCGAGTGGCCTCAAACCAGAAGACGAAAGAGTCTCTACGAGCCATCTTGTTATGCTAAGCACTTCAAAGGCCTCTTGCATGATGCAGAGTTCATTGCTGTTCCCAGAAAATAAGCAATTTTCAACATCCTGACAGTTATTTAATAAGGGTATCTCTTTTCCTTCCTCTTTCCTTCAGCCATTGGTCAGTAAGCCTTTCCCAGTGTCGGGAATGTGATCCCTGAAGTACCATTTCTATGTTGGCTTTGTCCTTTACAGATGATGTTTAACCCCACTCCTAACCAAACGGATTTTTCCAAATCAATCCTCATTTGGTCTCCAACCATTTAATTCAAGTCTCCGTGTTGACCTGAAACAGTCCAGTCTGGTAAAGGTACACAATCAGTCCCTTGGCCTGTAGATTCTTTCAATGAGGGAGCAGCAGGGCACTGTGTCCATTGTCTATAAACTGCCCAGAGTCTCCCGTGATGTGTGGCAAAGACCAGTAGGAAATTTTAAAGATCAAACTAAGCACTGAGTAATTAAAACAGAGATGCCGGACCAGGTGATGTGTTGTACCTGCATGCTGTCGGAGCTGGGGGACCCCATTGTGGGTCATAGTGACCATATCTGTAGCAAGTGTTGGATGCTTGAGGAACTCTGGCTCAGAGTTGGTGAGCTGGAGCCTGAGCTTTGCACATTGCCTTACATCAGGAAAGTCGGGGGCGAGGGTGGGGGGCAGTGCTACAACAAGAACAAGATTGGCATCATTGTGATGCTATACCATGGTCAAATAATCCACTGGCAATTGCTCTCACAGCTCACTGCTGAAGAACAAGTTTGGAGCAGAGTTGGTGGTTACTGAGCTAGATAACAGAAAGGATTGGTGCCTGGAGGGATGGAATATGTTGGAGGAGGTTCTAAGTGCCCTGGAAGATAACTAGATTCAAACACACGCGAGAAGCCTCCACACACACTTCCTTTGATGGGGAGCGAAGATAAGGACTAACACAATAAGAAACATGTTGTCAGCCCCATGGCTAACATAGAACAATATATTGATTTATGCCAGCTATCTTTCCCCTGAAACAAGTACTATCATTAAAGGTTAGGAAAGAGAAAGTCAAAGAGTATTTCTAACAGAATGTCACATCACCCACAGGGTCTTACAGCAAAGCTGACCATAAATAAATCTGTGATTGGGAAATGAGCTGCTTTTCATTTCACCCTAGAATTAAATGCTTGCACACATTCTGCATCACCTGTTGAATATTTATTAGAACAGCAGGGCTCCCCGATGTGAAATGTGTCATCTAGACCTAATCAACAGGCTGCAGTGAGTTGGCATCAACAACAACAGCTCCTACTGACAGATGGTACTCACCCTCCACGCACTAACATCACTTAAAACCTGCACTCAGCACCATCCTGACATTAAGCCTTCAGTAGCATTGTGAAATCCTGGTAGGTCCTCTCCATATTTCCTGGTCCCAATCTTTTCCCGCTGATTAATCGTTCCAAACTTCACTTCAAACAAGGATGATTGCAAAGTTTGGCACACAGTGAGTCAAGTTCTGAAACTTTCCACCCTGCTCTGTGGTTACAATGAGCCCAGGTAAAATGTAAGGTAACTCAGATTTTCAGAGAAAATTTGTGAATTTTCCAGGAGATAAGTTGGACACCATAGGTCTACTTCTGGAAAAAACAAGGAGATTTGTTCCATTCCTCTGCCCCGTGATGCCAAGCTGGAGTTACAATTTTTAATTACCATTCAGCATTGCTGACTATTCCCCAAGAGTGTAGGGAAAGCTTTACTCTGTATCTAACCCCATGCTGACCCTGTCCTGGGAACGTTTGATGGGGGACAGTGTAGAGGAGGCTTTACTCTGTATTTAACGCCATGCTGTCCCTGCTCTGTAGTATTATAACAGAGGGAGAGGCTGCCAGTCATATTTTGACATTTATCTGTTGCTGCCTCTACTTCAGTGAGTATATATGAAGATCACACACATCTTCAGTGAGCTTATTCACTTCCTTGTTGATAGATGCAGCTGTAGGATCCATTAAGGTTTTGGCTCACAAGTAGTGGGAATGCAAACTGTACAAGAGATAGTCAAATGGAAATCTGAAAGGACAGGCTCATGAATCATTGCAAGTCGCAATAAAGCAAGGAATGTGCAAACAATGTACTTGGGCTCATTACCAGAGGAATCGAATATAAAATTAGGAAAGTAAGTTCTATTTATATAAGTTTGAATCTTGATCTGTACGATGTGCAGATCTATTTTCTTACCCTACAAAGGATCTTGAATCACAGGAGAAAAGCTGTAAAGATTAACAAAGATGTTACCACAAGATCAAAGAATGAGAACAGGCCACTTGCCTGCTCCCCCACTCAATAAAATCATGGCTGATTGGATTTTTACCTCAACTCTGCATTCCTGCATATCTCCCGATAATCTTTCATCCTCTTGGTCATCAAGTATCTACCTTGCTCTGCCTTCGAAATGTTGAAAGATTCTGGCCTTTTGAGGAGGGGGATCCCAGAGACTCACAGCCCACAACGCACCCAACTTCACCCACACCAGCCTTTCTCCTTGTCTGAATGCCTGGGGAATATACTGCTCCAGCAGAAACTGACCCTGAGCACATCCTCATGCCGACCTGCACATTGCAAACTGCTCTCTACAGTATGATCAAAAAGAATGAATTTGTCGGCTCACTGACCGAGAGGACCAGATTAAGACAGGTATGAGCCCTGCTCACATCCATTTATCTGCACACTTCTGTCTTTTTATAATACCTGTCCTGTGGTCATCCCATTTTCCATTCAGCTCCCTTCCCAACTGATCAGGAACCTTCCCAAAGAGATGATGAACAGAACTGATCACCCTTTAGAATACTGCCTATTAGTTTATACTGTCTCTCTCTGCTCTTACCAAGGTGTATCATAGAATTCCAACAGCGTGGAAGCAAGCCATTCAGCCCATCAAGTCCACAACAACCCTCCAAGGAACATCCCATCCAGACCCACTCCCCCTCTTGCCTAAACCTGTATCTCTCAATGCCACTTTACCTAGCCTACACATCCCTTATCACTGCAGGGCAATTTAGCATGTCTAATCCACCCTAATCCCCATATCTTTGGGCTGTGAGTGAAAATCACACAGACATGGGGAAAAATGTGCAACCTCCACACAGACAGCGGCCTGAGCCTGGAATTGAACCTCGATCCCTGGTGCTATGAGGCAGCAGTGCTAACCACTGAGCCACTGAGCCATCCCAGTAGTGCCTCGCACTACTCCACATTAAACTTCATCACCAGCACTGGAGAAACTCAGAGTTTACAGAGGCTTGTCAGTCTGTGACAGAGATGGTGCAGAGCGAGCTCATGGATAGATTTGAATAGAAGGCTCAGAATTTAAAGCTGGAGGAGTGAGTGGAGCAGGGGCTGATGTACGGCGGGAGCACTGGGTCACTGCACGAGGCAGGTATCGATGTGATGGGGATGTGGGGCTCTGATTACTGCTGAGAACGTTATTAGACTGGTCAAGACCAGAGGTATCCAGAGTATGAGGACTTCAGCAGCTGATGGGCTGAGGCAGATAGGGAGTTAGGCAAACAGAAACTGTAACGGAGCAGGAACTAATGATGCAGTTAATGGTTATCGGATCCACAGATAAAGCATAGAACGTTTGTCCTTGGTATATTTTTTTGTTTCTTGTTCAATGTTAGCTGTACATGAAAACAAGGAAACTATCTCAATCAAGCTCACCCCAATACCAGCAACTGAACTGGGAGCAGGAATAGGCCGTTCAGCCCCTCGAGCCTGCTCCCCTATTCAACACAATCATGGCTGATCTAATTGTGCTTTAAATTGGTCCCATTCCAATTTGCTCCCGATCACCCTTCATTCTATGCTTCACAAGGATCTGAAACCAGGACAGAAATTGCTGGAAAATCTCAGCAGGTCTGGCAGCATTTGTGGTGAGATAAACAGAGTTAACATTTTGGAACCAGTGACCCCTTTCCAGAACAAAATTTGAGATAAATCAATTTTCTACAATCCTCCAAATTCTACGATATAAGTTATCTTTGTAAACACAGAACCATTGAGATAGGAACAGGGATAGGCCATGCAGACTCTTGAGCCTGCTCCACTGTCCCACCATTTCCCTTGTTCTCTTTAGCCACAAGAGGTACATCTGCCCCCTTCTTCGTTTTGGCCTCGTCCACTTTCTGTGGGGGTGAATTCCACAGGCTCAACACTTTCTGGGTGAAGACATTTCTCCTCATCTCATTATTATGAAAAGTTTACCCCAAATCCTTAAACTATGACCTTTGATTCTGGACTCCCCCACCACCGGGAACATCCATCCTATATCTAGCCTGTCTAGTCCTGTTTGAACTCTATAGGTTTCTATGAGATCGTCCTCATTCTTCTAAACTCCAGTGAATACAATGCTAACCGACTCGATCTCTGCTCACACATCAGTCCTGTCATCCTAAGAATTAATTTGGTAAACATTCACTACATTCCCTCTATAGAAAGAACATTCCTTCTTCAGATAAGGAGATCAAAGCTGCACACACTGTTCCAGGTGCAGTCTCACTAAGGCCCTGTACCATTGCAGTAAGATATCCCTGTTCCTGGACTCGAACCTTCTCACAATGAAGGCCAACATACAGTTTACCTTCTTTACTGCCTGCACCTGCACACTTACTGTCAGCAACTGGTACTCGAGGACACCCAGGTCTCGTTGATCATTTCCCCCTCTCAATTTACACCCATTCAA
>NC_063367.1:21714772-21739032 GCF_021869965.1 Rhincodon typus | reverse complement strand
GTGTGTGTGTGTGTGTGTGTCGCGTGTGTCGCGTGTGTGTGTGTATGAGTATCAGGTGAGCGTTAGCAACAGGCTGGTGATGCCCCTCCTGGTGGAAGAGCCTGCTGAAACTCAGTGCCTAACCAGGTCAGGAGGTGAATGACACTGCTCAGCCACAACAGCTGCCTTCATATAGAAAACAGGGGAATGAACCTGCTCCACACATGCCCTGAGTTACATCTCGCTCGATCACCGAGAGCTGGCACACCAATTTCATTGCAGCGTATCTGCTGGAAACTCACCACTCATGAATATTTGCATGTAAACTTGAGTGTGGATATATAGCTGTCCACCAGCATTCTGCAACGTTAACAAAGCCATCTCTTCCATTATGGATGATCCTGGCTCATTTTCTCATCTGCACAGGGTAAATTATGTAAATGACTCACAAGTTTAAAAAGCTGATGTTAGTTGTGTAATGTAAATACAGAAATGGAGATTAACTTAGAGCAACATTGTTGTTCATTAAGATCACCAGTGGCTCTGTTTGGTACAATATAATACAATACACTAATACAAAACACACATGCATCTCTCTAACTAACTCTGCTTTATCAACCCCTGTCAGGTTGTATGTGTATGGTCTGTGTAGTGTGTGTGTGTGTCTGTACATATGTGTGGCTATGTAAGTGTGTGCACCCATGAATGCATGTGTCTGTGTGTGTGAGAGCATGTGTGTATCTGCATGGTGTGAGAGTGTGTGTGTGTGGGTGTGTGCATGCATGTGGGTGGGCATGTCTGTCCTGAGTATGCGTGTGGTTGTGTAAGCGTGTGTGTGTGTGTGTGTGTGTGTGTGTGCACGCACCTATGTATACATGTGTCCATGTATGTGAGTCTGTGTGAGCCTGTATGGTGTGTGTCTGTACATGCGTGTGTCTGTGTATATGGGATGTGCGTATCTGTGTGGTGTGCACGTGGCCACACGTGTGTGTGTTTGTGTGCATGTTTGACTGTTTGTGTGTGCATGTGTGTGTGAAAGTCAAATCAGTTTCCAGAAAAGCCATCAGTAGAATACTAGATACTGTGGATGCTGGTGCTGAGGCCAGGCATCTAACACTGAGCTTAGTTAGCTGGATGGCTGCTTGGAGACACAGCATGATGCCAACATCAATTCCCACACTGGCCGTGATTACTATGAAGGACTCTCCTTCTGACCCTCTCCCCCTGCCTGATGCATGGTGACCCTCAGGTTAAATTACTACCTGTCATGTCTCTCTCTCTCTGTCCCTGGTGGGAGAACATTTTCTGGTCAGACTGTGGCAACTTTAACCTACAGCAAGTCTAAGCTCAGCAAGCTGGAATTGTCAGTGCAAAATAGCTTTTGGTGCAAGGAAACAGGGACTGAAAGGTTAACTCTGATTCTCCTTGTACAGATGCTGCCTGACCTGCTACAGTTTTCTGTTGTTTATTTACATCCTAAGCATTTTTTCCCCTCTGTTAGCCTGACCTTCCACAAGCTACATGTGCAGATAGCCCCATCCATTGACTTTAACCTGCTGAGTAGAATTCTAAATTAAAATCCATGCCATCCTGTCATGCACGCTCACACATGCGGCAAGTTCAGTTTGCTGATTCCACATTCGCACGTTCCTGTGTGTCAGCAATACTCTACATATCTGCAATTGCTCTGTTGGGAATATCTGTGCACAGTGAATTCATGTAGAGCCTGCCTCTGAAATAGCGAAAGTGGAAGAAGAGAGGGAAAAATCAGAAACAGAGGAGAAGTGGGGGAAAACATGAAACAAACCAGAGAGGTAGAGAAGTGAGATGTGTAAAGAGTGAGGTATGGGTAGGGTGAGTAATAATAGACCAGATTCTAGTTGTGTGTCTTGGTCAGCAAGTTTTCTAACACCACTACTGTCCTAAGGCCGAGTTTATCAGGAAGATTAAATTGGTATTCACCGAAGGCTGAATGGTACACAAGAGCTCATTCTCTCAATCCTGATATTTTGTTTCGCTCTGTTTGTTGCAATCCCTCTGCCTTGTGTTGGGGTAATAAATCAGCAGGAATTGGCAAAATTAGCATCATAAACACATTTTTTGCATTAATGATTAAAATGAAATTGCTCAGAGAGGAAATCTGCAAGTGAATGATTAATGGTGTGACAGGAAATGTTCGCAATGTCCCACTTACTGCGTTTATTAAGCTCTTCCATGAATCCAGAGAAGGATCTTGGATATCCCACAGAAACCCCCTGCAGAATATTGAGATGTCTAAATGTTATCACGGAGTGCTCTGTAAGCCCATGTGTTCATGGTCAACAGCTTGCCTCATATTAATGATGAAATGATGGATCGAAACTGGCAATGTTATTTCATTCAG
Organism: Rhincodon typus; assembly: GCF_021869965.1. Classification (NCBI taxonomy): domain Eukaryota; kingdom Metazoa; phylum Chordata; class Chondrichthyes; order Orectolobiformes; family Rhincodontidae; genus Rhincodon; species Rhincodon typus. The sequence goes on along the minus strand of NC_063367.1, from coordinate 21,736,670 downwards.
CCCAGTTAATTCATCTTAATTTGGAATTAATTTACATAAACCAACAGCACCCACTGATAGAATAGCTTTCGGTGAGAGAGATTTTCATTCTACACCTTTGATATTTGCTGAGTAACTGTACCATCCATCAGTCTGACAAACCATGATGTAAATGAGGTCAATATGTTTTCCAAAGTGGGGCAGAGACTAAGGGAGTTTGGGATTTAGTTTTATCTTGAATATGTTGAAGATTTTGGTGTGAATACATTCTCAGTGTCTCAGTGTGAGGGGCCCAGTTTCAGAATTAACTTCTGAAATGCAAGGTACTACACCAACAGTTCAATCATCGATTAGAGAGAGCAAAAACTTGCAGAGCACAGACAAACATGGGGTCAGTCACCACAGACACTGCGTAGTTCCATGGCTTACACACACACTTTCCATCTCTGTAGCTTGGTTCTTAGTCAGGCCAGGACTGACCACTTCAAAACTTTCATTGCCAGTGGCTATAATGCTTGATTTTGAGTTTGTTCAGCTGGTCTCCATTTACTGCCCAGTGCAGCTGGATCCAGATTACAAAATACCCAGCAAGGCACAAACCACAACATGTAGACAAAGGCTGTGTTAGACTCTTAAAAAAAAGCCCTGAGATAGACAGGAAAGATCATCAGGAGGAGTACAGCCCTATTAGACTTAACACAGACAAACTGCAACTAGCGACAAACAACAAAGATTGCATTATTGTCATTGATTCCGTGCTGTCTCTGTCCTGGGAACGGTAGATGGGGGACAGTGCAGAGGGAGCTTTACTCTGCACCTAAACCCGAGCTGTCTCTGTCCTGGGAGCGTTTGATGGGGACAGTGTAGAGAGAAAAAGGGTCACCGGACCTAAAACATTAACTGTTTTTTCCTTCACAGATGCTACCAGACCTGCTGAGCTTTTCCAGCAACTTCTGTTTTGTTTTCTGATTTACAGCATCCGCAGTTCTTTCTTTCTTTTTACAGTGTAGATAAAACTTTACTCTGTATCTAACGCCCTGCTGTCCCTGTCCTGGGATTGGTAGATGGGGGACAGTGTAGAGGAAGCTTTACTCTGTATCTAACCCCGAGCTGTCTCTGTCCTGGGAGTGTTTGACGGGGGACAGTGTAGAGAGAGCTTTACTCTGTATCTAACGCTATGCTACCCATGTCCCGCCAGTGTTTGATGGAGGACAGTCTGGAAGGAGTTGTATTCTGTGCCTGACCTCAGCCACATCCTATTCTCGCAGTTACTGCGGGATATTCTTTGTACATTAACAGACCTCGGCGCTTTTTTAAAAAGGAATTGACCTTAAATCAGCTGCTAAAACGAAGCTCTCTGTTTAGAATGCCAGCAACACTGTTTCCCTTCGTTTTTATTCCAGCTGAGTTTCTGTTGATTACTATGCCAGAAACGTTCAAAATTGAAAATTTCTGAAATATATTCCAATTTCTAAATGTAAATAGAAAGGATCTCACTTGACTTGGTCAGAAGAAAACTGTGATATAATAGTTCCAATCTCCTAATTCACTCACCATGTAACTGAATAAACTAATATTCCCATTTACTGTTAATTGAATTACAGTGCCCTTCGACAGAGAGAGTCCCATTGTTTCCATGATTTCTGGAATGTACTTCATGGATCAATGGGCCACTGCCTCCAGTCCTAAAGTGTTTAATCTCTGTCTGCACACTCACTGAGTTCTATTAATTACACATTTTAAAGGTGATCATTCCTGTGATAATTCTATTTCTCCATGTCCCTCATCAGCTTTCTGCTCCCTCTCTGCTCCCAAAGTTAATTTTCTCGAGTTGATTTCTGTTCCAAGCCAATGATTCTCACTGTTGGGGTCTGTTGTGGTGATCCTGCCTATTCAACAGCCCTGACAGTTTTGATCCACTTGGACTAGGGAACAAAGTGCTCTTTGCAAATTGCGAAGGCTTAACTCAGTCACATTCCTTGGTGGAGATTCACTTACGTTCAGATAATCAGATAACCAGAGGGGGACTGGAGCAGTGTAGTTAGACATCAGGACCCTGTGGATATTCCAATGCAGAGCCACAGGCTTCAGAAGGTTTTGACTCAGTTTAGGTTAAGTGTAACACAGACAAGGTGAGAGAATCTGGCTAACCAGCAAACTGACCCCCAACTCACCACTGACTCCACCGGCCACACCTCCCCCGACCCTTCACAACCCTTCAATCCTTGCCAGCTATGCCCCTGTCAAGACCTCCTGCCCCCTGAATGGACCCTGCCAATCCCAAAAAACCCCGCAGCGCCCCCAGAACCAACAGCCTGATCCCTCCCCACTCTGACAGTTTCAACTCACACCCCCATCATCACTTTCCTGAGCCAACAACACCCACCCACACCCTCCGCCCATACCTCCAGTCCCAACCATGATAACCTGGAATTATACCCACCTGGCACCCTAACCAATCCCACCAATTTAATGCCCTGAACTCACTTACCCAGCAAAAATCTATCGCTTTTAATGTTGGAAAGGTTTCTTTGAATGCTGAACATCAAAGCTTTCTGGGGAAGGCTTCCAGATTGTCATGACCCTTTGAGGGGTCACTGCCCACCTCTAGAGACTCTGTGCCAGCTTCCCAGCGCAGTGCTGAGTCAGTGCTACACTTCTGGAGGGGATGGCTCCAAGAAGCAACGTGATCACGTTGCTGTTTCTGGGATCCTGCTGTGCACTATGGGCGTGCCACGTTTCCAATATTACAACATTGACCACACTTTGAAATATGACTGTAAAGAGTTTTGTAACAAAGTGAACATCGCAATACAAGTTCAACATACTCCTAATTCCAATATTCCTGATTTTCCTCTCTATGTTGGAGTTATCCTTTTCCAGATTTCATCCCGGATACAGCATGCGCTGATATTTGGTCTGCTTGCTGGAAGCAAGTTTAGAAAAAAAAATCAGAAGTCACACCACACCAGGTTATAGTCCAACAGGTTTATTTAAAATCACAAGGAGACGATGGCCTAGTGGTATTATTGTCAGACTATTAACCTCGAAGCCCAGATAATGTTCCAACAGACCTGGGTTCAAATCCTCCAATAGCAGATGGTGGAATTTGAATTCAATAATGATCAGGAATTAAGAGTCTAATAACAACCATGAATTCATTGCCAATTATTGGGAAAACCCATCTTATTCATTAATGCCCTTCAGGGAAGGAAACTATCATCCCTTCCTGGTCTGACCTACATGTGACTCCAGACCCACAGCAATGTGGTTGACTCTTAACTACCCTCTGGGCAATAAATGCTGCCTGGCCTGCATTTTTGTCCCAGTAAATAACATCAAAGAATTCAAAAGATTATTCAGCAAAAGGACTGTTCCCATTCCTTTAGGAAATGCTAAAATGGAAAGCGATTTTAGTGTCAAACAGGCAGCTCACAGAATGTCAGCATTCATAGTCTCCTAGAGATAGTAAGAACTGCCAATGCTGGAGTCAGAGATAACGAAGTGTGGAGCTGGATGAACACAGCAGGCCAGGCAGCATCAGAGGAGCAGGAAAGCTGACGTTTCAGGCTAGGACCCTTCTTCAGAAATGGGGAGGGGGAAGGGAGCTCTGAAATAAATAGAGAGAAGAGGGGTGGGGCTGGGGAAGGTAGGTGTGGGATGGTGATAGGTGAGTGCAGGTAGGGAGTGGTGTGGTTTGGTCAGTGAGGTGGGAGGGGCAGATAGGTAGGAGAGAAGATGGACAGGTTGTTTCAGTTCAAGGAGGTGGGGATGAGGGGGAGGGTTGATCATGGGATAAGGCCGGGGGTGGAGAGATTTTGAAACTGGTAAAATCCACAGTGAGACCATTGGGCTGTAGGCTCCTGAGGCAGAATATGAGATACTGCTCCTCCAGTTTGTGGGTGATGTCATGGTGACACTGGTTTCAGGCCCAGGATGGACATATCACCCAGGGAGGGCATCCACTTAACAGACCAGTCCCCCTCCACCGACACCCTCATCCACTTGACTGAACTCGTCCTTACCCTTAACAACTTCTCCTTCAACTCCTCCCACTTCCTACAGACAAAGGGGGTGGCCATGGGTACCCGCATGGGCCCAAGCTATGCCTGCCTCTTTGCAGGTTACATGGAACAATCCCTCTTCCGTAGCTACACTGGCCCTAAACCCCACCTCTTCCTCCGTTACATTGATAACTGTATCAGCGCCGCCTCGTGCTCCCATGAGGTGCTCGAACAGTTCATCCACTTCACCAACACCTTCCACCCCAACCTTAAGTTCACCTGGACCATCTCTGATACCTCTCTCTCCTTCCTGGACCTCTCTGTCTCCATCTCTGGTAACTGCCTCAAAACTGACGTCTATCTCAAGACAACTGACTCCCACAGCTACACCTTCTCTCACCAAACTTCCTGCAAGAGAGAGGTTTACTCTGTATCTAACCCCGTGCTGTCCCTGTCCTGCGGGTGCTTGATGGGGACAGTTTAGAGGAAGCTTTACTCTGTATCTAACCCTGTGCTGTCCCTGTTCTGGGAGTGTTTGAGGGGGACAGTGCAGAGGGAGCTTTACTCTGTATCTAACCCCGCGCTGTCCCTGTCCTGGGAGTGTTTGAGGGGGACAGTGCAGAGGGAGCTTTACTCTGTATCTAACCCTGTTTCGTCCCTATCCTGGGAGTGTTTGATAGGGACAGTGTCGAGGGAGCTTTACTCTGTATCTAACCCCGTGCTGTCCCTGTCCTGGGTGTGTTTGAGGGGGACAGTGTAGAGGGAGTTTTACTCTGTATCGAATCCAGCACCAACAGTTACCTGGTTGCAGTTGACAATATCGAATTTTTGGAAAATCTCCACAATACTTTCTTTCAGTATTCTGGCTGCTTCAGTTTGTGAACTGCGTTCTGCCTCAGTTTATAGAGCAAAATGTTTGGCAGGTCAATTGAAAACGACTATTTGAAGACCTGGACTCTAAGATCTAAAGAGTAATTTCAAATCTCTGCCTAATGTATGGCCTACAGTATCTGGATATAAATCTTTCAGTAAAGAATTAATTTGCATAAGGACAGAAGGAGGCCATTCAGCCCTTGAGCATTTTTCTTTGTTTCAATTATACCTGGAATGATCTCTATATTAATTATGCTCACCCACTGTATCTCAGCTGGCCTGGACACACTTCCATATCTAACAATCTCATTCCTGAAGTTCCAGCATTGAGGGAATTTCACATTTCCACCATCCTTTGTATTAAAAATGTTTCCTATTTTCAGTAGTGAAAGACCCAGCTCCAATATTTCTACCTGCCCTTATTTCAAATTTCCCACCAGTGGCCATAGTTTCTCTATACAGTTTCTACTGTCAAATTATTTCATCATTTTAAACGCCTCAATTAGATCACATCTTGACTTTCTAAACTCAAAGGAATTGAGTCAAGTTTATGCAACCTATCCTTGTCATTTATCTCTGAAAGCACAGATGTCATTCTGGTGGTTGGTTTTTATTCATTCATAGGGACATAGGCATCAAAGGCTGGGCCAATCCTGAAGAAGATGGTGGTGAGCTGCCTTCTTGAACCGCTGCTGAGCCTGTTCTGAGGTAGACATTGCTCTTAGGGAGGGAATTCCAGGATTATGACCCAGTGACAGTGAAGGAACAGCGGTATATTTCCAAGGCAGGATGGTGAGTGGCTTGGAGGGGAATTTGCAGGGGGATCCCATGTACCTGCTGTCCTTGTCTTCCAGGTGGTAGATGTTGCAGGTTTGGAAGGTGCTGCCTGAGGAGCTTGCTGTGCATCTTGTGACGGTACACACTGCTGTGACTGAACACCAATGGTGAAGTGAGTGAGTGTTGAAGGCGGTGGATGTGGTACCAAACAAGAGGGCTGTTTGTCCTGGATGGTGTCAAACTTCTTGAGTGTTGTTGGAGCTGCACCCATCCAGGCACATGCGGAGTATTCCATCACACTCCTGACTTGTGGCTTGTAGATGGTGGACAGGTTTTGGGAAGTCAGGAGATGAGTTACATGCTGCAGAATTCCAAGCCTTTAACCTGGTCTTATAGCCACAATATTGATATGGCGCTCCAGTTGAATTTCTGGTCAATGGTAACTCCCAGGATGTTGATAGTGGGGGATCCAGTGATGGTAACACCATTGAATGCCAAAGGGGATATGGTTAGATTGTCCCATAGCCTGGCATTGTGTGGCATGAATGTTACTTGCCACTTGTCAGCCCAAGTCTGGATATTGTTGGGGTCTTGCTGCATTTGAACATGGACTGCTTCAGTATCTGAGGAGTCCTGAATATTGCTGAACATTGTTTGGCAATGATTACACATTCCCACTTCTGACCTTATGATGGAGGGAAGGTCACCTGATGAAGCAGTTGAAGATGGCTAGGCCTATGTACTCTTCCTGAGGTACAGTGCACAACCTGAACGGAGTCTTATTCAGAGTCTCTACAACTTGCTCCCCTTTGCATTCACCCTTCCTTAAGCCAAACTTTGGGAGGTTTGAGTTCAAGTCCCACCTGCTCCAAACAGGTGTAATAACAGTCTGAACAAGTCAATTCTCCAGGTCAACCTGGAGAAGGTTTCTGTTCCACAGAAATGCAGAAGAACACAGGCTGCTTTTGTACGGGATTAAATTCCAACCTATTCTGAAAATCTAGGATTCCATAAGACATAGGAGCAGAAATTAGGCCATTCAGCCCATTGAGTCTGCTCCACCATTCAATCATGGCTGATTAGTTTCTCAACCCCACTCTCCCGCTTTCTCCCTGTAACCCTTGATCCCCTTGATAATCACAAACCTATCTATCTCCGTCTTAAGTGTACTTAATGACATGGTCTCCACAGCCTTTTGTGGCAGTGAATTCCATAGATTCACCATTCTCTGGCTGCAGAAGTTTCTCCTTATCTCCGTTCTGAAAGGTCTTCCCTTTCCTCTAAGGCTGTGGCCTCAGGTCTTAGTCTCTCCCACCAATGGAAGCATCTTCCCAACATCCACTCTATCCAGGCCAATCAGCATTTTCTAAGTTTCAATTAGATCCCCCCTCATCTTTCTAAACTCCATCAAGTATAGACCCAGAGTCCTCAAACTTTCCTCATATGTTAAGCTTTTCATTCCTGGGACCATTCTCGTGAACCTGCTCTGAATCCGCTCCAAGGCCAGTACATCCTTCCTGAGATATGGTGCCCAAAACTGCACACAATACTCCAAATGTGGCCTGACCAGAGCCTTATAAAGCCTCAGTAGTACATCCCTGCTTTTATATTCAAGTCCTTTCAAAATAAATGCCAAAGTTGCATTTGCCTTCCTAACTACTGACTCAACCTGCAAGGTTACCTTGAGAGAATCCTGGACTAGAACTCCCAAGTCTCTTTGCATTTCAGACTTCTGACTTTTCTCCCCATTTAGAAAATAGTCCATGCTTTTATTCTTCTTACCAAAGTGCATGACCTCACACTTTCCCACATTGTACTCCATCTGCCACTTCTTTGTCCACTCTCCTAACCTGTCCAAATCCTTCTGCAGCCTCCCCACCTCCTCACTACTACCTGTCCCTCTACCTATCTTTGTATCATTTGCAAACTTGGTCAGAATGCCCTCAGTTCTGATTCCAGTCAGTGAGAAGTCACCCTAGGAGACATATTCCATGGGGAGATGGTGGAAGCAGCTCATACTGAAATATTCAGAGGAAAATTGGACAGGTTTCTCTCAGACAATAATATTTTTGGACTCTATAAGAATAATCTGAGAGGTGATATGTGCTAAGTGTAGTGCACTTGAACGAGTGTGGATCCTAGGTTCTGAAAGCTCTCCAAACTGGGCTATTTCAAATTGACAGAGATTGGTCACTGGTATTGATCAACAGCAATCTCCATTACACTGTAAGGTGTAGCTTGCAGAATGAAACAAGGAGAAAGCCACGGTCTGTATCTTATCTTTCAACAATTATGATGTTTCTGTGAATCAACATCTTCGAGCGAGAAGTGGGGAAGTCAGCATGGAGAAAGAGAAAGGTTCCTTTCTATAAATTCCCTTTCATTTTGACAGCTAATGGAATATGTCTGCGCACATTAAGTGGAACTGTGAATGGGATCCTCAGGGTCTAATTTCACCCTTTTTGGCTGGAACACTATAATTTTAGAAAGAACATTTCTGCATTAGCAATCAGAAACAGTTTGCAAAGCTCTTATTTATGTCTGTCCCCAAACCACATCACCCGACACCCCATCACAATGTCAAATCCCACACTCTGCTCTACGAATGCCTTGACACAGTTTAAATAGAGCCATCACTTTCTCAGAATATAATAGATCATCCAAATAACAAAAAGAAAGTCAAGTGCAAATCTTCCTGACGCTATTCATGAAAATTACAAGCCAAAAAAATCTGACATTTCTCAGCCAAGAATATAGTAGCTCTTCCACCTCCTTTCCCACCCCTTCGGTTCTGCAATCTATTTTGATCCAGAAATGTGCACCATCAAGGAGTAAAAATCAAAGACAATCATACCACCGAGATTAGAATATCCAAAACTGCGAAGAACAGAATGCCAGTCATTGATGTGAAGCGACAGGGGTCTATAATAAAACAAACTCACAGCATTAGAAATGCAACACAACAAAGGTTTCATTTACTGCAGATGTTCACACTGGACAAATTTATCTCTGATTAAAATATTTCCTCATGGTTTCATTGCTCATCAAACACTCTCTATCCACAAAGTAAAGGAACAGCAGAAGGGAAAGTGTGACACATTATAACACAGATATTTCCTAGAGGCAGAGGGAGTGAGAGATACCAGTTACCATTACATATATCTCCCTGAGAGAGGGGGGACTGAGAGACACCAGGCAGTGTACAGATATCTCCCTGAGAAAGAGAATGGACTGAGAGACACCAGTCAGTGTACAGATATCTCCCTGAGAGAGAGAGGGGACTGAGAGACACCAGTCAGTGTACAGATATCTCCCTGAGAGAGAGAGAGGGGACTGAGAGACACCAAGCACTGTCACAGATATCTCCCTGAGGGAGACAAGTCAGCAAAGAGAAACTTAAGAAGCAGTTGTATAGAAAATCTATCAGTCCTGAAGCAGGGTCATTGGAATCCGAAACATTAACTCTCTTTCTCTCTCTCCACAGATGTCACCATGGTGAATGGTAGCGCATTAAGGAGTGTAGTGGAACAGAGGAACCTTGGAGTTCAGGTGCACAGTTCTCTGAAAGTGGAGTCACAGGTAGGCATAGCAGTGAAGAAGGCTTTTGGCGGACTGGTCTTCATCGGTCAGGGCATTGAGTATTGAAGTTGGGAAGTTATGTTGCAATTGTACAGGATTTTGGTGAAGCTGAGCTTGGAGCATTGTGTTCAGTTTTGGTCACCTTGCTACAGAAGCATGTTATTAAACTGGAAAGACTGTAGAAGAAATTTACAAGGATGTTGCCAGGACTCAAGGAACTGAGTTATAGGGAGAGGTTGGACAAGTTAGGACTTTTTTCTTTAGAGCCTAGGAGATAGAAATATATAAGACAATGAGGGGCATAGATAGTGTGAATGCACTCAGTCTTTTTCCCAGGGTTGGGGAATCAAAGACTAGAGAGCATCTGTTTAAGGTAAGAGGGGAAATAATACATGGGAACCTTAGGGGCATCTTTTTTGCACAAAGGGTGGTACACATATGGAATGAGATGCCAGTGGAAGTGGTTGAAGTGTGTACATTAACAACATTTAATAGGCATTTGGACAAATACATGGACAGGGAAGGTTTAGAAGGATTTGGGCCAAGTGCAGGGAACTGGGGTTAGCGTGGATGGACATTTTGGTCGGCACAGACCAGTTTGGGCCGAAGGGCCTGTCTCTGTGTTGTTGGACTCTATGACTCTATTTGTTGACTTTCTCCAGCACTTTCTGTTTCAGTTTCAGCTTTCCAGTCTTCACAGCATTTCCCTGTTGCTGATGGTCTGAATGGGGTGGTTCTGTGCTGGAACATATTAGGATTCTCTACCCAGCTTCTCCTCAATTTCTGCTCAGTATAGTCTCACACATTACATCCTCGTTGTAACATTTAGGAATAATTTAGATTGATACATCCACTTCAAGGTGGGCCTCTGTTTGTAAAATCTGCTGATTGATTGTAAATGAACTGTGTTCTGCAATTTGCATTTGGTCCCATTTGAAACATCAGGCTTGATAAGGTAGGGTGAAGTGGCGGCTCTGTAGAGTAATAACTGTTGTCATTACATCAGATACAATGAGAATTCTTCATCTAGTTTCTGTCACTTTCTGATGGAAAGCATCTGACCACTGTTTTACACCCTGGATAAATGCCTCCTCTGACTATTTACAAAGAATCCCATTTGTGCTTTCATGCTTTCATCATTTCAAGTTTTTCACATCTTCAGCTGTCTCTCAGTGCTTCTCTGCTGCATTGCGTTCTTTGAGAGGATTGGTTGGGGGCAAAAGAAATAAATTTCATTCAATCTCAACAAAATTTACAATTTAATCAATGAGTCCTGTGAAGCAGTGAGGCATATAGACTGAAAGGAAGACTGAGGAATTAAGGTGAAAAATTTAGAGTTTTAAACCAGGGTGGCTACAGAGTGGGTTAAAAATAAAATACTGCAGAAACTGGAAATCAGAAATAAAAACAGAAAGTGCTGGAGAAACTCAACTGGTCTGGCAGCCTCTGTGGAGAGAGATACACAGTTAACATTTCGAGTATGACATGAATGTCACTGAAGGAAGTTCAGAACAGCAATGATTGTAACAATGTCAGGAAAGGTTGCAATGAACCTTTGTTTTCACTAAAGGAGAGGGAGACGCTGGGCATTAGAATAGACAGACTGATCACCAAACATACAACAGATCTTTTTTGTAAACTGTGCTGGAAGGTGAAAGAAGGTACAAGAGGAGCATTCCCATGTTCAGTGCTAAACACAGAGGGGAGGCGATGGCCTAGTGGTATTATCACTGGACTGTTAATCCAGAGACCCACATAGTGTTCTGGGGACCTGGGTTTGAATCCCACCAGAGCAGATGGTGGAATTTGAATTCAATAAATATCTGGAATTAAGAATCTAATGATGACCATGAACCCATTGTCGATTGTTGGAAAAACCCATCTGGTTCACTAATGTCCTTTAGGGAAGGAAACTGCCATCCTTACCCGGTCTGGCCTACATGTGACTCCAGACCCACAGCAATGTGGTTGACTCTCAGCTGCCCTCTGGGCAATTAGGGATGGACAATAAATGCTGCCTAGCCAGTGACGCCCTCATCCCGTGAATGATTAAAGGGAAAAATAACACAGATGTTAAAGTGAATTCAGAGCTAATGATTACAAAAGGAGATGTGACAGGATGGTTTTGTGACTGTTGCCAGTTAGGGAGCAGTGAAAAGGATACAGGTAACCAAATTATATTTGCCGATGATTTCCTCATCTTGATCTCATCCGAATAATCTGTATGAAGCCATGGCATGTGCTGAGAGAGTTGCATAGCAATGGATATGGAATTTTACAATTTTAGCCAAATTTTAAGAGGATTTGCCCACTTAAAGTACTCAACATTTTACAAGACAAAGAGTTAACATCCATGAAAGCTCAAAGTGGAGTCTCAGGCCAATAACTGGAGTAGTGCAGCACTAAACCCTTTATTAGATGACGAGTGAAGTGGGTGTAAATAGGTATAAGGAGAGGTGAACTGGTTACCACTCTGGATCAACTTCTACAAAGGACATCAGAGACTGAATGTCTGGCAGGAGATGACAAACTTGACGTGTATAAAGCAGCTGGGGTTGGAAGTGGGAGAAGATTACACACAAAATAAAAAGTAAGTTGCACAGCTGACTGGGGAGACTCTGCCTTAGCCAGAGGTTTAAACCATGTTATCAAAATGAATTCTATCAAAACTGGCACTTAACTCCATGGAAGTAATAAAAAAAAAGTTAAAGCAAAATAACACCATACTGGAAATCCGAGCAACAAAAAGAAACAGTTCCAGTCTCTGTGACCTGTAAAAAACTCACTTGGTTTTGTTCTCTGTATAGATACAGTCTGAGTGTTTCCAGCAGTTAGCAATTTTATTTTTTTCTGCATATTACTCAGTGAAAAGAGGAAATATCATTCTAACTTTCAGTCTCACTGCCTGTCCAATAGGTTTAAAATCCTTCATTCCCAAATCTTTCACAGACAGGACCCTCTGCCAACCAAATGTGCAACTACCATTCAGATTACTGGGGACAGCAGGCTGGTAGGGGGTAGAGAGAGCTTGAAATTAAGTAGTTGGGTGAGACAGCAAACTTAGGAAGATGAGATGAACTGAATAAAGAAGACAATTGAAATAATGATTACAGTGTGACAGGAAGAGACAGAGGAAAGAGGGCACCAGCAAGTAAATGTTTATTCCTAATTCCCCTGGTCTGTTGACTTCACTCTGACTTCACCTGATGAAGGAACAGCGCTCCGAAAGCTTGTGATTTTAAATGACCCTGTTGGATTATAACCTGGTGTCATGTGACTTCTGACCTTGTCCACCCCAGACCAACATTGATACCTCCACGTCATGGTTTCATTCTGGATATCAATAATCCGAGGAAATTCTAATAATGGAATATTATCAATTTTTTATTTATTAAAGCAAAGTACACCACAAAAAAGTGAAAAAATCTTACCCGTACAATGCTCACAATCACAAGCGAACCTTTTTACGTGGACTTGTCTGAAGATCAGACCCAAATGGATGATTAATCTGCTCCATCCCAATTTCTAGGCATTGATCATTCCAGCCCCTTTCCCTGAGCTAGTTAATGTCGCTGTCAAGCTGGTATTGTTAATATCCTTTCCATACAAAGAAACTGTACATTCATACCTTGATACTATCCAGTCTCCAGCAAATGATCAGTCTGACCACTGATAAACATCATAATCATGTCATCTATCATGGCTAGTTTAATCAATTACTTCATGAGGATTTGCTTGTGTCTCATTGGAAAGAGACTAATCTCTTGCTTTTAATCACCTCTGACCTCAGCTTTGGCATGTATTCACTAAGCACATCGATGTCATCCAATCAACTGTGTGATACTTGCACAATATAAACCTTCAACAGTCACAGATCCAGCTGATAAATAGCCCACATTATCACATATAATGTACTCTGTCTATAATTTAACCAAAACATCGATTTTTCCAGAGGTACTGTGACAGATTTGTTGAGGTACAATGCTTGATGCATATGGCACATTCCTTCAGCAAAACATATAAGCACTTTCAAACCAATGACTTCTTTAATCATTAGGTCATCACCAGGCTTCATGTGATTTCTCCCCTCATTTCATCTAACTTAATGTAACTTCATTTCAGCTAACTCGGCAAACGTTAAGTTAATAACTACTGTAGATAAGGTTATAGGTTACAAAAGTAGCCAAAGGACAGATCAAAGGGCTTTGTATCTCAATGCACATTGGATTCATAACTAAGCAGTGGAATTGATAGTGTTACAATCCCATCTGATCAAGTTAGATCCCAGATCGAAATCTGGCTTGATAGATCATATTTTGTTTTCTTTGGTTTTAATAAAGTGGCCTTTCACTGAAATACAAACAATGCCACAAATCCAGTTGTAACAAGAAAAATGGAGGTTTAATGCACACAAGAAGTGAAAATGACTTGGAATAAACTGAAATATTACATACATACTTAACATGTAATGAAATACAATTCCATTCACCCAATAGCACACTTCTACAATACTCACACACAGTGAGAAAAATCCCTTTTGAAAACAGTAATTGCTGGAAAAGCTCAGCAGGTCTGACAGCATTTGTGGAGAGAAATCAGAGTTAACATTTTGGGTTTGGTGACCCTTCCTCAGAACCGAGAAAAATCCCTTCCCTATCACACAGAGGGTTTGACTTAACTTTAATTCCTTTCACACAGCATTTGTAACAAGATAGATGAGCTGTAGAACTATAGAAATAATTGACAATGACTTGATAGCTATTACAGAGTTATATTGCAGGTTTACTAAGACTGGGAACTCAATATTCAATGGTATTCAATATCCAGAAAAATAGATAAAAAGGAAAAAGAGATGAAGTAGCTTTGTTAATAATGAAGATACTAGTGTGATGGTGAATAGTGACATTGGTGCAATAGATCATGATGTGGAATCAGTTTGAGTAGACAGTAAGGGAAAGAAGTCACAGATGGGAGTCACCCACAAGGTCTTGAGAGTTACCTCATTGTGGAACAAAATATAAATCAGGAAATATTGGAGGTGTATAAGTAAGACACTATGGTTGTCATAGGTGACTTTAATCTGCATATTGACTGGACAAGTCAGATAGACAAAGGTATCAGGGATTGTTTCATAAGGCAGTATGCTGCACAACTTATTCAGGAACAGGCTAACTTAGATCTAGTGCTGTGTAATGAGGTTGATTAATAAGAGATCTCATAGTTAAGGATCCTCTGGGGCTAGCAATCACAACATGTGAACATTTTGAATTCAGTTTGAGGGACAGCAACTCGAGTCTTAAATCAGTGACCTAAACGTAAAGCAGGACAATCACAGTGGTATGAAGAAAGTATTGTCGAAAGCAGGTCAGGAAAGCAGACTAAGGGAAAGGTCAGGGGATGAGCTGTGGCAGGTATTTCATAACACTCAGCAAAAATTTATTCTGGTCAGAAAGAAGGACTCGTTGAGAAGGATGAATCACCCATGGCTAACTTCGGCAGCCAAGGAGAGTATCCAATCAAGAATTTAACAAAAACTAGTGGCAGACCACAAAGTTATGACAACAGGCATTCTATATGAAGCATGCAGGGCAGATTGTTAGTTCCTGTTTGACATAGAGATGTGTCTGTTCACAGCTAAAGACATTTAATTTGAGCGTCTAAGTGAGGCTGTAAGATTGTGAATGTAGAACAATGAAGGTATAATGCAGTTACTGGTCTGAGACTTAATGATCACACTTTGGCAGGATCAGAGGGGAAAACATAATGTTAACTCAGGCTCTAGTCTCCGAGTAATTGTTATGTTGTGTGTAAGAACCTGAGAAATTTATTCCCAGCCCTGTCATTCCTTCATCTTGACACAGATAGAAGAGGAACTGAAAGGTTCTGATGCCTACAGAAGCCCATTCACTCTACCAGCACGTTAAAAAGTAGCTGGGTGGCTCAATTTCAATTCCTGGTCCATGTTGGGATCCTTGATTTACCTGGAGTGATGTCTGGCTCATCACTGGTTGAAACAAGGCAAGGGAGGGGGAAAGATAGGGAAATCAGTCAATGATTTGTACTTGGGAAGTCCCAAAGCAATGGATTCCATCTGAACTGTAGGAACAATACTCACAAACACAACAGCCATTTGTACACAGTCAGGAAAGTCCTGGAGAGAGTTTATGAATGACCAGAGAGTCTACTTTAGCTGGTATTGGTTTAGAGAAGAATGTTCATGGTATAGCAGAAGAACTTTCTAAATACTTGAAATGGTCATTGTTGTACAGGAATACTATTCATCAAAGTTATTCATCAAAGCATTTATATTGGTTCAGAAATGAGTACCCATTGGCTGGAAAGTGAACTGTAATTGGTAGAGGTGTTGCCATGGAGAATGCACCAGTTAATGATGACTGACCGTTAACTGCCATTATTTGATTAAATTTTAAACACAGCAGGTTGATTCTGATTGGTCAAAACATTGCTCAGAAAAAAATAATAACCCGAGAACAGGTATCATTTATTTTGTTGAGACAGGTCAGTGTGTGTTAGCATACATTATTGTCTTGTTGTAGTGATTGTAATGAGATCAGCCAGGTGGACCTAACAGAATTTGAGTTCCCTGATTGTGGCTGTTAACCTGGTCCAATCAGGGAGCCCTGGCTGACAGATATAAACAGGAGTGTCAGGGGTTCTGCTTACTCTGAGAGCTGGCTCTGAGGGAGCTGGATCAGTGTCAAAGACTCTCCATGCATAAATAAAGGGTGACCTGGTGATGGGATACTGGCCTCTGTGGAGTTATTTCAGGAGGAGGGGAGAGAGTGTGGGAGGGAGGGAGAGGGAGGGAGAGGCAGAGAGAGAAGGAGAAAGAGAGAAGAAGGGAGGGAGTGCGGGAAGGAGGGAGTGTGGGAGGCAGGGAATGTGGGAAAGAGAGGGAGATTGAGGGAGAGAGAGAGAAAGGGAGAGAGAAAGAGAGAGAGCAAGAGAGGGAAGGAAAGAGGGAGGGAGAGGATGGGTTCTGAGTCCAGACTGGGAGTAACACATGATGATGTTGTGGCATCAGGCACAGCTCTCCTGCCCCTTTACAACTGCAACATGAAAGTAGACTATAAATAACGTGTGTCCAGTATGTGTGTGTGACCACTCCTTGGGGGTTACTGGTTAATCTCCATGAGCTGGAGTACACAAGGCACAGGCCCCATTTGATCTGAAAAGGCTGGGACTTTTTTCACTGGAGCGTAGAAGGCTGAGGGGTGACCTTATAAAGGTTTACAAAATCATGAGGGGCATGGATAAGATGAAATGACAGGTGACCTTTCCCTAGGGTGAGGGGATTTCAAGACTAGGAGACATATTTTTATGGTGAGAGGAGAAAGATTTTATAAAGGTATGAGTGTCTCATGTGTGGAATGAACTTCCAGAGGAAGTGTTGGATGCAGGTACAGTTACAATGTTTAAATTTAAATAAGTACATGAATAGGAAAGGTTTGGAGGGATATGGGCCAAACGCGGGAAGGTGGGATTAGTTTGGGATTATGGCCAGCATGGATTGGTTGGACCGAAGGGTCTGTTTCCGTGCTGTATGATTCTGTGACTCAGTTGGCGATATGACAATTATTTGCATGCACCTATCTCCCTTTTTGGCACCTTACACATCTCAGCAGCTGCCAATTTAGCAACCACCACGAATTTTGAGAGAAATCGCCACTTAAAACTCTCACCTACCCCCATTGTCCCAGTGTCCATTTTACAAACAAGATGCAGGCAGCACAATATCACCATGTGTGCTGGCGAGTGAGGAGCAGGCCCATAGAGAGGATTAACCCAAGGTCCTGTACTCCAGCATGAGTTGATCTCTGCAGCACATCAGAGAGAGGTGGAAAACCAGAGTGATGCTAAGGACAGTTATAGGGCAGCTGAAATATATCTTGTTTAGAAAATCCTGACAGCATTATTGTATTTGATAAATGGAACTCAGCGCAAAGATCAATGGAAGTCAAAAATGCTAACAATAGGCGAGAATTGATTCAGAGATTCTGAATTTTAAAAAAATGAAAGCAATGAAACATCAGGGAAATGATGAAGAGCCTGAGGAAAGTTGATTGGGATGCAAAAATATCTGCCATAATGATGTGTCAGTTTGCGAATGTGCCAATGTTCACAGTGCTTAATGGCACAATATTTCGGTTGGATACACAGTAATAGCAGCTTGGATTCAGCCCAGTGGGATAACCGCTTCCTATGTCTGCTGCCTCAAAATTCCACTGAGGAGTGAACGGTGAAGAATTCCCCGTTAGGGGGACCAGAACAAGGGGCTAAATGTGCCCTCGTGAGAAATGATACAAGCAGCCCCACTCTGAGAGCGAAACGATGACTGTGGTGGGAACAGACCAAAGGCCAGCCTCAGGAGGATTGCCCTCTGGGCTGGGAATGTGAGTTTGAGCAGACACTAAACTGGTGCATTATTAACACAGCTGGGCCACACGTGTGTGACTGCAAGGACCCCACATTGGCATGGGCTTGTGGGCATTTACTGCCCATTGCCACTTCTGCAAGTCTGCCCTTTAAGCTCCCTTCCTGAGGTTCGAGCTCCAGTTTGATGGACCATCTCTGAGGATGTATCTACCCTAGCTCGGGATAAGCCCCTTCTCCAGGCTTCTTCCTAGCCTGAGGTGGGAATGGGGCCTGGAAGCAGGAGAACCTATCAGCCGGCTGAGCCCTGAAACAACAGCTGCCATTAGAGGAGTTTGATGGGGATTCCCCACATGATTTCCCCATGGGTGAGGGGGTGGGGGCAGTTCAGCTGACTGAGGGGTGGTCAACATGGGGGCGTGGATCTGCTGCAGGTAGGAGTCAGGGCTCGAGACAGGGCAATGGGGCCACTCACAGACTTGTTACAGTGTAGAAGGAGGCCACTCAGCCCATAAAATGCACACTAGCTCACCACATGTCATGGTGCCACCCTCCTGCCTGAATCAGGGTCAGAAGCAGCAGCAGGTTGCCCCATGAGGAGGTTGGTCTCCCAATCCAGGACACCCAGCTGCTTTAAACAGCAACATGGTGGAGAGTAGGCACCACGCCAGCCTGGAGTGCCCTCTGCCTCACCTGACGGTTGTGACATCTCCCTGCTTCATTAAAAAGGAAAGCCCCTGGTCTCCCAGCCTCACAGCTGAGGAGCATCCGAGAAACGTGGGTCAGTTAGATTCGGACCTGGACCATGGCTGGGGAATATGAGGGTCAAGGATAGAATGGAGGGGTCAGTCTGGAAGGTCATGGGAGCCAATTGGGGGCTGAGACCACCGGAACATTGATGGAAAACCCAGAGTGGCTGAACAATGGAGGTTGTTGGTAACACAGAGAATGGTGTGCGAAATGAAGGGGATGTTACAAGATTGTCTGCTTCACTGACTCTGACGACACTCAGTTGCTGTGTCTGAGGAGGAGGGAGAGATGCTGCCAGATTTACTGACTATCATACAGATAAATAAATACTCTTCACATCAAATGTGTCCTGGCACCTGGCCCAAAAGTGTCTATCACACAAAGGGTTGCTCCAGTCTCCAGTCTATCAAAGGAAGGTGTTAGTGAAAGGATATCTGAATCATTTCTCACCCGAGACAATACAATTGTTATTTACAGTGCCCTACTGATATAGAACCACACCACATTGCATCAAGCACTTTGTGCCGTTTACTCAATGAATTATTTGTTAAATTCTATCTACAGTTGTCATGTAGGCAAATATTGCAGTTGTATCTCACCCAGAGCAGAGGGATCTGTAAATGAGCATGGGGACTGATTGAGGGAGGGGATGTTGGCCAGCGCAGAAAACAGAAAATGCTCCAAATACTCAACAGCTCAAGCAGCATCTGGAACTGAATTCTGGCAGAAGGAAACCAAGTTGATCAATTTATAATTTCATGCAAACGCTAGCACCCGACAATGTGGTTTTCCACAGTTAGTGTTTCAGCCTGCACGTTTACATGTTGCAAAGCTGATACCAAGGTGCCCCTCAGTCTCCCCCAGTGGGTGCCTCTCAGCCTCCCCCAGTGGGTGCCCCTCAGTCTCCCCCATTGGGTGCCCCTCAGTCTCCCCCGGTGGGTGTCCCACGGTCTCCCCTAGTGGGTGTCCCTCAGTCTCCCCCCAGTTGGTGTCCCTCAGTCTCCCCCCCAGTGGGTGGCCCTCAGTCTCCCCCATTGGGTGCCCCTCAGTCTCCCCCTAGTGGGTTTCCCTCAGTCTCCCCCCAATGGGTGGCCCTCAGTCTCCCTCAGTGGTAGTTGGCTGCAGGTTTAACAGCATCTTTGGAGAGTTTACTGCTCAATCTCGCTGCCTCCCTGGTGCTGATCTAAGAAAACACTGTTGAAGGTGCAATCTTTCAGATGAGACATTAAACCAAGAGCCAGTCTAAATGTAAAGATCCCACGGCACTATCTCAGAGAAGAGTAGGGGAGTTCTCTCTGGTCTCTGAGCGAGATGTATCCCTGGACCGACCTAACGGAAAAGATATGATCTGGGTATCACCTGGCAACAGGAACATCAGCGTCAAGGTCACACACCATCCTGACATTTTTTTCATTCATTCATGGGATGAAGGTATCACTGGCTAGGCAGCATTTATTGCCCAGAGAGTAGTTCAGAATCAGCCACATTGCTGTGGGTCTGGAGTCACATGTAGGCCAGACCAGGTATGGATGGCAGTTTCCTTCCCTAAAGGACATTAATGAACCAGATGGGCTTTTCCAACAATTGACAATGGATTCATGCCATCGCCTCCCCTATAACATTATCGTTCCTTCAGTGTCATTGGGTCAAAACCCTTGGATTCCCTTCCTACTTACCTGCATTGCAAGGATCGCAGTGGTTTAAGGTAGCAGCTCACTGTCACCTTTTCAAGAACAGTTTGGGATGGGAAACATGGCCTAGCCATTTATGCTGATACACCATGAATGAATAAATTTAAAGTATTAAATGCACTTCTCCCTCTTCACCATCAACTGTGGGACAGATGTCCTCCACAGACAGCGCTGTCTCCTCTTCTGACTGGAGCAACTGTGCCCATGGAATATTTTCCAATAACAGCCTACACTTAGCACCCTTGTGTCCCAGGCCTATCCCAGGATATGAGATATACATGATGGCTGAAATAGATCAGGTTCTCAGGGGAGATGACAGGGTAGATGGGAGAGGCTAGGGCCAAGAGGGCATCATCTCAGGATGAGGGCTCACCACTTTTAAAGAGAGATGAGGATGATGTTCTTCCCTCAGAGGGTAGTAAATTTGTGAAATTCTTTACCTCAGAGCACTGTAGAAGCTCAGTCACTGAATATATTCGAGACTGAGATAGGCAGTTTTTTTTTAATCAGTAAGGAAATTGAAAGTTATGGGGAAAAGGCAGGAAAGTGAAGTTGAGGATTCACCAGATCAACTACAATCCCATTGGATGGTGGAGTAGAATCAATGGGCTGAAAGGCCTATTTCTGTTCCTACATCTGATTATGATCTCATGGCTTGAGCTGTTGCCAAGAAATATATTCTCTCCATAAAAAAGGTACTTCTGCTCATCTCTCTTCAAAAGTGCTGGATTCTAAATGTTCCCCTGGGAGATCATCAGGCCAGGTATGACATTTGAAACAAGTGTGTGCCACCATCTGTGCTAGATACCCCCTGAAATATACTGCAGGCAACAACAGACACAATATTATTTCCTACTGACTTTATTAAGGATGCCTCAGAGATAGATTATGTGTCAGAATTTGCAATAACAAGAAATGACAGCTGGTCCCAGATGGCAGAAACCCTTTGGAAATGCAATGTAGACTGACAATTTGCACATACAAACAACTGCTAAATTTGCAAACTAAAGGTGTCACTGAGATCAGATCCCACAATGGAAAGAAAATCTCTATCATTACGGTGCGTTTATAGATTGGGAAATTAATGACGTACATTTGTAAGTGGATCAGTACTTTCCTGGCTGCACTCCCACACTGTGTTCTCCGTAAAGCTGAATGGATCCAGAACTCTGCCATGCCCCAACTTGAACCAGGTTCACACATCTGCTCAGTGAACTTCCTGTTCATTTTAATACCATTAACCTTCTTTTCCAATCCGTCAATGGCCTCAGTCCTCCTTCCTCTGTAACCTCCTCCAGCTCTATAACCATCTGGAGAATTCTGTGCTCCTCTAATTCTGGTTTCTCAAGCATTCCCTCAGTTTTCATTGCTTCATCATTAATGGTGGCCATGCCTTTAGCTGCTAAAGTCCTAAGGCCTGGAATTGCTTCCTTAAACCTCTTTGCCTATCACAACCCCTCTTTCCTCCTTTAAGACAATCCTCAAAATCTACCTCTGCGATCATGCATTTGGTTATCTGTCTGAATATAGCCTTGTGGTTAGTTTGTCCCATTTGGGACATTTTACTGCAGCAAAAGCCATGTATCCAAATGCACTTCACTCCCAACATTTAGGATTATCGCTGTCCTTGGTCAATCTGGTTAGCTTGGTTTAGCTAGTAACTCTGCTGGTAATGTCTTCAGTGAGGTGTTTCACAGAATCAGACAAATGTTACAGTGCAGGAAGAGGTCATTCTACTCATCGTGTCTAGAGCAGCTCTCTAATGAACATCTTACTCAGCACCATTCTCCCTGTAACTTGGTGTATTCTGTCAGACACACACTCTCAGACAGTACGTCCCAGACCCTAACC
>NC_063367.1:21703369-21714762 GCF_021869965.1 Rhincodon typus | reverse complement strand
ACTCTCAGACAGTACATTCCAGACCCTAACCACTCGAGTGAACCTGCCTCCCCCACACTCTCAGACATTACGTCCCAGACCCTAACCCCTCGAGTGAACCTGCCTCCCCCCACACTCTCAGACAGTACATTCCAGACCCTAACCCCTCGAGTGAACTGGCCTCCCCCACACTCTCAGACAGTACATTCCAGACCCTAAACACTCACTGTGTGAGAAAGCTTTTCCAAATTTCTTTTAAACATGAATACATTTCTGTCTTACTGACAATGTGATATCTGAGTCTTGTTGCTGCATAACATCCAACCAAATTTGGGATAATTGCAGAGAAATACTCTGGGCTCCAACATGCGATCACTGAAGCAAAGTGGCTGTGGTTTGCAAAACCAAGGTAGTCCTCTATCTCAATAAGAAAGCGCAGGGTTCGGTTCTGAATAAAAATTGAATGATTCTAACAATAAACTACAGACTGTTGTAATCCTGACAACTGAAGACTCTCAAGTACAACAAGTGCATTGAAGTGAATAAAATTAGACTGTACAATGGACATCTTATCAATGTTTGGAAACATGAGCTGAACAAGATTCTTCAGTGGGTCCAAGTTGAAGTAAAAAAGATTTCCAACACAAAGATGATAGACATCTAAAGCAAATTGGGTTAGATACAAAACAGTGCTTCACACGAGATCAGAGGATGTTTTACTACAACAAGACTGCCCTTAGTTAATTTATTATGCGCAGAAAATAATGATTCACACCGCAATATAAATAGGTGCCTGGTTTATACAGAGTCTTCTCCTGTAACATGTGTCACTGCAGTCACTCCCGCAGCGTACGGTCAACTCAAGTTTATAAATCTCTTCACATTCTCATTGAAATGGGCATCAATCCTGCCTCAAGCTTCACAATTCGCTACAATACAATCCTGAAATATTGCAGCTATGTTACTGACAGGTGGGGAGAGTGACCTTATGCGATGAGTTGGAAGTTATCTCCTTACTGTCAGTTCAAGAAACACAAACAAGAAGAGTTTGACCATGAGGCAGTTCCTCAGAGTCGAGGATGGTTTCCTTCCTCTCCAGAGTAGCGGGTGCTGGAAAGAGTCTGAGTCAGCAAAAAATATTCTGAGGATGTATTTAAATACATTTTATTCATCAATTTGGATGAAGAATGGTTTCTATGAACAGAACCCACGAATCAACACTGCTGTCATAGGTAATGGATTCTGTCTCGGTTTCCATACGCTCCTTCCACTTTCTGGCTTTGGCCAATTGGAGACCCTCAAGATGATTGGCTCCTTTGCAAAAGCTTCTTTTTCTCCAGTTCGAGCAAGGGATTCCCAGGAGTCAGTGGGAGCTTGTATTTCCTCAGAGAGGTTCTGAGGACCTCTTTACAGGGTTTCCTCTGCCATCCAGGTAATTGCCTGCTGTGAGGAAGCTCAGGATGGAGAGTTTGTTTCTGAGAGTCTTGTGGCAAGCACACGGGCATTGTGGAGCACAAAAAGAACTGACTGAGCAGAGCCGGTGCATTAATGCTGGGGTTGGTCAGAAGTCACTGATATTGGAGCCAGTGACAATAACATAACCTGCCCACAGTTCAACACCAAGTTTATGGTTACACTCATGCACAAGAGTTAGAAATGGAAATGGCAGCTCGGTGTAATATGCAATGCTTCTCTGTAGTTTCAACCAAGTTACAATGTGGGGGGAGATTAGCTGAAGCTCGGACACATGCTTCATCTGACAAGTCAGGATGCCAGGGATAACACTGAGTGCAATAAATTAGACAGTATTTAACTCCGCAGCTGTTAACAGAACTAAATAAACCCAGTCATGGACAACCTTCATTCCTCCCAGTACAGGAAAGAATCACAATAGGTCAGACCCTTTCCAGTTTCATTACTTCAGAAAGGCAATGGAACTAATACCAACACCAATATTTCCTCATCGTCTAAAATTTGAAACAATCTATTCCCACCCATGTGCTGCTATTCAGTGTTAATCCTGGTTTAAACAGACAGTTCATTTTGTTGAAGGTTAGCTGTTGAGTTTTGTTGATCTATTATTGAACCCAGTCACCATTACAGCTGGAGCCATAGTAATCAACATATTTCTTTTTTTCCAGTGTTAATATTGAGTAGTGGTGCCACTCAGTAAAAACCTCCCCAATTCTGGGCAGTGATCAAATTCTCATTTCTATATTACCAATGTTCACTGGCACTATATACCTCAGCCAGGTTTGAAAAGTACAGACAGTCAGATAATATAAATAATGTGATTTTGCTGGCACTGAAATCATACATTGCTGCATCTAACCCTATCTTTACAACAAATGCTTTGTTTCCAATAAGCCAGTAAATTGTAATCTTGATGAGGAAGGGGGTATTGGGAAGGAACAAAACCAGGAATAGATGAGCCTGAGTCAGCAAGAAATATTCTGAGGATGTATTTAAATACATTCTATTCATGAAACTGGATGAAGAATGGTTTCTATAAACAGAAGCTACAAAGCAGCATTGCTGTTGTAGCTAATGTCTTCAGCAATGATGCTCAATATTTTCTGGAACAAAATCAGAAGTTGCTGGAAAAGCTCAGCAGGTCTGGTACTATCTATGAAGAAAAATCAGAGTTAACATTTCAGGTCCGATGACCCTTCCTCAGAACTGATGGTATCTGGGAAAATGTTGGTTTATATGCAGAAGATAGGAAGGGGGAGGGGTTCAGTTGTAAACGATAGGTGGGAATAGAGCCCAAAGAGGGAAAAAAATAGTTGGACAGACAAAGGAGTAGATAACGATCCAGCTAGCTAGGAAGGTAAATAATTGTTAATGGGGGCTGTTAGTGACTAACAATAGATAGTGTGTAATGGCAGGCTGTGTGATAACAAGGCCTGGTGTGTGTGGGGCAGGGGGCTAAGACATGTGAGAGTTCAGGCCCAAAAACTATTGAACACAATATTGAGTCCGGAGAGCTGCAGGGTCCCCAACCAGAAAATGAGGTGTTGTTCCTCCAGCTTGTGCTGAGCTTCACTGGAACGCTGCAGCAATGGAATTATTGGTTGGTTTGCTGAGCTGACTGGTTTTTGTGCAAACATTTCATCTTCCTTTTCGGTAACGCCATCAGTGCTGTGTAGCCTCCGTTGAAGCACTATTGTTCTGTCCTGCTCTGAATTTATATGGTCCGGTCTGTCATGGTGGTTAGTCTTGTTTCTGGTTTTGTACAGTGGTGGTATGTAGATGGGCTCTATTTCAACATGTTTGTTAATTGCATTGGTGGTTGAAAACCAGGCCTGCAGGAATTCTCGTGCTTGTCTTTGTCTGGCTTACCCTCGTACTGTAACTTTGTCCCAGTCAAATTGATGTCCTTCTATGTTGGAGCGTATTGAAAAGGGGGAGAATTGGTCGTATTGGTTTGGTCTGAGTTGGTGTTCATGTATCCTGGTGGCGAGTTTCCTGCCCGTCTGTTCTATATAGCATTTCTCGCAGTTGCTGCATGGTATTTTGTTTTCAAACATACTTTCAATTTATATTTTCAGACATGTTGAAATGGACCCCATCTGTATACCACCACTGTACAAAACCAGAAGCAAGGCTACCCACCATGACAGACTGGAATGTATAAATTCAGAGCAGGACAGAACAACAGCGCTTCAATGGAGGCTACACAGCACTGAAGGTGTCACCTAGAAGGGAGACAAAATATTTGCACGAAGACCGGCCAGCTCCGCAAACCAACCGACTCCAACCACAACCTGAACTACAGATCTTAATTAAAACGTTAAACACGGCAGCAAGCCTGAGACAGAGATGTTGGCCAGGGAACAGGGAGGTGTACTAAACTGGCAGGCAACTAGAAGCTCAGGGTCTTTTTTTGCAGGCAGGAGATAGATGTTCTGTGAAGCATTAACCCAGTCTACACTTTGTTTCCCCAGGGTAGAGGAGACCACATTGTGAGCAGCGAATGCAGTAGACTAGATTCTGGGAAGTGCAGGTAAAGTGTTGCTTCACCTGGAAGATATGTTTGGGCTCTTGGATACTGGGGAGGGAGGAGGTAAATGGGTAGGTGTTGCACCTTTGCCGGTTACAGGGGAAAGTGCCGTAGGGCTGTGGGGAGGTGTTGGGGGTGAAGGAAGTGTGGACCAGGGTGTCCTGGAGGGAACGGTCCCTGTGGAAGGCGAACAAGGGAGCAGAGGGGAATATGTGTCTGGTGGTGGCAACTCGCTGGAGATGGCAGAAATGGCGTCTGATGATCTTCTGGATGTGGATGCTGGTGGGATGGTAGGTGAGGATAAGGGGAACCCTATCGCTGTTGCGGGAGGGAAGAGAAGGGGTGAGGACGGAAGTGTAGGGAATGTGTCGAACCCGGTTGAAGGCCCTGTCGACAACAGAGCTGGGGAATCCTCAGTTGAGGAAGAAGGTGGACATTTCGAAGGCTCCCTTGTCGAAGTTGGCCACGGAACATATATGACAGACACAGAGGAACTGAGAGAATGGGATGGAGTCTTTACAGGAAGTGGGGTGTGAGGATGTATAGTCCAGGTAGCTGTGGGAGTCACTGGGTTTGTAGTGGATATAAGTGGCCAGTCTATCCCCAGAAATGGAAACAGAGATGGTGAGGAAGGGAAGGGTGGAGTCAGGGAGAGACCAGGTGAAAGTGAGGGCAGGGTGGAAATTGGAGGTGAAATTGATGAAGTTTTCCAATTCCAGATGAGAGAGGGAAGCAGCACTGATGATATCTTTGATGTATCGGAGAAAGAGTTGTGGGTGGGGGCCGGAACAAGACTGGAACAAGGAATGTTCCACATACCCCATGAAGAGACAGGAATAACTAAGGGCCAGGCGGGTAGCCATGGCAACCCCTCTTACCTGAAGAAAATGAGAGGAGTTGAAAGAGAAGTTGTTGAGGGTGAGGAAAAGCTCGGCCAAGCGGAGGAGGGTGGTGGTGGGTGGGGATGGTTCAGGTCTTTGCTCCAGGAAGAAGCGGAGAGCCCTAAGACCCTCATGGTGGGGAATGGACATGTAAAGGGATTGCACGTCGATGGTAAAGAGAAGTTGGCTGTAGCTGGTAAACTGGAAATTCCAAAACTGGCGTAACGCGTCAGAGGAATCATGGATGTACATGGGCAGAGATTGGACCGGGGAGAGAAGACGAAGTCAAGGTAGGAAGAGATGAGTTCTGTGGGGCACAAGCAGGTTGAAACAGTGGGTCTGCCCAGACAATCCTGTTTGTGGATTTTTGGGAGGAGGTAGAAGCAAGTTCAGATTAAAAGCATTTAAAAGTTTGTCTTGGGAACCAGTTAAAGCATGAGAATTGGGACGGCATGATGACTCAGTGGTTAGCTCTGCCACCTCACAACGCCACGAGCCCAGATTTGATCTAACCCTCAGGAGAATGTGTGTCGGGGGTGCATTCTCCCAGTGTCTACATGGGTTTCCTCTGGGTGCTCCGGTTTGGACTGTGGGAGAAAACATGTGAGGTTAGGTGGATTAGCTATGCCTATTTACCCACAGTGTCCAGGAACGTGCAGGGTAGATGGATTAGCCATGGGAATCGCAGGGTTACAGGGATAGGGTGGGTCTGGGTAGTTGGGTAGCAGAGAGGGTGAGATCACCAGATGAAATGGGGTCAGTTACTGCAGTTGATACAATGGCCTGATGTTCCATGGTAGGGTCATGGTCCAGGGGAAGGTAGGAGGAGATATCTGAGAGTTGGCGCTCAGCCTTTGCAATGTAGAGGTCAGTACACCAGACTACAACAGCACCACCCTTGTTGGCACAAAAACAAAGTTGCTGGAAAAGCTCAGCAGGTCTGGCAGCATCTGTGGAGGAGAAAACAGAGTTAACGTTTCGGGTCCAGTGACCCTTCCTCAGAACCTTATCAGCAGGTTTAGTAACAAAGTCAGGGTTAGATCTGAGTGCACGGAGTGCAGTCAGTTCAGAGGGAGATCGGTTGGATTTGGTGAGGGGTCAGAGAAATTGAGGCGACTAATGTCACGTTGACAGTTCTCAATGAACAGATCGAGTGCAGGTAAAAGGCCGGAGGGAGGGGTCCATGTGGAGGGAGAGCGTTGGAACTGGGCGAAGGGGTCTGTGGGACAGGGAGAGAACTCTTGTCCAATGAAATGAGCCCGGAGGCGAAGACGGTGGAAGAAGAGCTTGGCTTCATGTTGTGCCTGAAATTCATTAAGGTGGGGACGCAGAGGGTTAAAGCTGAGGCCTTTGCTGAGTACAGAGCGTTCAGCATCAGACAGTGGAAGGTTAGGAGGGATGGTGAATACCCGACAGGAGGTGGGGTTGTGGGAGGGGATGGAGTCAGAGGGAAGGGGAGGGGATGAATGTTCCAGAGGGCCATGCGTATCTCTGAGTTGATGGATCTTGTGGGCCTTGATGCCTGAAAGGAAAAGAAAAGGTTTCTTGTTCGCACGACAAATGAGCCGGGGAATGAAGTGGAACTGTGCAGTGGTGCAGCCCTGAGCCAGTGTGATGTGATGCTGTTGTTTGTCCAATATGTCCTGTTCTCTTCTGTGTTTCTCCATTATATTGCATCACCCTGCCTATTGCAATGCAATTCACTTGATTAAAATACTTGGATCGTGTCTGGGGAGACTTCCCCTGCTCTTCTTCAAACAGAATAATGAGGGGAAGCATCATATAAACCAATAAAATTCTCACAGGAATAGACAGGGTAGATGCAGGAAGGATGTTCCCAATGGCCAGAGAAGTCTGGAACCAGCGATCACAGTGTAAGGAAATGCACTATTTCGGACTGGGATGAGGAGAAATGTCTTCACTCAGACAGAACTCTCTGCATAAAAAGCATTGCGCAAAACATTGAATATTTACAAGGAATTAGATATAGTTCTTAGGGCGAGAGGGATCAAAAGGTGTGGGGTGAAAGCGGGAACAATGTATTGAATTGGATGATAAGCCATGATCACATTGAATGGTGGATCAGGCTCAAAGGGCTGAATGGCCTACTGCTGATCCTCTTTTCTATGCTTTGATGAATAGTGCCACAAAATCGGTGACAGCTGCCTGAGAGGAGAGATATGGCCTGCGGTTTAGTATCTCATTGGAAAGTCGGCGTGTCTGATAGTTGAAATTTCAGCCAAGACTATATGCACAAGTCAATGTGTTGGAGCTGGACACTCCCAAACCCATCCTCCAAATTCCCACTCCCATCCGGCATGATCAACAACTTGTCTGCACCTTTCTAGATTGGAGGAAGAGCTGGAGAAATGCAACAGATCTGACAGCATTTGAAACAGAGTATACATCTAGAGGTCGATATGATTCTTGACTGGAACTAAAGGGGCTAGAAAATGATGGTTTCTATGCTGTTGGCAAACGGGAAGGAGGACCAAATGAGAGAGATGGTGAGGTGCCCAGCTCAAAAGGCAAAGGAAGTGCTTAACGATGATAGTGGAGAGGTAGAGATGAACAATGGTACTTAGTTCAGTTTGGAAAAAGAGTCATGGGACTCGAAACATTAACTCTGTTCCATTTTTTAAATTCATTTGTGGGATGTGGGCATTGCTGGTTGGGCCAGTAATCATTGCCCATCCCTAGTTGCCCTTGAAGTGACTTTGGAGCAAAAGGTACAACTGAATAGCTTGCTAGGCCATTTCAGAGGGCAAATGACAGTCAACCACATTGTTTGCGTCTGGAGTCACATGTAGGCCAGACCAGGTGAGGACACCAGATTTCATTCCCTGAAGGACATTAATGAGCCAGATTGGTTTTTCCACGATTGTTTCAATATCATCAATAGATTCTTAATTCCAGATATTTTATATTGAATCCAAATTCAACCATCTGTTGTGGCAGACCCAAACCTAGTCTCCAGAACGTTAGCTGAGTTACTAGATTAATAGTCTACTGTTAATACCGTTAGGCCATTGCCCCTGATTTCTACAGATGCTGCCAGATCTGCTGAGTTTCCCCAGCGCTTTATTATTAATTTCAGATCTCCAGCCTCTTCAGAAGTTTGCTCTTGTTTCCATATTTTGTAGTGGTCTTCCAAAGGCAAAGCATGGCAGAGACAGTAAAGGAGGACAGTTTGGAAAGCAGGGACCATTGATGATGAGGACATACTGAACAAGGATACTAAGGAGCAGAACTGAAATGGAGGAGGGTTAGTAATGAAGGGAGAGATAGAGTTAGTGACAATTGCAGACAGAGGATCGATTGGGTCGCAGCAGGAGCTGTAAATGATGACAGGGATTTTGAATATTTAAGAATTCTATTAGCAAATGGGAAAGAAAGTTTAGGTTCACATGTCAATTGAGATCCTTTGTTAGAAATTAATCCCATTCAAAAGGATAGCCCAGCCATTCCTTTTAAGGTCTGACTGAATTTGTGGTGTTTTTCATATCTCTTAATTTCTGATGTTAGTTTCATACCAGTGGGGTCAGGGACTGTGTATTTTACACCTCGTAATTCCCCAAAAGCTGTCCTCTATACACAAAGCAGAAGTCAGCAGTGTAATGCAATATTCTCCCTTGTCTGAATGAGCACAGTTCCAATGATACTTAAGAAACCTTACACCATTAGGCTTCATCCAGGTATTATCCAGGACAATACAGCCTGAGTGATTGACCCCATATTCAGTCCCTCCACTACTGATACTCAGTAGCAGCAGGGTGTACTATCTACAGGACACACTACACAAATTCACCTACTCTCTTTAGGGATGTCTCTTTAGTGGCAGCACAGTGGCTGAGTGCTTACAACGGCTGCCTTACAACACCAGGGACTAAGGTTCGATTCCAGCCTCAGGTGACTGTGTGGGGTTTGCACATTCTCCCTGTATCTCTGTGGGTTTCCTCCGGGTGCTCCGGTTTCCTCCCACAGTCCAAAGACGTGCAGGTTAGGGTGGATTGGCTGTGCGGTATGGCTGTATCTGGGTGGGATGCTCTTTGAGATGGTCAGTGCAGACTCAGTGGGCCAAAGGACCTCTTTCTGCACTGTAGGAATTCTATGGTCCTCCCTCAATAGTACTTTCATATCCCATATCTGGAAGGACAAGGGAATACAGCTCCCTCCTCCAATCCAGGTCCCCTTCCAATTTCAAATAAGGGACAATTCCTTCATCACAGCTGGGTCAAAATCCTAGAACCCCCCTTCTTAACATGACAAGAACTGCAGCAGAGATAGTAGGAACTGCAGATGCTGGAGAATCTGAGACAACAAGGTGTAGAGCTGGATGAACACAGCAGGCCAAGCCCCATCAGAGGAGCAGGAAGGCTGACGTTTCGGGCCTAGACCCTGCAGCAGTTCATTTTCATCTCCTCAAAGGATATTAGCAGTGGGTGATAAATACTGGCCTCACCCGTGTTTTCCACACCCTACAAATGAATCTTTAAAATAGTTGTGCAGTATCAGATGGAAGTGAATCATTTCCAAGGACTTTTTGTTTCATAATTTATCAATTCGGGGATGTGCATGTCACTGGTTAGTACCTACTGCCTAACCCTAATTGCCCTGAGCAGTAATGCACATGCAGATACCAGAGGGGTAAATCATCCCATGAACAGAATGTATGAGGTAATGAGAGGTCATGCTGTCTGGAAGGTCTAAGGTTAGATGCCCTACTTTAAGGGTCTCACACGGGTGATCTGCTGAATTCGGTCACTCCTTAGATCCAAAGCCTAACTCCAAAGGGCTGCAGACTGTCAAAATAACAATTAAGAATTCAGTTGCCACAACAAAGCAAGGGCCAGAGATCAAAGTCACTGACACTGATGAAAGCTTCACATTGTAAAGTTGGAGGTTTTGCGAAGGAAGGCAGAGACAGCAAACAAAGTTGCAAATCACTAGAGCAGAGAGCTCTAGTCACAAGCACACCCCACATATAATTGTAGAAACAGAAGGGAAATTCTGACCCTTCCTGCTGGAGTTGCAGTCTGCTATCAGAAAAGCAACAGAAAAATCACATGAGTATCAATTTGGAAATTAGAGAATCAAACAGAACCTGACATTCTGCACTGAAGGAATACAGAAAGCCACTCACCCGATGCAATCAAATTAAGGAAGTCAAAGAATAAATAAATTAGACAACAAAAATCTCACCAGCAAGATTCCTTTCATAGAAAGAGTTGCTTCGAAGGGATTCTTTCTTTAGAAATCCGACCATGAATGTCGTGGTTTTGAGAGGAAGACCGACCGTAGGAAATCTTTAGTAGACAGCACATATCACTGTCAGATGTCTTTTCATCCTACCTTTTAAGTTTCAGCTTTCCCTTTAGTTATCCATCTTGCAAGTGGGAACATGCTGTGAGAATCTATTTGTGTTTCCATAACCATAAGCTTCAGTTTAAACTCACACAATGTCGAACTTGGAGGTGTTTGTAAGGGACGCCAATACAGCACTGTACTCAGGGAAGACTCTGTTTTCTGTGTTTTGTTTTAAGCATGGGATCCTATCTTGCCAGAGGTATTAATGATTGGTCTGGGGTATTTGAAGTTTCGAAGGAGCGAGAGAGAAATTTCAGAAGTATCTGACCAGAATATAAATTACAGAGTGAAGAAAAACAATGGCAGGGGCTGGAGGGGAGACAGAAGCCATGGTTTAAAAAGAAATTCTGTCAAGGACTGAGAGAGATTCCTATAACAACTGGAGTCATTACCACTCCATATGTCAATTGGAATAATTCCTACTCCATACAGACACTCGAGTAACTAACACTCCCCTTTGATTGGAGCAATCAGCTCTCCCATCAATTGAAATAATTACTACTCCCTATTAATTGGAATAATTAATACTTCTCTTAACCAGTTGGAATAATTAAAGCTCCCAATATCAATCAGAATTAATCATTGCTGCCTTCAAGTAATTACTACTCTCTACATTCATTGCAGTGCACTGTGACAGCACAGGCTTTAAATTGCTCCTTAAGAAGAAGTATTTACTGAAGTATTTCAGAAGACAAAGACATCTTGGCTAAGCTGATTGATTTGTGGGAAATTTGACAGTAATTTGATCGCTATCTGAGAGATGAGGTCCCAGCCCTGTCTCTGCGGCCTCTTAAAATCCACGGCTGTGCCTAGCAGCAATCAAAAGACAATATCAAGAGGACTTTCTGACCATGTAACAAACACCAATAACTCACTGAAAACTGGACAGTTCTCCCGCACCCAGCAAGAATTATAGCAGCACCCAACAGGTCTACACTTTGAAGATGTCAAAAAAGTGATGGAGATAGCTGTGTTGCCCAGGCTTGATCTCCCATTGTAGCTCCATTCAGTGCACAGAGATCCCTGATCTCCCACCATTACTTATTTCAGTGCACAGGGATCCCTGATCTACCACCGTTAGTTATTTCAGTGCACAGAGATTCCTGATCTGCCACCATTACTTATTTCAGTGCACAGGGATCCCTGATCTACCACCGTTACTT
>NC_063367.1:21691236-21703359 GCF_021869965.1 Rhincodon typus | reverse complement strand
GTGCACAGAGATCCCTGATCTCCCACCATTACTTATTTCAGTGCACAAGGATCCCTGATCTACCACCGTTACTTATTTCAGTGCGCAGGGATCCCTGATCTCCCACCACTACTTATTTCAGTGCACAGGGATCCCTGATCTCCCACCGTTACTTATTTCAGTGCACAGGGATCACTGATCTCCCACTGCTGCTCCATTCAGTGCACAGGGATCCCTGATCTCCCACTGCTGCTCCAATCATTGCACAGGGATCCCTGATCTCCCACTCCTACTTATTTCATTGCACAGGGATCCCTGATCTCCCACTGTTACTTATTTCAGTGTACAGGGATCTGTGATCTCACACCGCTACTTATTTCAGTGCACAGGGATCCCTGATCTCCCACTGCTACTTATTTCAGTGCACAGGGATCCTTGTGCAGACTTAGCAGCTTCTAGTCTGACCTCACCAGCTGGTTTGTTCATTTCCATGACCACTGGGCTGTTGGGGAAAACCAAACCAGAAGATGGGAATGCCACCTGAAAGGTTTAAGCTTGCCTTACTTTCTCTTCACCCACAACCACCCCCAGCATCTGGGTCCAGAGGCAAAACCAAGGTGAGATATGTGAACATGGAGAACACTGCTCTGCTCCATTTTTAAAGGATCCCAATTCTGGGAATACTGGGCAAGACAAATACTCATTGGGATCTGGCTGAATAGATCATTTGAAAAATGCAATAGCTGGATGTATCAATCGTAAGAAAATAAGTGGCAGAATGTCTGTGTTAAATTGAAATGCCAATAGGATCTTCACCATCCAAACTTGAACAAAGCCAACACAAGCGATAATGATTAAATAGGTACATGGGACAAGTAGGAGAATTATTTTTAACATATACTTTCACCATAAACTCAAACTAATAACTCAGTTTAATTTTTAACCTGTGGTTTTTCATTTCGATAGACTCATTCCCTGGAAGATGGCTCCGTTTTACTCTGGATCCATGGTATATTCTAACAATATGACCAGCTGGTCTGAGTATAGGCATCACGGATAGTCACAAGCCATGACTCTCTAGACACCCATTAACACTCCCATGGAATCTAATCCAGAGGTGAATGCCCTTTCAGAGCTAAAAACAGAAATTGCTGGAAAAACTCAGCAGGTCTGACAGCATCTGTGGAAAGAAATCAATGTTTTGGGTCAAGTGACCCTTCCACAGAACTACTTTGAGAGCTACTGGACCCTATGCACTTCTCTAGAAGTCACATATTTTCTCTGAACCTGCAGAAATTGTGTTATTTACTTAAACACAACCTCAAGGTCTGTTTTCTTCTTACTTAGTTTTCAAACCAAGCCAACGTTAGTTAAGAGCCACTGTTAGCAGCAGCTGTTGAGAGAATATAAACTGGCTTTCTTCAGGTTTGAGGTGTTTTTACTGCAGAACAGAAACAGTCCCTTCCTTTCTGGGGGTCCAATTGACTTTTACCCAAAATATTCACACCCACAAGCTGTTCAGCTGCCTGTGAGCCAATCACATTAATGTTGCCAGGCAGAAGGCCTTTGTCGTCAACAAGTGTTTATCATTAAACAGATCAATTAGCTACATGTTGCAAGCCAAATCTCCCTTTGTAAACACTTCCTGGCTACAGCCTATCTGCGGTAGCCTCCCTCAATGCTTGTACAAGCAGCTGTGTAAACAGCATTGGCAATAAATTTCAGGAACTTGCTTTTAAAAAGTTCAGCAATCCTTTCCACAAATCCTTTTTTTTAAGAGTCTACAATCAAAAATAAGTTAAATAAAAAGACACAGTCTTTACAATGTACATGCTTCTCAGAATTCCTTGCTTTCTATCAAAAATAGAAAACAGGAAAAAGATTTGATAAGCAGTTGCTGCCACAAACCTCATAGGCAGGGATTCCAGCTTCAAACAAAAATAAGCACAATTCCTTCACTTGTCATTCTCCCACTTACTGAAAGTACAGGGTACTCCCACAGACATTATAAAGAAAGTATGAATTTCCTTTATCCTGGGTCAAGATTTTGATCTGAATGGGCTGCCTAAAAGGTCAGGGGCAGGAGATTCAGTCATAACTTTCAAAAGGATCCATTCCAATATATAAAGTCTTTGAGGAAGCCCAGGATACGGGGACTGATCGGAAGTTCTTGCAAAGAGCTAACACAGGCACGATGAGCTGAATAGCCTCTTTCTAACTTTCAATGATTCAATAGTTCTGACACAGACTGTCCTGCATCACTTCCACTTTTTATCATGTCAGGATTAATTTCGACATCTAGTTCAATCTGTTCTTTGATAATTAGAAAATTCCTGCTCTTTGTAATGGTGCTCAGTATTGATGTGTTTGTATCATGCTGTTGCTATTGGAAACAAGCTCACCTGTCTCGGACTGTTCCAATCATTGCACAAAGCGACCCACAGCACTATCTGCCTGTTTCTCACCTCGCTGGCTCAGTAGCTAAGGTCTTTACCTGATACAGACACTGGGTGTTGAAGCCCATGCAATATAAGGTATGGAAACATATGGACCATTCAATATCTTCAGCACCATCAGAGCCTGACTGCATTCAAGATGGGATTCCCAATGAGGGGGAGTGCGATCAGTGAGGCATAAGAAAGAGAAATTGAATATATCCTCACATGGGAATGAAGAAAAACTGAAGGGTAATCTGCATTGTTCCTCTTTCAATGGTCTGCAAGGGAGAAAGGTTAATGAGACTCAGAAAGAGGGGTACAGTGTGCCCAGCTGACCAGTAGAGGGGACATAACCTGAAAGGACTTAAAAGGGGTATCTCAATGGAACAATTGAGGTGAACAGAATTGAAATAGGATCAAAACTGTTGTGAGGAAGGGTCACCAGATCCAAAACGTTAACTCTGTTTCTTCCTTCACAGATGCTGCCAGACCTGCTGAGCTTTTCCAGCAACTTTGTTTTGTTCCTGATTTACAGCATCCGCAGTTCTTTCGGTTTTTATTTGAAATAGAATTAGTTTGATGTCAATAGCATTGGGTTCTCAATTAGGAACTCTGAGTTTGAAGCCCAGTCTCAGCTGGGATTGGCTCCCAGACTCCCCAGGTGCTGACTTGGTGTGGCTAAACTTTTGTCCCTGAGGGAGGGAGGGAGGTGGAACCCAGTCCCAGAGGATGCCTAAGTTTATACCCAGGCAACATATTATTGACCAACCAGGGAAGTGTTGCCATCAGTATGTAACAAAGTTTGAAGATAGGAAAGAACTTGCGTTTATGTAGTACCCTTCACCACCTCAGGATGTCCCAAAGCACTTTTTGAGGTATTGTAATGTTAGAAATGTGGAAGCCAATTTGTGCTCAGCAAGCTCCCAAACAAATTGTGATAATGTTGAAATAGTCTGAAGACTAGGCCCAGGACATGAATGGGAATTGTAGTCTGGGTGATTCCATCTCACCTGAGATGTGAGCTCTCTGTAAAAAACAAGTGGGAGGACAGGAAGGAAATACCTAATTGTAAAAGTGCCATCTTCAGTAAGAAAGTGATTACTGCCTGTTCAGACATAATGTATACCCTTAGGCAAAGGTAAGCTTATAGCATCAGTGTCTACTCCCATGACTGACAGAACACAATATCAGTTCATCTCATCTAAAGACTCATGACAGGTAACAACACTTTAATGGTTCCTTGGTCTGCTTTTTTCATAGGAGGGAGTTAATTAGGAAAAAATGAAAGGTGCGAAGGAAACAAAGGATGTGTGGAGAGAGTCTCCATCCAGGACTTTGCCTCTCTACTCATGAAAATTAAAAAGAGAAAAATTAGAAAATTGCATCAAGGTCGTTGGCTTTCACATTGAGTTGAAAAACATCATGGAAAAGAATCCCAAGATAATCCCATGTAATCAAAGATGTGTCCAGTTCAGTTGCAATAAATCAACAATCATCAGCATTGCCAAAGCACCTTATCAAGCATTGACTGAACTGTTGTCCCCATCTATAATAACAACTCCTCATTAATAGCACCAGACTGTTTATACACAAAATCCCTGAAATAACAGCTCAGTTCTTCAGTAAGGTTCTCGTAGCAGAGACTGTTAGACTGCCAGCGTACTTTGGCAACATGACAATACACACCATATCCCAGCATAATTCTGATGATTTATCTCTTTTTTATTCATTCATGGGATGTGGGCATTTCTGGCTGGGCCCAGCATTTATGATCCATCCCTAACTGCCCTGGGGA
This sequence comes from Rhincodon typus, assembly GCF_021869965.1. Lineage (NCBI taxonomy): Eukaryota > Metazoa > Chordata > Chondrichthyes > Orectolobiformes > Rhincodontidae > Rhincodon > Rhincodon typus. Next base: position 21,699,147 of record NC_063367.1, on the reverse strand, counting down.
AGGTGGTGAAGAGCTGCCTTGAACTATGGTCAGAGATCACACGACGCCAGGTTATAGTCCAACAGGTTTATTTGAAAACATAGGCTTTCAGAGTCTTATTCCTTCTTCTTCTTCAGGTGTAAGAAGTGTAAGATTCTGAAAGCTTGTGATTTCAAACAAACCTGTTGGACTATAACCTGGTGTCATGTGATTTCTGACCTTGTCCACTCCAGTCCATCACCGGCACCTCCACATCTTGAACCACTGCAGTCTATGTAAATAATGCCACAATGCCCTTAAGGAGGGAATTCCAGGATTCTGACCCAGTGACAGTGAAGAAATGACGATATATTTCCAAGTCAGGATGATGAGTGGCTTGGAGGGGAACTTGCGGGTGATGGTGTTCCCATGTATCTGCTGCCCTTGTCCTTCTAGATGGAAGTGGTCGTGGGTTTGGAAGGTGCTGTGTGAGGATCTTTAGTGGATTTCTGCAGTACAGCTTGCACACTGCTGTTCCTGCTACACTACTGCTGTATCTTTCCGAAAACTCTGATTCTAACTTATGGGAGATGAAACAATTTGAATGATTCTGCATCAGTGAGTCCTTCACAATATGAAACATTACAGAAATGCAGTAAGGATGAGATGACATCTCCCGACCGTCGTAGTTCTACAATCACCATCAATAAGCATCTCGGGGCAATCTGTTTGAGGTTCCTATCTGAGTGGTGGAATGCCAAGTAAATAAAAAGGACTTGCATCTGTATCCTGCCTTTTACAATGTCCTAAAGATGAGATCAGTTGAGAGAGTGGGGGTGGAGGGCTGGAGTGAAGCCTAAACCTGTGACCCTCTGATTCCGAAGCAGCAATGAGCCCCAGTGAATGCCATGTCCCAGTTCATTGGCCTGACCGCGATGTTGCTGTGCCTACTGCAGGAATGGTTGAACCCCAACCTTCTCTCAGACCAACATAAAGGAAGCAATGACCTCTCCTAGCTTTAAGCTGATCTTTTGTAAAAAGACAAGGAAACCTAACAACTGTTTCTCGGTGTAGTGTACAGTCAACGATGGAATGTCATGGACTGACTGAACAGGAGTGTGGAACGTGAGAGATTTTCGGTATGCTTACTTGGCACAATGTTTTGTGATTGGCTGCTTTGACACAGGCAACAACATAGGACAGAGGGAACATAGGAATGTAGCACTCAGGAACAAGGGTAGGCCATTCAGCTGTTTGAGTGTGTCTGATGTTCAGCTCAAACACAATGATCCAGTTAGAGCCTCAACTCCACTTTTCAAACTCTCCCACCGAGCTCCCTTGTTTAGCAAAAATCTATCAAACTCAGCCTTCAAGCAGTGCCCCAGACTCCATTGCTCACTGTGGAAAAGAATTCCAGAGACTAATAAACCTCAGAGAGGAAAGAAATCTTCTTCCCATCTCTGTCTTAAAGAGCAACCTCTCATCCTTAAACAACGTCCCTAATTTTCCTGTCTGTCATGACAGGAAACATTCTCTGGATATTCACCCTGCCCAGTCCCCTCAAAATCCTGTAGATTTCAATGAGGTCACCTCTCACTCTTCTAAACTGCAATGAGTATAGGCCTAATACTTTTCAACATTTTTTCATCAGGTAAGCCCTTCATCTCAGGACTGTGTGAGTTCTCTGAACTGCTTCCAACACAATTGTATCATTTTTCAAATAAGGAGACCAAAGTAGTGCACAGTACCTTAGTCTCACCAAGGCCCTGTACAGCTGCGGTAAATCTTCCATTTCCTTACAACCCATTCCCTTTTCAATAAAAGCCAACATTCCACTTACCTTCTCCATTACTTGCTGAATCTGCATACAAGCTTTTTGTCATCATGAACTAGGACATATCCAGATCCCATAATATCACTGCAATCTCTCTCCAGTTAACTAATATACTGATTTTCTATTCTTCCCACCAAAGAGGACAAAATCACAATTACCCACGTCTGCCAGGTTCTTGCCCACTCACTTACCTTGTCTATATCCCTTGGCCAACTCCAGCTCCTCTTCACTATTTACTTTCCTATCTATCTTGGTCTGTGTTCCCTCTAATTTGTCCAGCTGCAGCTCTGAGGTCATAGGAATGTCCCTATGTTACAGCTGAAGCTCAGAGGTCTTAGGAACGTCCCTATGTTCTAGCTGTAGCTCTGAGGTCAGTGCTTGGCGGCAAAATCTGGAATGGGAGGGTAACATGCCCACACCCAAAGGGTGTGCATGGAGCCTCTGAGTGGCTATGGAGTTGTGCAGCTTCAAGGGAACATTGACCTTGGTGCCTTTGTTGCATTTAGCTAGAATCCATCCAGTTCCCTCAGCCAAATGTTGTTTCTCAATACGCCAGACCTCCAGGTGAATATTATGCTGCACTGACATCCTCCATTTCATTAAGAACAGCCTGGTAATTTGCCTCTTTGGACAAGACCATGTTGCATTGACTGTACATTTACCTGGAGAGATATCAGGAAAGCAAAATGTATAATGGGCCTCTGAAATATACAGGGAGCTTTTTCAGCAAATGATGCAGCAGAGAAAGAGACCATTCAGCCCATTGTGCTTGCATTAGCTGTTTAAAGGGCTATCCAATTTGTCGCCCTATCACCACCAGTCATACCCCATAGACTTGTAAATTATTTCTTTTTCAACCATTTCTCCAAATCCCCTTTGACAGTTACCAATGAATGTGTTTCCACTCACTGTCCTTTCGGACTGTGCATTTTGATGTCTGGCGATTTGATTCATTTGAATTTACATCTCACTCAATCAGTACCACCTTTGCACTGGTTTTCATTTTTGCCTTTTTTTGTATTTCTCCTTCTGCAAGAATCAGAAAATGTTTGAGTTACTTTAGCGACTGTAACGAGGTCAGCCAGTTGGACCTCATAGAATAGGAGTTCCCTGATTGGGGCTGTTAACCTGGTCCAATCAGGGAGCCCTGGCTGACAGATATAAACAGGAGTGTCAGGGGCTCTGCTCGCTCTGAGAGCTGGCTCTGAGAGAGCTGGGTCAGTGTCACGTCTATGCACGTGTAAGTAAAGGGTGACTTGGAGACAGAATAAAGTCTTCTGTGGAGTTATTTCAATTACAACAAAGAGAAGCTGGTGAGCTGAAACAGGCTGGTGAGGCAGCCGATTATAATTATAGCATCCATGGGACTTCAGTAGATAGGAAAAAATTTAAAATGGTGGGATTGCTCCAAATACAAATGTTCCAATAACAACGGAGGAAACAAGATTGAACTGTTTTGTTGCACTCATTGGCTGTTTTTGTGCTCAGCACAAAGAAGCTTTTTTTGCCATTGATCTTGTATCCCTTTTGTGCCAGGGTATAGACCGTTCTCTCTCTGCTCTCTGTGGCTCGCTAATTAACTATTTTCTCTGTATCTCCCAGATCCCTTCCGATCTATAAACAGCCTTCCATTAAAGACAGAGACGAGGAGAATTTGGCTCTATCCGAGGGTCCTGAGTTGAGACAATTGTTTTGCATTTTCAGAGAGTAATGGAGACAGAGTTGCTGAATAATTTCAAAGCTGGGTGAGAGAGAGATGATTAACAAAGGAGACAAAAGTTAACAGGATTGGGAGGTCAGGATTGGGAGTTAATGCGACAATCTGATTGGCTGTGATCCTATGGTTATGTGAATGGGTCGTGCTAAATTGCCCCGTACTGTGCAGGTCGGGTGGGTTAGCTATGGTAAATGTGGGGTTACAGGGACAGGGTGGGATGCTGTTCAGAGGGTCTGTGCAGACTTGATGGGCTAAAAGGCCTCCATCTGTGCTGTAAGGTTTCTACGCTTCTACTGAATAGCACATCAGGCTCAAGTGGCCATATGGTCTACTCCTGCTCCACATGAGCTTGGTCAAATGTATGTGTGTATCTCTTCAACAAATCTTTCTGTGTTCTTCCTTAACCCCATACCCTCACCATCAGCATTACTCCTGCTCAAGTTGACTCACTGGGAACCACCAGCGAATGTTAAGTCACAACACAACATAGATATTGTTTGTAAGACATTTCTCTGCCTGCTGTTGTTAATGCAGGTGTAAACCACTCACTAGGTGGGCTCTTGTGGTTCAGTGGTAGTGTCCCTGGCTCTGATTCAGGAGGCCCAAGTTCAAGTTCCACTTACTCTTGAGAATGCAATGACCTCTCAGAACAGAATGACTGGGAAAATATCAATACCTTCAGCAGGGAAGTGGGAGGCAAATGCAGACAAGAAAGAAATGAATTAAAGATTTTTTAAAACTGATACGCAAATGAAGCAAGGGCGATGTAAGAAAAAAGACTTTAGTTAGGGTCTGGAATGCACTGCTTGGAGACAGGTTCAGGTGAGACATTCAAGAGGCATTGGTTAGATTATTTGGAGATAAATAGTGTGCAAAGGTATGAGAGAAAAGGCAGGAAATTGGCATACAATGAACCAAATGGCCTCCTTCTCTCCCTTAACAATTCTGTGATTCCATAAAATAGTGGACATAGGAATGTGACCTGGACACAAAGATCTATCATCTTGTATTATTACCTGTAGCTGGTGTGTGGAAGCTGGTTAGTAATCTATTTGAAATACACCCCTCAGTAAGGTGGAAAAAAATCACTGGAAAGGGAGCAGTGAGCTCTAGTAGCACTTACAATGAGCAATCCTTTTCATCTTTTTAAACATTGAAAGAAGGGTGACATTGAAAGAAGAGGAACCATTTGAAATGGAAAGAATGAGAGTTTGATGAAGCATTGCCTCAGTTTGAAAAACATTGGAGACAGTGAATATTTATTAGCCCACATTCATTATTCTCATTATTGTCAGGTCTAATTGGGTGCATTTATAATGTCATTAATCACTAGCTACTGGATATAAGTCCATTTAAAAGGTTTGGCTCTGGGTAAAATGGTCCCATTGGTGTACAAACTGAAAGCGCATTCGAATCCAGATATTTCCCCAAATCAACCTATTCAGGGATGCTATTACACACCTCTGGATCAGGTGGGCCTAGAACCTGTGCCACTGGACACTACCACTGTACCACAACAGACCTATCCTTGATGCCCAGGTAAGGATCTTTCAATCAATTCCACAAGAATCTTCTCAATTGAATCAATAGCTAAGCAGTGGTCACTGAGGGGAAGCAGGTCTCGTTCAACTGGATCCTCATCTTTATCAGATGCACACCAGCAAAAGCAATATATACTTTGTCGTGGACAATCCAAATCTTTGGGGGTAAAGACAGACAAAGAGTGCAGGAGCAGGGATCAATGCTATCATCATTAATGTCACCACCTAACTGATATTACTGAGAAAAGCTGACTGCACTGGTCTACCTCCCCTCTACCTGATAATATCTGCACACTTCCGATCCTTGAGTAGCTAATGCCAGGGAGAAGAGGTAGAAAAAAAGCCAAAAGAGATAACTCAAAGATGAGAATGCTGGAGAAACCTCAGTTTCATATTGCTGGCTACAAATCTATGTGTAATCAACGATGACCCATTGTCACTGCATTTGTCAATATTCAATCTTTGAGGGTTGATTCAATGTAATTAGAGATCAATGGCTCACTCCATCAATTCTGAGTTAGATGGTTGTGGACTCAAGCTGCACTTGACAAACCTGAATACAAACACCAAGACTGACACCCCAGTGCAATACTGAGCAAATACAGCAATGTTGGTGTTGAGTAAAGGCTTTAGAACCCTAAAGTAATCTTGCGATGATGTTACCGAGCTGCTCTTCACTGGGTATAAATAGCACAGTGTAAGCAGACTTGATAAAGGAGAGAGAAACACACACACAGAGCTGGACAGCAAACTGAAATCTCGTCAAGTGAATGTTAGAAGCACATCCAGAGAATACACCCACTGGTATTAGGTAGTAGAGTTTAAGGAAAAGTTCTTCAAGAAAGTAATAGGTTAGTGCCTGGTGCATCTCTGAATACCAGGTATTGTACTGTTTGGTCGGAAACCCAAGACCACTGAACTGCTTTCCCAAGTCATTCTTTCTGCCCATAACACTCATGTTTTTCTGTCTGTCTGTATATATGCGTGCAGAGGAAGAGTTTTAGAGGGGGATTAGGGTTTTAATGAGTGGAATTATATATTAACAGTTCATAGTTGTTTACCTGTAATTAGAATCTGTTTATTTGTAATAACTAGTTATTATTATTGAGTACAGAAAGCTGCCCAATGTTTTCTGTTAACCAGGGTCTAAAACACAGGCCAATTGGGAACTCTAGCCTGGATCTAAAACGCAGGTCAATTGGGAACTCTAGCCTGGATCTAAAATGCAGGCCAATTGGGAACTCTAGCCTGGGTCTAAAACGCAGGCCAATTGGGTACTCTAGCCTGGGTCTAAAACCCAAGCCAATTGGGAACTCTAGCCTGGGTCTAAAACGTAGGCCAATTGGGAACTCTAGCCACTTCTTCAAATCTTTGCTTGTTTTGATGTCTCTGAATAGTGAATATTTCCAGCAGACTCCTCCAATGAGGAGTAACACATTGACACACAAGTCACAAACCAAATATATATCACTTAAATTTAAGTTTTATCTCAATGATGGAGACAGTGTAGAGTGAACTTTACTCGGTATCTAACCCTGTCCTGGGAGTGTTTGATAGGGGATGGTGTAGAGAGAGCTTGTTCTGTATCTAACCCCATGCTGTCCCTGTCCTGCGAGTGTTTGATGGGGACAGTGTAAGAGAAAGCTTTACTCTGTACATAACCGCATGCTGTACCTGTCCTGGAAGTGTGTGATGGGGACAGCATAGAGTAAGCCTTATTCTATATCTAACCCTGCTCTGTCCGTATCCTGGGAGTGTTTGATGGGGGACAGTGTAGAGGGAGTTTTAGTCCATATCTAACTCCGTGCTGTCACTGTCTTGGGAGTGTTTGATGGGGACAGGGCAGAGAGAGCCCTACTCTGTATCTAACCCCACGCTGTCCTTGCCCTGGGAGGGTTTGATTGGGGACAGTGTAGAGTGTATCTGATCCTGTGCTAAAGCTCAATTGCAAGATACATCAGTGTTCTATCTTTCCGTAGCAAAACCCTGTCACTTGATGAATGTACAATCCAGCCAAAACTGAAAGAAAATGAAACAATGTCACTTTATGATGTATAAAATGTCCAGGCCTCAGGCAATGCTGCAATAATTCAGCTTCTCTATGTACTATCTGTTATTATTTATTTTCCAATAAGAACTTGAACAAATTAAGAGATGAGATTGAACATTTCTGGGAAATACTTCTCCCAGTTCCACACACCTGACTCATTAAAGTTCGCTCTTAATAAAAACTCAATTCTATTCTAGCGGGTTGTGTAAGTAAAAATAGATTGACAATATTCCGTGAAAAACTCATCCATTTGCCTCGGCCTGACTGAAGGAAGGTCCAAACATCACAAATTGAAAAGTGATTTTTTTTTCATAGATTGAAAAATAAGCCCCATCAAATTGGTATTTCCAACACTAAACCCCACAAAACTTTCTCACTATTGTTGAGTTTTGCTTTTGACTGCATTAAATACGACAGATGTAGCCATATACCAGGTTTATTCACATGGCTGCTGTAAGATCACTCTGTTAAGGTATCCTCACTTGTATATTTTAAAATGATAAGATGACAAAACTATTGCCGGAGACAATCTGATGAAGGATAAACATATCTGCACTGTAGAGTCTTGATCTCTGTTACGTTCTTTTGTCTCTTTCTGTATTTCTGAGCAAGTCTGTGTCCGTATCTGTTTACCCTTGTCTGTGTACCTTGCTCTACCTCCCTTACTCGTCTCTAATGTATCCTTGTGCCTGTGCTCCTGCCCCTGTCTTCTGTCTGTGTTTTTCTCTCTACGTCTCAAACACAATGTTACAATCACAAACAAAGACTGAAATTGCTGGAAAAGCTCAGCAGGTCTGGCAACATCTGTGGA
>NC_063367.1:21658261-21686236 GCF_021869965.1 Rhincodon typus | reverse complement strand
CAGATGCTGCCAGACCTGCTGAGCTTTTCCAGCAACTTCTGTTTTTATTCCTATGAGACTGGGCGGCTGATAATAATGCTTTGAAAGGGAGGCAACATTGATCACAGGTTCATGCAATGCATGGACCACAGGCTGTGATAACCATAACCCAACTCGAACCGTAACCCTAACCTTAACACTTACCCTAATCCTAACCTTAACCCTTACCCCTTACCCTAACTCTAATCCTAACCCTACTCCCTGGCCATCCAACAGCACTCACCTGCCTCTGAAATTGGCACCTCCTTGGTACAGCCATTGCTGGCCATCTCATTGACAGAGAGACCTTCACCCACAGAGAGGGAGCTGGAAGTTAAGGATGTTGATCATGGGAACTAATATTGTCACCATGACCCAGTGCCATGAGTACACACTGATCCCCTCCTTAAAGACACTGCTGTCAGCTCTTAGCACAGGCCCCCATCCACTGAGCCTCATGTGTGGTCATGGATTAATGCCAGATAATGTAACATTGCATTTAACATCTTTACAAAGAGACTAATAACTGTATGTAAGGTTAAGGCACAAGCATTTATACATAGGTTGAGAGGCATCCACATGTCACCCATGGTACCCTCCCACCTTGTCTCTGTGTATTCCCTGTTCCACAGCTGAGATAGAGGGTCTGCTGCCAGTGGAACCCATTGGCCCTGGAAGGCTGGTTGGTTCTTCAAACACCAGTTGGGCTTTTGTAGCTGGGTGGATCACACATGTTGAGGGTTATCTTGGCAAGTTGACCTTCCTCAGTTTGACCATGCAAGGGTCAGTGGGAGGGCAGGCAGATTAGAGATGAAGAGCCCAGCCACCTCCACCATGCCCTGATTGGGAAGGGGCCTGTGTGCGTGGCTCCACCTCCAGCTGAGTATCTCCTGGGTTGGGCTCTGGACATGTTGGCTGATAGAGGGTCATGGAAGGTAGTTAACGTGGGGAGTTTAATAAGGTGCAGTGAGAAAACACGCAGTACAAAACGCTCCAAAAAAATGCAGCGCAGATCAGACTCAGCCAAAAATACTTCAAATTCAGTCCATAATTATTTATTAATGATGCAAAGAATTAGATTTAGATTTCATGTATTGTAGTCACATGTACCTAAGTACAGTGAGAAGTTTTGTTTTGTGAGCAGTACAGGCACATCGCAGCAAAAAAGGACACACAGCTCACAGGGTGCTTAAGCAGAGAAAGGCATACAAGGTTAGGCAAAAAAAAACTATGACTGCATGAAGAATTTATTTGTATTTAGTTCCTGCGAAGTAATCCTTCCACAATAATCAAAAAGAACTGCCTGGCCAATAACTCATTGCTTGTGGGATCTTCCTGTGTTTCAATCGAGCATTGACTGACATAATAACACAGGGCTGTATTTCAACATGAAACCATTCCCTGTAATGTCTGAGGTTGTTGGTGCTTATGTGTTGTATAGATGTAAATTCTGCCTTCTTCCCTGAATCAGTTAAACCATTGACTCAGTACATAAGCATACCCTTCAGACATTCTCAAATAAAACTTAACTTCTCAATGCACCAGAATGTTTCTGTTGTTTCACTGTGCGGTGATGTCTCCATACTTCAATAAACCAATGTTGGTCTGAGCTGCAAGATTTGACCACCTGGTCGGGAGGTTAGCAAGTACAAAATGTGTCATCAGAACATAAGAACGCGGGAAAGAGGAATAGGAGTAGGGCCATTCAGCCTTTTGAGCCTACTACTCTGTTCAATTTCAGCACCATTTTCCGGCACTATTCCACATTCTTTGTGTTTTTAATATGACACTAACCGTGTCAGCTAAACCCTGCTGGAAAATCACAAGCACAAAACTGGACAGGGCTACAGAGAAAGGAAAGATTGCCCTGAAGTCGCCTGTTCATTGTGAAATGCTGGGTTGTATTTAGAGAGGGTGAAGAGAAGGTTCGGCAGCAAACAACCAGTTAGCAGAATGGAGTGGCCCACCGTGACAGTTAGGGATCAGCAACAAATCAAGGGCCTTTCTATTGGTTTGTACAGCAGCAGAACAATGCAGTAAGCATTCCTTATTTAGCAGATAGCTAGGATCAGCGGCAAGGTGATGGCCTAGTGGTATTATCACTGGACTGTTCATCCAGAGACCCAGATAATGTTCTGGGGACCCAGGCTTGAATCCCACCACGGCAGATGGTGGAATCTGAATTCAATTAAAAAGTCTGGAATTATTCGTCTAACGATGACCATGAATCAATTGTTGGAAAAGCCTGTCTGGTTCACTAATGCCTCTTAGGGAAGGAAACTGCCATCCTTACCTGGTCTGGCCTACATGTAACTCCAAACCCACAGTAATGTGGCTGACTCCTAACAACCCATCCCTTGGCAATTAAGGATGGGCAATAAATGCTGCTTGGCCAGCGACGCCCTCATCCTGTGAAGGAATAACGAAAATAAATTCAGTGAGATGGTTTGCTTTCTTTACTCAATAGGTAGAGTGTTTTACCCACTCGATAAGACCATAAGTTTGTACGTTCTCTCCATGTCTGCGTGGGTTTGCTCCAGTTTCCTTCCACAGTCCAAAGATGTGCAGATTAGGGTGGACTGGCCGTGGGAAATTACCCATAATGTCCAGGGATGTGCAGGCTAGGTGGGTTAGCCATAGGAAATGCGGGGTTATGGGGATAGTGTAGGGGTGTGGGTCTGGCTGGGATGACCCTCAGAGGGTTGGTGTGGACTCGTTGGGCCGAATGGCCTCCTTCCACGCTGCAGGGATTCTACGCTACTACTTAGGAGTTGAAGTAGGCCGTTCAGCCCATTGAGTCTGCTCTGCCATTCAATAAATCATGGATGATCTCATCATCCTCAAATTTACTTTCCAGCTCTTTCCCTATAACACTCAAGAGTCCCCTTACTGATTAAAAATGTCTCCATCTCAGCCCTGAAAATGCTTAATGACCCAGCCTCTACAGCCCTCTGTGATAAAGAATTTCACTGGTTCACTACCCTCTGAGATGAGAAATTCCTCCTCATCTTTGTCTTAAATGGGCAACCCCTTACTCTGAGATTATGCCCTCTGGGCCTAGACTCTCCCACAAAGTGAAACAACCTGAATAGAATCATAGAATCTCTACGGTGTGGAAACAGGCCCTTTGCCCCAACAAGTCCACATCATTTTTTTTTAAAACCTCAAAGCATCCCACCCAGACCCACCTCACTATAACCCACCTAATCTACACATCCCTGAACAGTTGGGACAATTTAGCATGGCCAATCCACCTGACCTGCACATCTTTGCACCGTGGGAGAAAACCAGAGCACCTGGAGGAAACCCACGCAGACACAGAGAGAATGTGCAAACTCCACACAGGCAGTCGCCCGAGGCTGGAATCAAACCTGGGTCCCTGGTGCTGTGAGGCAGCAGTGCTAACCACTGAGCCACCATGCCACCCCTAATCTAAACCTCTCCACATCTACCCTGTCAAGTCCCCCTGAGAACCCTGTATGTTTCAATATGGTCACCTTTCATTTTTCTAAGTGTACTCAACCTCTCCTCATTAAAAATTTCCATTTCTGGGATCAGTGAGTGAGCCTTCTCTGGCCTGCCTCCAATGCCAGTGTATCTTTCCTTAGATATGGGGATCCCAAAACAGTTCACAGTATTACAACTGTAGTCTGATCTGCAACCTGAATGGTTTTAGTAAGATCTCCCTATTTTCATACTCTATTCCCTTCAAAATAAAAGCCAGCATTCCATTTGCCTTCCCTATTACTGATGAACTTGGATGCTGGTTTTTTGTGATTTATTTATTAGGACTCCCGAATCCCTCTGTTTTGTAGCTTTCTTCATTTAAATAATATTCAGCTCCTCTATTCTTCCTGCCAAAGTGCATACCCTCACATTTCCCCACATTAAATTCCATCTGCCAAGTGTTTATTCACTCACTGAACCTGTATATATCCTTCTGCAGACTAAATGTGTTACCCTCACCACATGCCTTCCCAGCTATTTTTGTGTCATCTACAAACTTGGCAACAGTACATTCACTCTCCTCCTCCAGTTCATGAGTATAACTCTTATGCACTTTACCCCAGAGAGCTGGACACATTTGTTCGCTGGAGACTGATAGATTCTCTCCTATGAAGGGGATTAAGGGATATGGGGATAGCATGTGATGGTTGAGTTTGAAGATCAGCTGAGATCTTGTAGTTGACAAAGCTAAGACTGTAAAACCTACACCTGGTCCTGCGCTGCTGTTTATATTCCACTGTGTTATCTATCTGTAAGTTAAAGCACTGATGCACAGGAAATGTGTTGATTGGATGTGTGTTCCACTGGACACAGGTAAGCATCTGTCCCTAACAGCACATAATCTCACCCGTATCTGCTGGGAACCAGACCAATAGCACATATCCATCTCGAGATGCTTTTCCACACCATTGAACATTTTTTTTCCATGAACAAATCGCCCATGTTTCTTCTTTTTGTTTACCCTCCAACACTAAATACTGCTGTTTCTGAATCGATTACCGACCCAAAGTCCAAAAGTGCCAGTGCAATGACCCCCAAAGTCAGGGAAAGGTAGGGACCATTTAAGCTAATCCCCTCACTTTATTGCACTTTCTAAGCAAAGTGGACTTGTTGGTCAGGTGTAGAACTACCCATACTGGAGTTCCCTGCAGCTTTGGTATTATTACTTTCCCCGATCTCGCCCACTGCTCGGTGCCGAATCGTTCACAGGCATCAACCTCCTTCTCTGCAGGGGTCATGTGTTGTGTGTTAGCAATCTGCACAGAGATAAACTAATCACTGTGTCTTGTCCATGCACAGTCTTTACAGCAACACATTGGAATCAGTAACAGCAATGCTGCTGTGTCTCTACCTCTTCAGGGGTACTGAGGCCAACAGGTCAGTCAGGCTGGCAGCAGACCCAGCACAGACCAGGAACTAAAGCTTGGACTATCCCACTCTCTATGGATCTATGTTACAGAGAGTGGAGCCTTTATCTAGCTGGCCAGTAAGTAAGATTCTCACAGCTTGTCCAATATTGATCGTCCTTGCCCACACGTGGTCTGGCCTGATGAGGTGCTCAGGGGCTCAGCCCATAGCCTGTGAGAAGTTTCATTTGTCGAGCTGCAGTCTCAGTGCGTCCGGCAAACTCATTGTGTTTTCAGTTAAAGTGCTGTAGTTGCAGTAAATCTGCTTTTATCAGTCTGCTTGTTGAGCCGTGTTTGTGATATCAGGCAGGCTGTGATGTCTGTGGGATTAGAGAGGTTTTAGAGCAGGGATCAGAATGAACAATCAAAGAGAAACAGAATAAGCAGAGACACGGAAGCGAATTTTCATACCAACTGCTGTGAGAGTGGAATGGGAGAATGATTAAACATCACTTACTATTCTGAATTGTTACATTTTGTGTAGTGCCTTGAAATGGGCAGCATTGGAGCCACGTTACTCCATCAGTAGGAATCCAATGTAATTCCACTACACTAATTGGCAGAGAATACATTCCATATGTTCCACCCACCAGTGCCTGACATTGTCCAGCCTCAGCATTCATCTTTAAACAGAGTCTTCAAGTTTTGAGGAACCCCCAATTAACAAGCCCCATCGAACACACTCCAACAGCTCACCGACTGAATGGTCATGGGGTTTCACCACACAGACTGGTCAGGCAAAGTGATTCCATTGGATGGGATCAGTCTATCTTCTTATCCATGATGCTGAATCCCACTCCATAACTTGTAAAGAGTTAAGTCTATGCATCTAGTGAAAAATGAACAGATGTTGAACATCAAAAAGCAGGCAAAAGTTAGCTAAGAGATTAAGTCATGAAAATTGAGGTCTCAATAAGCAGTAACAAAATCATGGAACCTGGAATAACTTCACTTGAGCCAGGAGGGGATGCAGGGGAGGAGGGGATGGGGGGAGGAGTTGGGAGGGGTCACTCAGCTGATAGTTGGATAGCAGCAATGTCCTGTGAGGAAAGATTGGTTTGACTGAGCCTGTATTCACTCCAGTTTCGAAGGATGAGAGGGGCATTTGATTGAAATGTATAAACCTCTAACAGGGCCACACAGACTAGATGCAGGGAAGATTTTTCCACTGGTTCGGGAGTGTAGAACCAGCGGGCACAGTCTCGGGGGATACAGGGTACAGCAGTTAGGACTGAGATGAGGAAACATTTCTTCACTCGGAATGTGGTGAATCTGTGGAATTCTGTATCACAGATGCCTGTAAAGGAGGGGTCACTGAGTATATTCCACAAAGATATCGAGGGTTTTTTTTTAGATTTTAAGGGCATCAAGGGTTATGGAGAGAAAGCAGAAATATGCGTCTGAGATAGAGGATCAGTCAATGATGATAATGAATGACAGGACCAGCTCAAAGGGCCAAATGGTTTGACCCTGCTCCGAGTTTCTATATACAGCCACAATTTATCCAACTATTTGTAACTGCAATTTGTTTTGGTCGTCACATATTGGATACAGTTGAATTGTCGCACGGACTCTGGGTGACATGTGGTAAGAAATGAAGGGTAACAAAGCAATTTAATCATCTGTGTTTCTATGATACTGAATAGAATTGGATGTAAAGTGGGGAATATACAATATCACGCTTTGTTAGTGAAACAGTTACTGCAACATACAGGATTGCATGAAGGAGGGAGTTTACAGAGTGCTACACTATTCATCACTAGATGAAACTGGGAGTCTACACAACTCAATTTAATTGTCAATTGGACAATTTGAGAAGGCCTATAAACTCAATATAACTCCTAATGACAGAATGATGGGGGGGTTACAGAATATTAAAAATAAAGTTCATTCGAACCTAAAAGGATTGGAGGGTTGAGAGCACACAATTTGTTTCTCAATGGGCACGACTGGTGGAATCCATAAAAGTAATTTTATTTTCAATTGGATAGTCAATATTCCATCAAATCTTTGACAGCAGTGGGACAGCTGTATATCAGGAGAGCCACCCTCTGCTCTGGCAATGCCAAACAGAGCTTTATGCTTGTCTGGGCTGTTGTGTATTAGACAAATGTATGAAACCATACTGTATATATTATAAGTACACCCTGATTTGTACATTGCATTGTGAGTACTGAGGCAACACTGCCATTTCACCAATGCTTTCTTTCTGATTTTCCAGTATTCTTTCCCAGTGGTGTTCCAAGACCTCTTTTAAGCAGGGACAATTCACTATATAATTAACTGCACTTTCCATTTTGGAATAAAAAGGCTATGTTGAGAACCTGGGCACATAATCTAGAATGACACCAAAGGCCAGAAGAGCCAGTCATTCAGGTTACAAAGGGGTCTTGCTCTGCAAGTAGTTACCATTGTTTTATTCTACAATCACTTTGAAGTAATTTGAGGTAAAGTTATTTGAGTAGTAAAGGTGATGTAATTTGATATAAAAGATCCCGTGACATTATTTCAAAGACCTATTAATCAACGTCAGTCCCTTAATACCAGCTTAAAACAGACGATATGGTCATCATCACAGAACCCCATCAAGTCCACACTGTCCCTCTGAAGAGCATCCTACCCAGACCCACTTCCCTACCCTATAACCCTGCATTTCCCATGACCAAACCACCTAACCTGCACATCTTTGGACTGTGGCAGGAACCCCACGCAGACATGGGGAGAATGTGCAAACTCCACACAGACAGTTACGTGAGGATGGAATCGAACCTGGGTCCCTAGCGCTGAGAGGCAGCAGTGCTAAACCCTGAGGCACCGTACCACTCCATTGTCATATATCACTCTGCTTGCTGTGCCTGAGTTTGCTGCCATATTTCCCACACTGCTACAGTGACAAATGTTCAAAATCATTTCATTGGCTGTAAAATTGAGATTAAATTAGGATACCTGTTTCTGTTTGGCATTTAATAATGCCTTCTGGTACTGTACACATTGGGTCAGTTTTTATTCTACATTGTGAAAGGTGCTATATAAGTGCAGATATTTAAATAGAGTTAGTCATTACAATTTCCCATTTGAACCAGGAATGATTTGAAGCCAGCACTTTTTCAGAATGATACATGCCGCCAGTACCAGAAGGTGCAATCCCACATATTTACTTGTTATAATTACGTCTCTTTCTAAAAAAGAATTCCAACAAAAAGAGTAAACATCTGAGAACAGCAAGCGATTTTAGACTCAAGAGCTTAAGTTGCCTGGCCTCTGGAAAGGAATGTGACAGTGAGGGAAAGATGCACAAACGCTGCTCCATAGCAGCCAGGTAGCTGAAGGATACGGTAATAATATAGAACTGCAGTAAAATGAACAAGGAACAGATCCATCAGCAGTGTGGAATGACAGACTGAATCTGTATCGGATACCTTGCATCTCTTTCTCATCTATTGACTATGTTTATGCTCTGTTGAGATGATGAATCCATACTATACAGTTAGAGTGTAAGAGTACATTGTTGCTTCAGGACTGATAACCCTTTCAGGTGTTATTGTTACCGTGTTGGTTAATGCATTTGCACCAATCTCTGTGTGCAGCTATTTAAATGAACACATTATCACAGCATTTTAATGGGTTAAACTGTGGGCAAAATTAACGATGGAAAAGATTACCTCTTTGGTAAAGCATTCACATGATTAAATTTCTAAATGTCACAGTCCTTGTCTGCACTTGTGACTCACATGCATTCCACGAAACCCCCCACTAGCCCAAGGAGATTACAATTTCTTCGAGATCAGGAAGATCCTAGGCTTACTGTCTGTTCTATTTAGAGTTGATTTGGAGGTCCCATTTTTGGACAGGGGTGGACAAAGTCAGAAGTCACATGACACCAGGTTACAGTCCAACAGGTTTCTTTAAAATCACAAGCTTTCAGAGGCTCCTCCTTCGTCAGGTGAAGTCACTTGATGAAGGAGCAGTACTCCCAAAGCCTGAGATTTCAAATAAATCTGTTAGACAATAACTTGGTGTTATGTGACTTCTGACTCTATTTAGAGTTAGCTGACCAAAGTAAGGCAAATATTGGTTTTACAATAAGAAAGTATTAAATTAGGACACCTGTTCCTGATTGTAATACGATAATCTCTTCTGGTACTGTACATGTTGGGTCAGTTTTCATTCTACATCTACAGTGCTTATTTCCATTTCATAATATACCACTGCATAAAAGCTTTCTCCCCATCTCCCCACGAGCTCCCCACTAGCTCTTTTACCATCAATTATTTCCATTAACTTTGATGGAAATGAAAACAGGAGAAATGTAAACTGGCTATTGATTTACAATCACACATTCTGCCCTACAGAGCAGTCAATATTATGTCTAAATGTGAGGTAAGGATAATAGGGACCATAGGATTTAGGAACACAGAGAGACCACTTGGCCCCTTGAGCATGCTGTACCATTCATACAGTCATCCGGTTTTTGTGTTACCTCCAGTTTCCTGTCTGCATCGCCCACAATATCTTTGCCTCCTTTGTCTATTAACCTTGAATAGATTCTGTGTTCCAGCCTCCATTGCCCTCTGGGGAAGAGAATCCCACAGACTAACACTTACCTGTAAGAAAGCATTCCTCCTCATCTCCTCAATAAAAAGGTGACCTCTTATCATTAAAGTTCTAGTCTCCTCCACAACAGGAAACTTCTTCCTGGTGTCCACTCTAACCAGGAACTTCAGGATCGGTTATGTTACAATAAGATCACCTCTCATTCTTCTAAACACCAATGGGGATCACCCTAATCTGTTCAGTTTTTCTTCATGAGATAAGTCTTTCATCACAGGATCAGCAAAGTGAACCTTCTCTGAATTGCTTCTATCATAATTGTATCTCTTTTCAAATAAAAAGACCAAAACTTGTTGCCTGTTTATAAAGAAATGACTCCCAGGTCCCAGATATCTCATCGCTGCCATCTCTCAGCGATATTTCAAAGCAGAGCAGGGAAGTTCTCCCCAGTGTCCTTTACCAATATTTATCTAAACCAATACCACTAACAATTTATCTGGTTATTTATCTCATTGCGGTTTGAGTGGGTCCACTATGTGTAATTGCTATCTGTGTTTTCTATATTGCAACAGTGACTGCACAGCAAGCAGTTCTGATTGGCCACAAAGCATTTATGAAGTCTTAAGGTTGCGAAAGGACAGTTTTTCTCTTTTTAATGTCAATTCAGACCTGAGCAGTACAGGAGCCAATTCATTCCCCACAGGCTGAAGCTGAAGAAGAAAAACCTTGTGTTGCTGTTGGGTAATAAGCCCTGATGCTCAGGTCTGTCTTCAGCTTCCACTGCCATCTCTCTAAGTTCAGTCCTGCCCACAGCATGGAGGCACCTCTGGTTAATCACAAACATCATCCTGGGTGACTGTGACCACTTTGTGTTATTCTGCCTGATGATCCTTGCCCTTTCAACTTGTACAACTCGGGGAAGAAAATCTAGTCCATTCTTTCTATTAATTTACGCGGTTAAGTCATTTGATTTATAATTACTTTGGTCAGTGAGAGCTTTTGTCTTGCAGACTGATTGTCCCTCAGCTCCCTAGAGAAACTGACGTAGTTCTGTAGTCAGGAAAGGCTGTGAGAGAGCATTCTCAAATTTGGCAGAACCTGCTCCAAGCTGATGTTTTAAATGCACATTACATGCTCCGAGCCAGTCACTTATCAGAGTTGTCCTGAAGGGTCCCTTTTCATCTACAGTCGACCTGTCACTGGCCTCCTCCTCCTCCACAGCTTTTAATTCTCCCTCTTGGCTTAAATGAAGCTGAAGGTGAATAAATACCTGCCACACTTGCTAATATTGCAGAGGCTTGTCTAGAATATGCATTCACTGACCTCATTCAACAAGATTCACAGACACCTCTGAATACTGATGAGTTAGTTGCTGGGAGATTACAGCTGCAGTGAAGATGACCTCTGGAAAGTGAATTGAGCAAATGCAGTTAATAAGCATCTGCTAAGGGAGAAATCATGAAAACCACCACCGGCTGCCTGTGTGAAATTAGCTTGGGGCTATCTCAACAAAATTCCTGATGGGCATGGGCCCACTAAACTAAACTGCCTCTCGCTCAGCACTAACTGCTCATGATTGGCAACCTCACTGAGTATGACAGAGGCTGAAGGAAAAATGCGATACATTGAGCTGTAAGGGGGCAGTGTTCTGAGGTGGGAGTGATTGTCAGTAATGAAAGAATGTATGTAGACTGAGCTTTAATATGTACCTAGGCTGTTCTGTGAGGACATTTAGCTCAGTTGCTTAGATGGCTAGTATATGTTTCAACATTAAACCACCAGCATAAGAAGAAATCCCACTCCCCCTGAGTTAGACTTGGCACCTGTGCCTTTGACTTGTCCTAAGCTTGGTATGGAGTGCTGTCCCTCAAATTAAGAACTAATTGTTATGTCCAAGGTCCCATGGACTCTAACACCTCCCTAGGAGGGCTTGATGATCAATGGAGAACACATGGAATAGGAGGTAGATGTTCCATTCAGCCCCTCTGCCATTCTCTAAAATCTGACTCAGGGAAGCTGATGGCCTAGTGGCATCATCACTAGACTGTTAATCCAGGTAAACCCAAGTCATGTTCTCAGGGCCCAGGTTCAAATCCTGCCACAGCAGATGGTGGCATTAAGAATCTAAGAATGACAATGATCCATTGAAAGTGGGGAAAACCTCCCTGCGTCACTAATGCACTTTAGGGAAGGGAATCATCTGTGACCTACATGTGAATGGGAAATCTGGCCACTCAGCATTGAATATATTTTATGATACAACTTCCATTTCTCGCCTCCGAAGAGAGTTCCAAAGACAGATGGTTCTCTGAAATTTCTCATCCTCATCTTCAGTTGACAGCCGCTTATATTGAAACTGTCTCCCTAGTTCTAGACTCTACCACAAGGGGGAAGGCATCTTCTCAGTAGCTATCCTGTCAAGCACCATCAGAATCTCATAAACTTCAATAAAACATATTCTTCTGAACTCAAAATCATGCAGGTCAACCAACTCAACTTATCCTCATAATAAACCCTGGGAGTGTTTGATGGGGGACAGTGTAGACGGAGCTCTACACTGTATTTAACCCCATGCTGTCCCTGTTGGGGAGTGTTTGATGGGGGCCATGTAGAGGGAGCTTTACTCTTTATCTAACCCTGTGCTGTCCCTGTCCCGGGAGTGTCTTGATGGGGACAGTGTAGAGGAAGTTTTACTCTGTATCTAGCCCCATGCTGTCCCTGTCCCAGGAGTGTTTTGATGGGGACAGTGTAGAGGGAGCTTAACTCTGTATCTAACCCTGTGCTGTCCCTGTTTGGGGAGCATTTGAGGGGGGCCGTAAAGAAGGAGCTGTACTCTGTATCTAACCCCGTTCTGTCCCTGTTTGGGGAGTGTTTAATGGGGGCCGTGTAGAGGGAGCTTTACTCTGTATCTAACCCCGTGCTGTATTTGGCTTCACGGTCAGTGGAGAGTTTTGAGCTTGTTTCTTTGTTGTGGTTGAGTGCCCAGTGCAGGATAGGTGGGGGTGGAGTCCAGAGCCGTGGGAGGCCCAGCATTTCAAGTGGAAATGATTCTGTTATATTAAGCGGGTGTAAAATTACTTGCTTGAATGGGAGTTGATGTTGTGAAAGTAACCGTCTGAGGAGCTCCAGGTTTTCTTTATGAAACAGACTACATGAGCTATAAAAGCAGCGTATCTGTCAACAGCCAAGGCTTGGGATATTTGTGGACAGCTTGCTGTTGTCTCTTGTCATTGGATTTTACTTGATATGTCTTGAACTTTCCAAGTCTCGAGAAGTGTGCCAGCAATACTCAAACATTGAATCGTCATGTTTTTATCTTCCCACTGATAGGCCATCTGCACCATGTCAAGTCTTGGGTTTTCTTATAGCCAGCTCTATGGTGCTGCTCTATGTCTCGTTTTGAAAAGGGCAAAAGCAGACCTTTCCCTCAGTCCATCCTTCTGCAATTTACAGAGACTTAAAATCCAACCTTGCAATCTGCTATTTCTCCTCAACATCACAGAATGTGTAGCACAGAAACTATCTATTGAGACTATCAATTTGCCCAGCTATTTCTCCATGTTGCATATAATTGACCTGGTCTGATCCCCCTCTCCTGCTTATCCTCGTGAATTTTAATATTTCTTTTTCCACAACTAAATGGCTTCAAAAAGTACTTACAGACATTTGTTTCAATTATTCCTTGGTGTACCTTCCCTTCCAACTCCTGGCCTTGTTTTGCAACACATTCCTTGACTGTTTGATGTATTTCCCCTTCCCTTCCTTGAGCCTACAGAGGTGTACCTCTTTTGAAGGAGGCAAACTGCTGGTGGGGAGACAGAGAGAGTCTCCAGGTCAAGGAGCCATCACGTTAACATCAGAGCAGGAACCTTCAGGAGCAAGGAAGGCCCACTCACACACAAAATGTTGAGTGCAGCATGCTGGGGGTCCATTAATCATTTTAGATCTGAGAACAGTATGAGAGGCTTTTGAAAGGGTGATATCAACAGTCCAGGGTCAGTATGTCCCTGTTAAGGTGAAGGGAAAAGCTGGCAGGTTTAGGGATCCCTGGCTGACGAGGGATATTGAGGCTCTGGTCAGGAAGAAGAAGAAGGCATACATTGGGTTTAAGCTATCGGGCTCAAGTGAATCCCTAGGTGACTATAAAAAGTGGAGGAGCACACTTAAGAAGGCAATCAGAAGAGCAAAAAGAGGGTCTGAGATGGATCTGGCAGATAAGGTTAAAGATAACCCCAAGAATCTCTATAGCTATATTAAGGGTAAAAATGTTGCTAGGGAGAGAATAGGGCCCCTTAAAGATCAGCATGGCCATCTATTTGTGGAGCCACAGGAGATGGGGAAGATTTTTAATGAATATTTCTCCTCAGTGTTTACTGAGGAGAGAATCATGGATGTGAAGGAAATAAGGGAAACAAGTGGGGATATTTTGGACCGCGTACATATTACCAGAAAGGAGGTGTTTGCAACCTTAAAGTGCATTAAGGTGAATAAATCCCCTGGGCCTGATCAAATCCATCCTCAGATGTTGTGGGAGGCTAGGGAAAACATTGCAGATGCCCTTGCAGAGATTTTTGCTTCATCTTTAGCTGCTGGTGAAGTTCCGGAAGACTGGAGGGTGGCTAATGTCATTCAATTGTTTAAGAAAGGTAACAAAGACAAGCCAGGGAACTACAGGTCAGTGAGCCTGACATCAGTGGTAGGCAAGTTATTGGAGAGGATACTGAGGGTCAGGGTCAACCAACGTTTGGATAGTCAAGGTTTGATTAGGGATAGTCAGCATGGATTTGTGAACGGGAAGTCATGTCTGACAAATCTTTTAGAGTTTTTCGAAGGGATAGCCAAGAGGACGGATGAGGGTAGGGCAGTAGATGTTGTCTTTATGGACTTTCGTAAGGCCTTTGACAACGTCCTGCATGGCAGGTTAGTCATGAAGGTTGGGTTGCATGGGATCCAGGGAGAGCTAGCTAATTGGGTTCAAAATTGGCTCTGACAGGAAGCAGAGGGTGACAGTTGAAGGTTGTTTCTTGGTCTGGAAGCCTGTGACTGGTGGTGTGCCACAGGGGTCAGTGCTGGGACCTTTGTTATTTGTTATTTACATAAATGCTCTGGATGTGAATGTGTGCAGGAGGGTTTCCTGACACAGTATGTAGATAGGCCAACAAGAGGCGAGGCCACATTGGATTTGGTACTGGGTAATGAACCAGGCCAGGTGTTAGATTTGGAGGTAGGTGAGCACTTTGGTGATAGTGACCACAATTCGGTTACGTTTACTTTAGCGATGGAAAGGGATCGGTATATACCGCAGGGCAAGAGTTATAGCTGGGGGAAAGGCACTTATGGAGCGATGAGGCAAGATTTAGGATGCATAGGATGGAAAAGGAAACTGCAGGGGCTGGGCACAATTGAAATGTGGAGCTTGTTCAAGGAACAGCTACTGCGTGTCCTTGAGAAGTATGTACCTGTCAGGCGGGGAGGAAGTGGTCAAGCGAGGGAACCGTGGTTTACTAAAGAAGTTGAATCTCTTGTCAAGAGGAAGAAGGAGGCTTATGTGGAGATGAGGCGTGAAGGCTCAGTTACAAGTTAGCCAGGAAGGACCTAAAGAGAGAGCTAAGAAGAGCCAGGAGGGGACATGAGAAGTCTTTAGCAGGTAGGATCAAGGAAAACCCTAAAGCTTTCTATAGGTATGTCAGGAATAAAAGAATGACTACAGTAAGTTTGGGGCCGGTCAAGGACAGTAGTGGGAAGTTGTGCGTGGAGTCCAAAGAGATAGGAGAGGTTCTAAATGAATATTTTTCGTCAGTATCCACACAGGAAAAAGACAATGTTGTCGAGGAGAATACTGAGATAAAGGCTATTAGACTAGATGGGATTGAGGTTCATAAGGAGGAGGTGTTAGCAATTCTGGAAGGTGTGAAAATAGATAAGTCCCCTGGGCCAGATGGGATTTATCCTAGGATTCTCTGGGAAGCTAGAGAGGAGATTGCAGAGCCTTTGGCCTTGATCTTTATGTCGTCATTGTCTTCAGGAATAGTGCCAGAAGACTGGAGACTAGCAAATGTTGTCCCCTTGCTCAAGAAGGAGAGTAGAGACAACCCTGGTAATTATAGACCAGTGAACCTTACTTCGGTTGTGGGTAAAGTGTTGGAAAGGATTATAAGAGATAGGATTTATAATCATCTAGAAAGGAATAATTTGATTAGGGATAGTCAACACGGTTTTGAGAAGGTGACCAAACAGGTGGATGAGGGTAAAGCGGTTGATGTGGTGTATATGGATTTCAGTAAAGTGTTTGATAAGGTTCCCCATGGTAGGCTATTGCAGAAAATACGGAGGCATGCGATTGAGGGTGATTTACCGGTTTGGATCAGAAATTGGCTAGCTGTAAGAAGACAGAGAGTGGTGGTTGATGGGAAATGTTCATCCTGGAGTTCAGTTACTAGTGGTGTACCTCAAGGATCTGTTTTGGGGCCACTGCTGTTTGTCATTTTTATAAATGACCTGGATGAGGGCGTAGAAGGATGGGTTAGTAAATTTGCGGATGACACCAAAGTTGGTGGAGTTGTGGATAGTGCGGAAGGATGTTGCAGGTTACAGAGGGACATAGATAAGCTGCAGAGCTGGGCTGAGAGGTGGCAAATGGAGTTTAATGCGGAAAAGTGTGAGGTGATTCACTTTGGAAGGAGTAACAGGAATACAGAGTACTGGGTTAATGGTAAGATTCTTGGTAGTGTGGATGCGCAGAAAGATCTCGGTGTCCATGTGCATAGATCACTGAAAGTTGCCACCCAGGTTGATAGCGTTGTTAAGAAGGCGTACAGTGTGTTAGGTTTTATTGGTAGAGGGATTGAGTTTCGGAGCCATGAGGTCATGTTGCAGCTGTACAAAACTCTGGTGCGGCCGCACTTGGAGTATTGCGTACAGTTCTGGTCACCGCATTATAGGAAGGATGTGGAAGCATTGGAAAGGGTGCAGAGGAGATTTACCAGGATGTTGCCTGGTATGGAGGGAAGGTCTTATGAGGAAAGGCTGAGGGTCTTGAGGCTGTTTTCGTTAGAGAGAATGTTAAGAGGTGACTTGATAGAGACATACAAGATGGTCAGAGGATTAGATAGGGTGGACAGTGGGAGCCTTTTTCCTCGGATGGTGATGGCTAGCACGAGGGGACATAGCTTTAAATTGAGGGGTGATAGATATAGGACAGATGTCAGAGGTAGGTTCTTTACTCAGAGAGTAGTAAGGGCGTGGAATGCCTTGCTTGCAAAAATAGTTGACTCGCCAACTTTAAGGGCATTTAAATGGTCATTGGATAAACATATGGATGATAATGGAATAGTGTAGGCTTCAGATTGGTTTCACAGGTCGGCGCAACATCGAGGGCCGAAGGGCCTGTACTGCGCTGTAATGTTCTATGTTCTATGTTCTATGTTCTATAAGGCACGATTAGTAAGTTTGCGGATGATACAAAATTAGGAGGTATCATCAATAGCGAGGAAGGTTATCAAAAATTACAGAGGGACCTTGATCAGATGGGGAAGTAGGTGGAGGATTGGTAAATGCAATTCAATACAGATAAGTGTGAGGTGTTGCACTTTGGAAAGTTAAACCAAGGTAGGACTTATACAGCAAATAGTAAGGTCCTGAGGAGTGTTGTGGAACAGAGGTACCTAGGAATACAAGTACTTAGTTCAATGAAAGCGACATCACAGGCAGACAGGGTGGTAAAGAAGGCTTTTAACATGCTGGCCTTCATCGTTCGACGCATTGAGTATAGGATTTAGGATGTTATGTTACAGTTGTATAAGTAGTTGGCGAGGCTGCAGTTGGAGTATTGTGTACAGTTTTGGTCACCCTGTTGTAGGAAAGACATAGTTAAACTGGAAAGTGTGCAAAGAAGAAATATAAACCAGTGAATAGAATAGAAATGTTTCTATTCACTCTGACAAAGAAGGACATCAGTTTAACTGGGACAAAGTAACAGTACTAGGACAAACAAAACAAAGACAAGCATGAGAATTCCTGGAGGCCTGGTTTTCAACCACCAATGCAATAAACAAACATGTTGAAACAGACCCCATCTACATACCATTACAGTACGAAACGGGAAACAAGACTGCCCCCCATGACAGAATGGACCATATAAATTCAGAACGGGATAGAACAACAGCACTTAAACAGAGGCTGAACAGCACCGAAGATGTCACCTAGAAGGGAGACGAAACTTGCAAGAAAACCAGTCAGCTCGGCGACCCAACCAACAACATGAGAGAGATAGCAGGAACTGCAGATGCTGGAGAATCTGAGATAACAAGGTGGGGAGCTGGATGAACACAGCAGGCCAAGAAGGGTCTAGGCCCAAAACGTCAGCTTTCCTGCTCCTCTGATGCTTCTTGGCCTGCTGTGTTCATCCAGCTCTACACCTTGTTATAACAACATGAGAGGTTTGATTTATAAAGAGAGATTAAGCAGTTTAGGCTGACACTATCTGCAGTTTAGAAGAAAGAGAGGGGATCTAATTGAGGTCAACGAGATGATAAAAGGGATTGACAAAATAGACATTGAAAGGGTGTTTCTTCATATGGGACAATCTAGAACAAGCGGTCATTGTTTTAGGAAAGGGGCAGTAGAGGGTAACATGGTGCCTCAGTGGTTAGCACTGCTGTGTTGTAGGGACCCAGGTTCAATCCCAACCTTGGGTCACTGTCTGTATGGGCTTCCTCCCACAGTCCAAAGATTTGCAGGCTCGGTGGATTAGCCATGGGAAATGCAGGGCTAGGAGGATAAGGTGAGATGTTTTTTGAAGGTTAATGTTGACTTGATGGGCTGAATAGCCTGCTTCCACGTTATAAGGATTTTATGACTTAAAACGGAAATGAGGAGAAATTGCTTCCCTTCAGGGTTGTGAGTCAGTGGAATTCACTCCCCCCAGAGTGAGATAGATGTGGAACATTTTAAGGAGGAGATTGATTTTTAATTAGAGACAGTTTGCAGGGCTCTGAACTGAACAGCTTAACTGGGGTGGGTTTGAGGAGGAGGTTTTACATCTCCAATTCAAACCCGCCCATTTTAAGGGGGTGAGGTGTCTCCTTGGGGTAACTCCGTTCTGCCATTAACTGTCAAAAGCATTGATTGAGGCCATGATTGATATATTATATAAACATTGTGGAAGGCACAATGTGTGTAATGCTCATTTAATCCCTGCCTCTAGAAGTTATCATGATCTATTCAATGTTCTGCTTGTGGGCTTTATGATGCTGTCTAAATCCCAAGAGAAAATTACAGCCAAATAACTCACTCCCAGGCATCACAATTCTGTGTGTAATGTGCCTCGCCTCACTCTCTCTCTGCAGGTATTAGTGAATTGAATTAGCTTTATTGTCACATGTATCCAAATGAGTGCAGAGAAAAGTTTTTAAATGCCACTTAGAGTGCCATCTTAGGTACAAATGTACCTGGGTACAATCCTTAGTTACAGAATGGAACGTCTCTTTCACACTGTCTGAGAGAATCAATCTCTGTGATCTGGTTGTGATCTGCTCCACGTGGGACTTTTCATATTGAAGTGGCATTTAACTCAGATGTAATACCTCCACCTCAGGGACAGGCTCAGAAAGAAACAGTCAAATTCAAATCATCATAATTTGCCGCTGTGGTACGGAAACTATGGTTTAGGTAATATGTGGGTGTGAGTATTAATGAGATCCTCATCATCTGGGCAAGATGAGGTTGGGAGAGGCTAAAGAGAAGACTGAAGAAACCCAAGAAGAGATTGTTAAAATTATCAAACAGTTTTAATTGTGTAAAATGGAGGAGATGTTTCCAACTCACAGGGGAGGTGTAAACGGAGGATTGCAATACAATGCAGTCACTAATAATGTTAAATAAAAACCAAAAGAATTGCAGACGCTGTATATCAGAGACTGAAATAGAAATTGCTGGAAAAGCTCAGCAGGTCTGGCGACATCTGGAGAGAAATCAGAGTTAACATTTTGGGTCCAGTGACCCTTCCTCAGAATACTAATAATGCCAAGCAGAAGGTCAGCTGAAGTGTCTTTACCAGGAGACTAGTGATAGAGTGTAAGTTGCTTCCTCAGGGACTGGCTCAGGTGAACACATTGATATATTAAGAGGGAAGCTGCATAAATTCATGGGAAAGATAGGTATAGGTTGATTGAAAGGAGGAAGAGGGTGTGAGAGGAGGTTCAGGTGGGGTGTAAACATCAGCACAAAGCAGTTGGACCGAATGGCCTACCCTGTGCTGTAGATTCTATGTCATCCTGTATAACTGGAATTCCCACTGAAGCTGTATTGAATGAGTGGATTACCAATGAAGTCCTACCCTGTTCTGCCGTGAGGAGATTAAATGGAATGTTCAAAAGGTGAAAAACTCCCCCTCCCCACCCTGTCCTACACCCTTCAGCCCCCACCTCTCTCCACTCACAAACCTGTGGTTTATGTACCTCCCAATCTCCTGCACTTGGAGTAGCACAGCACAGTGGCTCAGTTGTTAGCCCTGCTGCCTCACAATGCTAGGGAACCGGGTTTGATGCCAGCTTCGGGTGACTGTGCAAGCTTCATATGGACATTCTCCTCACAGTCCAACGACATGCAGCTTGGGTGGATTAGCCGTAGGAAACTGGAGTTACAGTGATCGGGTGAGATGCTCTTCAGCGGTGTGATGGCTGCTTCCGCAATGCAGGGCGTTCTATGACAAAAAAAACCCTCAGACCATGGGGTCCGAAAGGAGACCAGTGACCGTTATGCCAATCTGGGGATGAGGATTACATCTTCAGCAAATGACCAAAATAGTATGACATAAAACTAAATCCTGAACTGACCTGTGTGAAGATCCAAAATTAAGGGCATGATTCTTATCATATTCATCACATTAAGCTGTATTTCAATGAGCTTGGGACTGCAACACAGAAACACCAGCATTTTCCACTGGCACTCAGTGTTTACTTGTCTTGCTCTGTGTGTTCACCCTTACTAAGACAAATGAGTGTAACTGTAGTCTTCGCTCATTGTTCCCAAGTTCAGCAGTTAAATAACTTCACAAGTTCCTGAGCCAGTTCCACACAGTCCCCATCATTAGCCCCTAACTGGGTCAGTAGCTGCTGGTAAAGACCAGTTACTATAGCAATGAGAAAAAGGGCTTAATGCTGATCACTGCTCCTCTGTAAATATGGCTTTGTTGCCTCATCCACAGAAATAGTATTTGACTTTTGAATTGGACCCCATAAAGAAAGACGAAACTTTTGTTTATACACAATATTTCAAGACTCCAGGATAGCCCACAGCCCTTTCCAACCAACAAACTGTTTTTGTAGTGTAATCACTGTTGCAATGTAGGAAAGCAGCTGTCAGTTTGCACACAGCAAGATCCTATAAAGAACAATGGGATAATGACCAGTTTTCTACAATGTTGCTTGAGGGGCAAATATTGACCAAGGCATCAGGAAGAACTCCCCTGACTTTTTCAAACACTGGCTGTGTGCTCTTTAATACCCACCTGACAGTGTAGGCAATGTCCCAGTTCAAAATTCTGCAACAATCAGACCAACAAAAAAACCAACATGACCCTGACATAAACAAATGTTCTCAATCCAACCTGGTGATTGACAAGGAGCAATCCATCAGGACCAGGTTAAAGAATGAGCCTGAATCTTACAGAACATCATTCATGACTGCAGGATCTCCCAAACTACTTCAATATATTATCTTTGAAGGTGATTGACATTGAAGTGTGGCGCAGCCAAGGTCCCCCACTGTCATTGTACTCATAGAGTTACAGAATCATAGAGCCATACAGCACAGAAACAGACCCTTCAGAACCAGCCAGTCCACACCAACCATAATCCTAAACCAAACTAGGCCCACCTGCCTGCACTTGGCTCATATCCTCCCAAACATTTTTTATTCATCTACTTACCTAAATGTCTTTTACATATCGTAGCTGTACCCACATCCACCACTTCCTCTGGAAGTTCATTCCACACACGAACCACTCTCTGTGTAAAAACATTGCCCCTCATGTCTTTTTTTAAACCTTTATCCTCTCACCTTAAAAATATACTCACTGTGCCCTCATGCAGGTGAAGCAAGCAGTCCGATATTCAATTCTTCCAACGGTGAATGGGGCAAAAAACTTCAGCCCACAAAAAAAGCTGCAGGCCAGTGTCAATTTCGAAGTGAGTTAGGGGCTGGTTTGGGCCAACTCTCTGCCTTATGTTCCAGAGAATTCCGCAGATTAATATCTAGATCCATGATTTTATTTAAAATTCAGATTCTCTTTGATATCACAGAGTTTCTTTGAAATCAATATTTCTGATAACGTTAGGCATGTACAGTAATGCTGGAAACAGTTCCCAATCACTACTGTCTACCTTACAAAAGAATATTGGAGTCTATAATGCACTGTTGCTATTTCTGCCTTATATATTACAGTCATAAGAGAGTTCTCTGAATTTAATAGAATCTGTTTTATTACATTGTGGAGTTGTTTGTATTTGGACTGTTTGCTGTGTCGCTTCACAATCTCTGTTATTTCATCTACACTTGAATAAAAATGTAATCATAATGGAACAAATGAGGGAAGCCTTGAATGCAATCCAAGAGCTGTTCTTCCCTGCTCAATTTCTCACTAATATCGAAGTAAAAAATTCTTCATTTCATTTCTATTTTTAATTTTCTTTCACAACGTTTGCTCCTGGCATTTTTTAAGCTTCCACACCAGCCATTAGTGTAGGACAGTCCTACGGCTGCTGGTCACCCTCCTCTACCTCAAATAAAGAGGCCATTCTTCATGTCTGAAAATATTGACAATGCTAGTCCATCATAAGGAAAGATCCTGGATTTCTATTGTGCTTTTCAAGAATGCAGAAGGTCCCAAAGCACTCTACAGGCAGTGAACTAACTTTAAATTACTTTCCATTGCAAGACCATAAGATGTAGGAGCAGAAATAGGCCATTTGGCCCATCGTGCCTGCTTCTCCAGTCAGTGGGATGATGGTGGATCTGATGATCCTCAACTCCACTTTCCCGCTTTTTCCCCATGAGTCTTGATTGTGTCTATCCCACACTCAAATGTACTCAGCCAGGACAGCCTCCACTGCCTTGAAGTAAAGAACTCCACAGATCCACTACCCTCTGAGAGAAGGAATTTGTCCTTGCAATATAAGAAACACAGCAGCCAATTTGTAAGCAGCGACATCCCATAAACACAAGACATTAATGATGAGATTGTCTGCTAATGTAACAGCAGGAACCCTGTGCATCTTTCCCATTGTGGCCCAGGTGTACAGAGCCCATAGGAAAGAATGAGGTGAATTTCTATGATGAAGTCCATGACATGTGAGAACCATAACATACCGTGCAGTCCATTTGCCATGTTCCTGCCAGCAGCCTGGTTAACTCAGAATAACCAGAGCAGCTCCAGTCAAGGAAACCAATCCAGAACCATTGACACACTCACAAGGATAAAGAATGAGGGGTGCAGTTGTTTATTGCGAACCGAGCGTAAGTGTTCCACAATGCGGTCCCCAAGCCTCCGCTTGGTTTCCCCGATGTAGAGGAGGCCACAATGGGAACAGCGGATGCAGTATACCACATTAGCAGATGTGCAGGTGAACATCTGCTTGATGTGGAAGGTCCTCTTGGGGCCTGGGATGGGGGTGAGGGAGGAGGTATGGGGGCAGGTGTAGCACTTCCTGCGGTTGCAGGAAAAAGTGCCGGGTGTGGTGGGGCTGGAGGGGAGTGTGGAGCAGACATGGGAGTCACGGAGAGAGTGGTCCCTCCAGAAGGCAGATAAGGGTAGGGAGGGAAAAATGTCTTTGGTGGTGGGGTCAGATTGCAGATGGCGGAAGTGCCGGAGGATGATGTGTTAGATTCGGAGGTTGGTGGGGTGGTACGTGAGGCCGAGGGGGATCCTGTTTTGGTTGTTATTGCGGGGAGGGGGTGTGAGGGATGAGTTGCGGGAAATGCGGGAGACGTGGTCGAGGGCATTTTCAACCACTGTCGGGGGGGATATTGCGGTCCTTGAAAAACGACGACATCTGAGATGTTCGGGAGTGGAATGCCTCATCCTGGGAGCAGATGCGGCGGAGGCGAAGGAATTGGGAATAGGAATTGAGAAATCAAGCGGAGGCTTGGGGACCACTTTACAGAACACCTACGCTCGGTTCGCAATAAACAACTGCACCTCCCAGTCGCGAACCATTTCAACTCCCCCTCCCACTCCTTGGACGACATGTCCATCCTGGGCCTCCTGCAGTGCCACAACGATGCCACCCAAAGGTTGCAGGAACAGCAACTCATATTCCGCTTGGGAACCCTGCAGCCCAATGGTATCAATGTGGACTTCACAAGCTTCAAAATCTCCCCTCACCCTACCGCATCCGAAAACCAGTCCAGCTTGTCCCCGCCTCCCTAACCTGTTCTTCCTCCCACCTATTCCCTCCTCCCATCTCAAGCCCCACCCCCATTTCCTACCTACTAACCTCATCCCGCCCCCTTGACCTGTCCGTCCTCCCTGGACTGACCTATCCCCTCCCTAACTGCCCACCTACACTCACTTTTACTGGCCCCATCCCCGCCTCTTTGACCTGTCTGTCTCCTCTCCACCTATCTTCTCCTCTATCCATCTTCTATCTGCCTCCCCCTCTCTCCCTATTTATTTCAGAACCCCCTTCCCCTCCCCCATTTCTGAAGAAGGGCCTAGACCCGAAACGTCAGCTTTTCTGCTCCTCTGATGCTGCTTGGCCTGCTGTGTTCATCCACCTTGTTATCTCAGATTCTCCAGCATCGGCAGTTCTTACTATCTCTAAAGAATGAGGGCATTTTTTTTTTCAATTCATTTGTGGGATGAGGGCGTTGCGAGCTGGGCCCGGCATTTCTTGCCCATCCCTAGTTGCTCTTGAGAAGGTGGTGGTGAGCTGCCTTTTTGAACCGCTGCGTTCCTCCTGCTGTGTGTTGACCCACAATGCCATTAAGGAGGGAATTCCAGGATTCTGACCCAGGGCATGTTGAGTACCTCCTGACTTCCCTCATCGTGAGTGGCACAACAAGCTCAGTGTCTCTCTCACACACACACACAAACACAGTCTCTCACACACACACATACACACACACACACACATACACACACACACGTACACACATACAGACACACACACACACACGTACACACATACACACACACATACACAGTCTCTCTCTCACACACACACACAGTCACATGCACATACATACACACATATACACTGTCACACACATTTACCCACATTGTCTCTCACACACAGATTTACGCGCATTTACACAGTGCCACACGCACATATACACTGCAACACACACAATTACACACAGATATATGCATACATACACTCTCACACATACATAAGTACATGATACACTCTCACACAAACACAATTGCTTTAATGATTAAAGGTGCAAACCAATTTCACTGCAATAGAGAAATCACAACAAAAAGTAATTATTCCAAGGAAGATTGAGTCAATGATAGTAGGAACTGCAGATGCTGGAGAATCCGAGACAACAAGGTGCAGGGCTGGATGAACACAGCAGGCCAAGCAGCATCATAGGAGCAGAAAGGCTGACGTTTCGGGCCTAGACCCTTCATCAGATGGCTTTTCTGATGAAGGGTCTAGGCCTGAAACGTCAGCCTTTCTGCTCCTATGATGCTGCTTGGCCTGCTGTGTTCATCCAGCCCTGCACCTTGTTGTCTAAGATTGAGTCAATATTATGTTACTGATATTAATTGCCCCATGCGGTAGTTAATTGGGCAAGGGACGGTTAAAGTGGCTGAGTCTTAAATATCATTTGCCTCCAGGTTCCCCGCCCCAACTTGAAAATGCTCTAGTCGTCTGGACAAGAGCAGGAAGGAAGTAACAGCCTTTTTGAAATGTTCAAATTGGATCTGATTATCTCATCAAGACGTGATCTGTAAATACGACCAGACGTTAGAGAGAGATGGGGAGAGGGTGGGTACAGTAGGTCTGGCAGCATCTGTGAAGGAAAAAAACAAAGTTAACGTTTCAGGTCCGGTGACCCTCCCCCAGAGCTGCTGAGCTTTTCCAGCAACTTTGTTTTTGTTCCTGATTTACAGCATCTACAGTTTTCTCGGTTTTTATTTAGGGTGGGTACAGTGTTGGGTCGAACTGGGGTCTGGATCCTGGGTCAGGCCAGCTCTGGAAGGTTAAACCATATCGTGCATCCTTTTCTGTGTGTGTGTGTGCCAGGAAGATTTGGAGTGGTTCTGGCAGATTCTTGAAGGTGGCTTGGTCTTCCTTTGAGCTGGGGTGTCCCCTTGACAGGGCATCTACATCTCTCGCTCGCTTGTTCAGTCCACAGTTAGCTCCCCTGCCTCCTGCTAATTAGCATGGACCATTGTCTCTGCTTGGAGCAGCAGGAATTCTATATTTATTTCAGAAGAGGAGAGCTGTAATAACAGAAAGATAATCAAATCAGGAACTGAAGGGTAAACTTTCTGGCACAGTGCAAAGTGAGGGAATCTGAGATGACTTGCCCAGGGGATAGGATGTGCCATAGGACCCAGTGCCAGTGAAGGTGGGTAAAGGGCAGTGATTTAAAGGGTTATGCTCCTCCACCAAATCTCTCAACTGATAAACGCAAGAACAAAACCACGGAATTAGAAGTAAAATCAAATGTATAGCTTGCTGCCCCACACATGTAAATAAGGAAAGTGATTGCATCAATTAACTGGTGTTAAGGAGTTTCAAATCAGACTGTGGGCACAAATGGACTAAGAATGTTTGTACAGTATAGGAGTGAGTTTTCAGCACTTTTCAGTTACTTTAAATCAGTTGGATGCAATTTGGGTCAAGGAGCTGATTGTGCTGAGGTGTGATATTGTAGGGCAGTGAGATTTTATGACAGGGGCAGTGGGGAAGCTGCCTCAAGGCTATCCCTCAGGGCCCCCAAATGAAACAGAGATATTTTTTAAATCTGAGACAACAACGTGCAGGGCTGGATGAACACAGCAGGCCAAGCAGCATCATAGGAGCAGAAAGGCTGACGTTTCGGGCCTAGACCCTTCGTCAGAAAAGGGAGAGGGGAAGGGGGTTCTGAAATAAATAGGGAGAGAGTGGGAGGCGGATAGAAGATGGATAGAGGAGAAGATAGGTGGAGAGGAAACAAACAGGTCGAAGAGGCGGGGATGGGGCCAGTAAAGGTGAGTGTAGGTGGGCAGTTAGGGAGGGGATAGGTCAGTCCAGGGAGGATGGACAGGTCAAGGGGGCAGGATGAGGTTAGTCGGTAGGAGATGGGGGTGCGGCTTGAGGTGGGAGGAGAGGATAGGTGGGAGGAAGGACAGGTTAGGGAGGCAGGGACGAGCTGGACTGGTTTTGGGATGCGGTAGGGGGAGGGGAGATTTTGAAGCTTGTGAAATCCACATTGATACCATTGGGCTGCAGGGTTCCCAAGCGGAATATGAGTTGCTGTTCCTGCAACCTACGGGTGGCATCGTTGTGGCACTGCAGGAGGCCCAGGATGGACATGTAGTCTGAGGAATGGGAGGGGGAGTTGAAATGGTTCGCGACTGGGAGGTGCAGTTCTTTATTGCGAACCGAGCGTAGATGTTCTGCAAGGCGGTCCCCGAGCCTCTGCTTGGTTTCCCCGATGTAGAGGAAGCCACACCGGGTACAGCGGATGCAGTATACCACATTGGCAGATGTGCAGGTGAACATCTGCTTGATGTGGAAAGTCTCCTTGGGGCCTGGGATGAGGGTGAGGGAGGAGGTATAGGGGCAGGTGTAGCACTTCCTGCGGTTGCAGGGAAAAGTGCCGGGTGTGGTGGAGCTGGAGGGGAGTGTGGAGCGGACAAGGGAGTCACGGAGAGAGTGGTCCCTCCGGAAAGCAGATAAGGGTGGGGAGGGAAAGATGTCTTTGGTGGTGGGGTCGGATTGCAGATGGCGGAAGTGTCGGAGGATGATGCGTTGGATCCGGAGGTTGGTGGGGTGGTATGTGAGGACGAGGGGGATTCTTTTTTGGTTCTTATTGCGTGGACGGGGTGTGAGGGATGAGTTGCGGGAGATGTGGGAGACACGGTTGAGGGCGTTCTTGACCACTGAGGGGGGGAAGTTACGGTCCTTGAAAAACAAAGACAACTGAGATGTACGGGAGTGGAATGCCTCATCCTGGGAGCAGATGCGGCGGAGGCGAAGGAATTGGGAATAGGGGATAGCATTTTTGCAGGAAGGTGGGTGGGAGGAGGAGTATTCTAGGTAGCTGTGGGAGTCGGTGGGCTTGAAATGAATATCGGTTTCTAGGTGGTTGCCCGATATGGAGACAGAGAGGTCCAGGAAGGAGAGAGAGGTGTTAGAGATGGTCTAGGTGAACTTAAGGTTGGGGTGGAAGGTGTTAGTGAAGTGGATGAACTGTTTGAGCTCCTCGTGGGAGCACGAGGCGGCGCTGATACAGTCATCAATGTAACGGAGGAAGAGGTGGGGTTTAGGGCCGG
>NC_063367.1:21625075-21658161 GCF_021869965.1 Rhincodon typus | reverse complement strand
TCACCCCCTTTGTCTGTAGGAAGTGGGAGGAATTGAAAGAGAAGTTGTTGAGGGTGAGGACGAGTTCGGCTAAGCGGATGAGGATGTCAGTGGAGGGGGACTGGTCGGGCCTGCGGGACAGGAAGAAGCGGAGGGCCTTTAGGCCATCTGCATGGGCAATGCAGGTGTATAGGGACTGGACGTCCATGGTAAAGATGAGGTGTTGGGGACCGGGGAATTGGAAGTTCTGGAGGAGGTGGAGGGCGTGGGTGGTGTCACGGACATAGGTAGGGAGTTCCTGGACCAAGGGGGAGAAAATGGAGTCGAGATAGTTGGAGATCAGTTCGGTGGGGCAGGAGCAGGCGGAGACAATGGGTCGACCAGGGTAGTCAGGTTTGTGGATTTTGGGAAGGAGATAGAAGCGGGCGGTGCGGGGTTGGGGAACAATGAGGTTGGAGGCCATGGGTGGGAGGTCACCTGAGGTGATGAGGTTGTGGATGGTTTGCGAGATGATGGTTTAGTGCTCAGGGGTGGGGTCATGATCAAGGGGGCGGTAGGAGGAGGTGTCGGAGAGTTGGCGTCCGGCCTCGGCGATGTAGAGGTCAGTGCGCCATACTACAACTGCACCTCCCTTGTCCGCGGGTTTTATGGTGAGGTCGGGATTGGAGCGGAGGGAGCAGAGGGCTGCACGTTCTGCGGGGGAGAGGTTGGAGTGGGTGAGAGGGGTGGAGAGGTTGAGGCGATTGATGTCTGCAGTTCCTACTATCCCTTATTTTTTAAATCTGTTATTTAGCGATGGAAATGAACAGAAGGTTAAGGGAGGTCATTGGTGTTAGAGATCCCACAAGCAATTGGCCCATTGACTGAACAAAAAGAGGTTGCTGGAAAAACTCAGCAGGTCTGGCTGTATCTGTGAAGATAAATCAGAGTTAATGCTTCCTCAGGCTCAATCATTGGCAATGCCTGGCTCAAAGCGCAGCTGAGGCAAGGGTTTGGGAGATCTGGGGCCATCCTTTCTCAATCTCTTGCTTCACTCGGAGATAATTGACAGCTGCTGAATCCAATCAATAAGTTCCTGACTGGGGAGGTACTGCTGGCTTGGCAAAGGAGTTTAATGGTCTTGACTTTCCATTGTATAATGGGCTCCTCTTAGCCTCTACTCAACGCTGCATGAGTTTCTCCTGTTTGCCTTCACAGAGTCCTGATCTAGCACCTTGTGCTTGGGTGTGAGGCAGGAATATAAACTCAAAGAACACGAGACTGAAGTTAACGATAATGTTGGATAGGAGCTCCCATCTGTCATTCTGTCAGTCTTCCTCACACAAAGGAAGCCCACCCAGGGAATTATGATCCACAGTGAGGGTTAGGCCAAGATACCGAGGGCATGTCAAAACCAGGGAGTGTGGAGCAGCAAACCTCCTCAAAGTGAGATTTTATGACAGGGCAGTCTAACTGTGGGGAAGACAGTGATGGGGAAACTGTCTCAAGGTTGTCCCTCAGGGCTCGCAAATGAAACACAGATACATTTAATCTGTTATTTAGCGATGGAAATGATCCGTCCAGCCTGGATCCTGCCACACTGATTGAAGACTAGGCAGAAAATCTTGTCCCCTCCTCCAAATGTGACTAATCGTTATCCCCCAGCCAGTAGCAAAATGCAGCAGTGTACTTCATTGCTGCTGGTGGGATCTTGCTGTGCACCAATTGGCAATTGGGTTTCTTGCTATGCACCTGCACCTCGAAAGGATTTTGTTGGCTGTGAGGATCATCGGGACGCGCTGAGCTGGTGCGAGGCATCGCTTAAACGGGTGTCCCAGCTGTATGACTGCTATCGGGAAATGAGCTGGCTACCAATCAGGAGCTAGTGCCCTCCCCTGTATCAGGCCCTTTCAGTGAGTAAATAGGTCCTTCCCTTCACCCCCACATCCTGGTAATTTCAGGGCAAACCATTCACCAAGTGGCTTCATACAGTCTTTGACTGGGTTCACTAGCAATAAAGATACTTAGATAAGTACATGAATAGGAAAGGTTTGGAGGGATTTTGGCCAAGAGCAGGCATGTGGGAAAGTTTGGAACGGACTGGTTGGACCGAAGGGTCTGTTTCCATGCTGTATGACTCTGACTCTGATTGGAACTGCAAAGCCATCACAAGGTGAGTGTTGTGGTGAGTTTTTATGTGAGGAGGAGAGAGGGACAGGGGATCCCTTCCAATGATTGTGATTCCCACACCCGGGCTTGCTGCCAGGCAACACACAGCACCAATGTGCCCATGAGGAATTGGGAGCCTCATGATGTGCCTACAGATCTCTAATTCTATTTAAACAAGTTACCAGCCTTAAATGTAGCCCTAGTTCCTTCGCTGAAGGACTGAATAAGCTGCTAGCTGGGCCCACCAATGGGACACGCAAAGATTAAAATTCATAGCACAGTCAGCTAAAGGAGGCTGGCCATTCTGCCCACTGTGCCTGTACTAGTTCATTGCAGAACTCTCCACTCACTGGATCCTGCTGGTAAGCCAAAGAGACATTCTGCGCTCCACTCAAATAAGGTATATTTCAGTGCTGGTGTGGTGCCAGAAATGTAGGCTACATTTCTCAAAGACTGGCTCACCATATCAAACAACATGACAATCTGCAGCTGAGCATTACCAACCACTGCTTTGCTGCAGGACATTTATTAAATAACCCAAACTGTGCTAAGAATTACACTGGAAACCAAGTGAAGATTATGAGTCAGTGTGTTCCATTAGCTTGTTATGTATGTACACACACAGGACCCTGCTGTTTGTAGGAAAAAGCAGTTTATCCATTCACTGAACATTTTTAATTGGGAAAGAGTAATGGATGCTGCCAATCCCTATTGATTCCATAGTAACATCCTGACCAATCAGTCTACCTGCCTGCTCTGCTAAGATTGGTCCAGCTGTATCTCCATGCCAACTATTGTCCAACCGATCAGCGCTCTCGTCTCATGTACAGAAATTGGTGTTCCCTTTCAAAGTTTGAATTCGTACATCTCAGTCCTGATGACCACAAGGTGAAAAACTTCCAATCTGCATCTGTTATTAACAATATTTATGTTCTGTATACCCAAAAATCAATCCACAATAGTAGATAGTCTAGCAAAAAAACGTATTCCTCGCTTGCCCCACAATCTTATGGAACATAGAACTGTACAGCACAGGAACCAGCCCTTCGGCCCATGAGGTTGTGCCGAACATGATGCCAAATTAAACTAATCCCTTCTGCCTGCCCATGGTCCATATCCCTCCATTCCTTGCATATTCATGTGCTTATCTAAAAGCCCCTTAAGTGCCCCTTTCATATCTGTCCCTGAAAGTGGATTCCAGGCATTTACCACTTGATGTGTAAAAAAAACTTATCCCTCACATCTCCTTTGAACTTTCCCCTTCTCACCTTAAATGCATGCCCCTTATCACCAATTATCCATCTACTCCATTTCAAAGCACTTACTCAGAAACTCTTTGAGATGAGATCAAATGACACAGAAAATGCAGGATTCAATTTTGAAAATGTCATTGTTACTTTTTTCTTGATTGGGGCCTTAAAAACTCAAAGTTCCAAAGAAAGAAATGAGAGACAATGCAGTTTCTGCTGTAACCGTGTGGTTACATATTCTACATCGTAGCCTGCAGGCTAAATACTTCTTTCATGTGCATGGAATGGATGAGATGCTTTAGTTTTTAAAACACATGCTGGAAGTTTAACATGTTAAAAACTGATGCAGGTTAAATAGAGCAGGAGGAAGAAAAGCTACTTTAGATGGAAACATTCAATACATTGGACATGTCTCAAGGCAATTGCAATCTTCAACTTCAATCTTCAACCTGAAAACTAGGACAAATAACAACTCAGGCCAAAAACAAGAAGATGTTTAATGATCTGGGGGCAGGGGGAACTGGACAGCACCGAGGAAAGGTGGGGGAGGGGATTTGAGGCCTTGGTGAAGATAAAGTGACCCCCATGTAGCACGCCAGGCCAAGAAAGGAAAGTAAGTTGCATTCACATTGCACCCTCATGAACTGAGTTACTGAGGCATAATCCTTTCCGCATGTAGGCAAGCCCAGCAACCAATCAGTGCACAGAAATATCCCACATAATCCCCAAGGAGAGGAATCATCAGTTTTGGTAGGAAAAGGAAACAGCCAGGGCTCTGTTCTCCCCAACATCCAAGATCTTCCAATATCCACCTGATCAGGGAAATGGTGGCCTTGGTTTGAGATCTCCCCTGAATTTTCACCGACTCTGAATTGGAACCTCAACACAGACCATGTACTCAGAATTCTGTCTCCCAGCAAATGGTGCAAATCAAGCCATGAAATGCTGAATTGAAGTTTTTTATTTAATCCCTGCAGCAGACGCCATCTCCTGAGGTCAAGGTCTCTCTCCATTGTGAAGACCATACGATATTTCATTAACATCCCCCTCCCCCCCACACTGTTACCATAGACTATCACATTATTGTGAGCTGGACCAACTGAAGTGTCTATAATGTTAGCAGAACATGATCGTTTCTCTGGATCTACCCTATTTCCTAAAACCATAAAATGTAGGAGCAAAATTTGGCCATTTGGCCCATTGAGCCTGCTGCGCCATTCATCCTCAGGTGAGACAGGCAGGTAGGTAGAATTAAGATACGCATCAGTTGTGAATTAATTGGTTGGTTGAGCAGACTCAAGGGGCACGAGACCTTGCAATTCCTAAGTGAGCAATATCTCAGCGAGGGTGGTGCGAGATCTCCTTACCTCTGGGTGAGCCAAGGATGGAAACAGCAATAGAAATCGCCAGAAAAGCTCAGCAGGTCTGGCAGCATCTATGGAGAGAAATCAGAGTTAACGTTTCAGGTCCAGGGACCCTTCCTCAGAACTGGACCTGAAACGTTAACTCTGATTTCTCTCCACTGATGTTGCCAGGCCTGTTGAGCTCTTCCAGCAACTTCTGTTTCTGTGATAACAAGGTGTAGAGCTGGATGAACACAACAGGCCAAGCAGCATCAGAGGAAAAGGAAAGCTGACGTTTCGGGCCTAGACTCTTCTTCAGAAATGGGGGAGGGGAAGGGGGTTCTGAAATAAATAGGGAGAGAGTGGGAGGCGGATAGAAGATGGATAGAGGAGAAGATAGGTGGAGAGGAGACAGACAGGTCAAAGAGGCGGGGATGGAGCCAGTTCCTACTATCTCTGAAACAACTTCTGTTTCTGTTTCTGATTTCCAGCATCCGCGGCTCTTTCGGGATTTTTTTTTAATAGAAACACAGCATTCTTACCGAGTGATCCATCTGCTGGCAAATGGGTGCGTGCAGATCAAGCTCGGAGGCAATATCTCCCCTATAGTCACATAGCTTCCTGATATTTTACTGGCTGGAACTAACGACAACAATTGGCATTTAAGTGAGAGAACATAGGATGACTGTAGCCATTGATCCACATCCTAGAGTGCATCAAAGACTTCAGCAGGGAGGAGGCGAAACTCAGAAATGATGATGTTTTTATTCCTCTTGGAACCTGTGTGCTCCCCCTCCCTCTTAAATGACTCAGCTTTGGATCTGGGTTTGAGCTTAATGGCACCATGATCAGCTCAGGTCAGTTGAATCTGACCTGGTGACTAATTTTTCACTTTGTTTGCCTCTGTCTGTTCCTTTGTTCAATTGATTCCATCACCAAGCTAGATTACTAAGCACAGAGTGTGGCAAAGTACAGCTAAATTGTTTAGAATTGAAGTTTTGTGCGATTGATGAGCCAGTGTGGAACAAGCTGTACTCTAGAAACCTGCAGAGCCCTTGCCTCTGTAAAACGTGCAATTTCTAGAAACTAAATAATGCAAGATTACTTCACTTTTGCTGGCTTTGAAGCAATCACTCACAAACAATTTCTCTTCTCACTCATTATATAGATCAAATAAAAAACAGTTGAAAGGCAGAAATAAACCACAGACTGACCTCCTCATTCTGAATAAATTGGAGTGCTTCTGTATGGTACTTCTCCTGAAACCAACCCGTCACCCACCAGCCACTTTCACTCCATCTTAAGACATTCCTCCTAGTGTATATTCACCTGTCATCATACCCTCCTATGATCTGGGTCATTCCTTGTTTCCTGACATTCTTAGGGAAGAGACTTACAATGAAAGTGATGAGAATGTGGATCTCATTACCACACGGAGTGTTCTTTTTCATTTATTCTGGGACAGGCTCCATCAGCACCAGCGACAGACCCAGCCTAGCAGCCTTTAGGGTTTGGGTTGGCCTGGCCAGCTACAGGATAACAAAGTGCCCCCATCCATTCAACATTCCTGGTCTTTGTCACCCCCAGTGTTTCCTTCAAAGTGTTGTTCAACATAGAGGAGTACAGGAGGACACTACGTGGTAATCAGTAGGAGGTTACCTTGCCCCCCATGTTTGACCGGTTACTGGTTCCACATCAATGTTGAAGACCCTCAGGGTAACTTCCCTACAACTGTATGGAGCAGGGAAAGCCATTGTTCGAAGGGGATAGATTCACACTCCCCTGCCAACTATGAAGTTGGGGCCAGGGACTTTTCATCGAGTCTAAGTTACTGCAGCAGGAATTGTCTTCTCCCTTCTTCTTCTGACAAGTTTTCAATAAAAAAGTATAAATTTTATCAATTTTGAAATTCCCCTCCTGTCAATAACAAACAAATTGCACAAGAGGCAATACCAGCTCACTGCTCAGTCACTAGGGACAGGAGTCTGGCTGGAGGGAGCAGTCTTACAGTTTCCGGTTCCAAACAGAATGAGTCATAATTTCAGCCCAAGTAATCACACCCCTTCCCGTTCACTCCCACTGAACACAATCCCAATGGATCCAAGCCCGTTCCTGTTCACTCCCACTGAACACAATCCCAATGGATCCACACCCCTTCCCGTTCATTCCCAC
The DNA here is from genome assembly GCF_021869965.1 of Rhincodon typus. NCBI lineage: Eukaryota > Metazoa > Chordata > Chondrichthyes > Orectolobiformes > Rhincodontidae > Rhincodon > Rhincodon typus. Next base: position 21,651,269 of record NC_063367.1, on the reverse strand, counting down.
TGAACACAATCCCACTGGATCCACACCCCTTCCCGTTCACTCCCACTGAACTCAATCCAAATGGATCCACACCTCTTCCTGATCACTCCCACTGAACACAATCAAAATGGATCCAAACCCCTTCCCATTCACTCCCACTGAACACAATCAAAATGGATCCAAACCCCTTCCCATTCACTCCCATTGAATACAATCCCAATGGATCCAAACCCCTTCTCATTCACTCCCATTGAACACAATCCCAATGGATCCAAACCCCTTCCCAGTCACTCCCACTGCACACAATCTGAATTGACCCACACCCCTTCCCATTCACTCCCACTGAACACAATCCCAATGGATCCAAACCCCTTCCCATTCACTCCCACTCTACATGATCCCAGTGGATCCACACCCCTTCTCATTCATTCCCACTTTACACAATCCCAATGGACCCAAACCCCTTCCTGTTCTGTCCCACTTCACACAATCTCAATTGACCCAAAACCTTTACGGTCTATTCCCACTCTGCATAATCCCAATGGACCCACACCCCTTCCCAACTATTCCCACTAGACACAATCCCAATGGACTCAAACCCCTTCCCATTCGCTCCCACTGGCAGAGAATTCCCAACGGACAATTCTTTGTATTCATTCGCAAACAGTCAAGCAACCCACATCACGTTCACTTCCATCATCCCATCATTTATCAAACTTTAACACGGGATCTGAAACCAACCAGAAAATGTTCAGTAATGACATGCCTCTCGCCATTGCCTAGCAGACCAAATATTATTAGCACAGTGCAAATTCATTATTATTCACAAACTAATTACTTCCTCTAAGGATCATGTTTTGCATAATAAAGTGCTTTCATCTAAATTCAGTAGCAGTTTGAGTGATTACATGGACTTCAGCACAAATATTACAAATTGATTTATTGAAATTTGTGGAACATTAGATTACCTAATTTAAACACAAGTCTCTAAGTGCAGTGGGTGAGGCCTCTGAAAGCTCCAAAATTTCACTCTGATTTTGTTTTTAAATTTAACCTATTTTTCTAATGTACACCATTGTTTACAAGACGATGAGAGGCATAGATAGAGTAGATTGCCAGAGACTTTTTCCCAGGGTGGAAATGGCTATCACAAGGGGGGCATAATTTTGAGGTGATTGGAAGAAGGTATAGGGGAGATGTCAGAGGTAGATTCTTCACACAGAGAGTGGTGGGTGTGTGGAATGCGCTGCCGGCAGTGGTTGTGGAGTCAGATACTTTAGAGACTTTTAAACGACTCTTTTAAACAGGCACATGGAGGATAGTAAAATGTAGGCTATGCAGGGTAGGTTGATCTTAGTAGGATAATAGGTCGGCACAACATCATGGGCCGAAGGGCCTGTACTGTTCTATGTTCTATGTTCTAATCAATCTGTTCAAAGATGTTATTAACCAGCTCTAGAGCAGCTAGAACATGAACCCAAGTCTCCTGTCTTGAACATAGAGACACTACCAGTACACCACATGAACCCAATATTAAGGTGCATCTGAATGTGTGTGTAATTCCAAACTATATCTGACCAGATCAACAAGGACTTCCTGTGGCCTTCAGTTATTTTTGTTTCATACTGACAATGTGGGCATCATCAACAAGGCCATTCTTTCTTGCTCAGCGCTAGTTCCTTGCGAAGTGACTACTGGGCCTGCAGTCTGTGTGCTGTGGGTACACTCACTGTGATCTTACAGGCAGAATGCCAGGCTCTTCACCCAGTGATACTGAAGGAATAACGATACAGCTCCAAGTCAGGCTGGTTTTGGAGAGGGACCGACAGGTGTCGATCCTCCTGTGGGCTCAATTATACCAGAAATCGCCTGAATGCCAATTTTGGCGAGTTTCATGGAGGCTTTCCCTCAGTGAGGCCGAGAGAGCTTTTACCTGCTATTCCTTGCAGCTCACCTCGTAACCTATGCACCACACGTCCAACGTTCTCCGCTCGTACTATCTTCACTTTCTCCTGAGGGACGAGTACTCACTGCTCCGGGAACCTCCCAGGATTCACAACAATGGCACAGGTCTGCTCTCAATCAAACACTGCCAGCCAGGAGGTGCCCTTTACTGTCACCATAGTGGGAGAGAAACTGAAAGGAAATCTTCCTGAGAGAATAGCGTTGGCAGGACTGACCTTTCATTGCAAATCCAAGTGTATATTGGGAAATGGTTTGCTATTGACGAGCCAAGCTACTTGGGTTCACTGACCTTACTGTTATCCCATCTTAGAGCCCAATCGCAGGGAGCATTATACTTTTTACATCACTGATGACAACCATGACAAGCTGCCTAGCTTTGTGTCTACGCTAAAATACAAGGCAAGACAGAAATACTGCATACTGTCGAGCTCTGGCTGAAGTTTCAAAAAGGCAAGACAGAGATGCTGTAAGCATCAGAGTCAGCCCAAAGTTAGTGAGCACTAAGAGAGTAAGTGAGGAGTCTTGAGATGTGCTCTCACTCAAACCCAAGAGCTGGTAGCTGCTCCTGTGCACAAACTGCAGTGTTCTATTGCCGGGTGTCAGTGTACTCCAAACTGCAGCCTCACCGTGCACAGCTATATTGTAGGTAGTTGGGAGATGTGCCATGAGGGTGGTGTCAGGATGGTACATGCCCAATGCCAATGTCTGTGGACACGAGTTGCAGATGGAGCATGCCCTGAGATGTTGGTGACTGCTGTTCGTGCTTGAGGTCGGAAGGAGCAAGCAGTGAGTTGGAGTCACCAGGTTCCTGCCCTGAATTTCACAGTGGGAATTATTTCCATTTAGTTTCTATCCAGTGGGTGGGAGAACAGGAAGCTACACATCAATGGCAAGCTAATGGTAATAATGACATGCTAATGCTTGCAAATGGATGCAAATAGGCCTCCTGCCTCTCACTAGCAAGATTCTCATCACACGGATCAACGCTTCACTTGGATAATCAGACTTTTCTCCCAAGGTTGAGAAGATAATTTTTGCCAATCTCACCCTAATGGCCAGTGCCAGAACCCCCTTGGCTCAGGGGCTGAGGAGATTCTGACCCATGGATCTGCTGTCCTTTCAGATGGTGTTTAGGAGGTGCTATTGAAGGCTAGATTCAAATTCCCATTGGGGATGTTACACACTTTCGGGGTGTCCCTCCCGAGTCCCCGTGCCACCTTTGCCAAGGCTCCACTCTTTCCAGTCTTTACTCTTGCCCCCACACCACTAGAGCTTCCCATTCCCAATCGGCCAGTCTTTCTCTTTCCCCTCAGGCCCAATCATTATTGTTTCCTGTGCCCATGTTTCGGACAGTGGATGAGGATAATCAACCTGCACCTTCTGTAGTGACTCAGCAAGTTGTCATGCAACACAACGTGCACAAGAAGGGAATTGCTTTAAGTAAACAGCATGTGATACATGAGCCTGATCGGCTATGCCTGACCATGTGTAATGTGCATGTTTTCAGATGTTTAGTAGCACGGCGTATGCATGAGGAAAATAATCTGCTTTACTCTGCATTTTAAATAGACCATTTTGCTTTACCTGTTTCATTCCAACTAGACTTAATGATGTGAGACATGAGAATTGTGGTGAATGCAACAACGTAAGATGTATAATAATTGCAATAATATAAGGAGGTTAATGTAATGAGGCTGGGGAATCAAATCTATCTCAACTGTTGATGAGTTTCAGAGAGCAAATATGACAAAAGTCAGAACTATTAATTATTGATTCAGACTGTGTTAAAGTCTCTGAGGTCATCACTACCAGAAGAACTGATGTTGATCAACCCAGTAAGGAGCATCACAGGGTTAAATTTCACAGAATCACGAATGGAAGCAGCACTTGATGTTGTGATCAACTTTCCAAAAACAGGGGCAGCACGGTGGCTCAGTCGTTAGCACTGCTGCCTCACAGCGCTAGGGACCCTGGTTCCATTCCACCCTTGGGTGACTGTCTATGTGGAGGTTGCATGTTCTCCCCGTGTCTGTGTGGGTTTTCTCCCACAGTCCAAAGATGTGTGGATGGGCTGTTCTAAATTGTCCAGGGATTTGCAGCCTAGGTTGATGAGCCATGGGAAATATAGGGGAGGAGATCTAGGTGGGATGCTCTTCAGAGGGTCAGTGCAGACTATATGGATTCTATATGAAAGAACCACCAGATTAAAGGGAGAAGGCTATTTTGTTTACAGCGTTGAAAAACAGCCTAGTGGTGAACAGCTTGTGAAGGAAAATGAGTGGTGCTTTTGTAAAACCAGTAGAAACCCCGACAGAAACAGTGCAAGTGAATTGAACAAAGGCTGTGTATGGATTTCCTTATGGAATCTGTTGAGAAATGAATGAATCAATGCAGGACATTGAGAGAAACCAAATGCCAGCCATTATTCAGCTGGGCAGCATTTCACTGCAGAGGAAAAGGCTGCAGTGCCAACCCAGAGAATTCAGTACCAAAGGATACATTTAGACCTGAGTGCAGTACTGCAGGGGCTAACTGAAGTACTGACATTCAGTTAGAAGATGAAACAAAATCCCCCCTATCCTCTCAGGTAGACACAAAAGATCCTGTGGAACTGTATCGAGGAAGAGAGAGAGGCGAGTGCTCCTCAGCATCAAGGTCCAGAATTACCTTTTAATCCAAATCACTAAAAATAATTATCCAATCATTATTCTTATTGTGGAGCTTTCTGCGTGCAAATTGACTGTTATGATTTCTATGTTACACTTCAAAAGTATTTCACTGGTTGCAAAGCACTTTCCTGACATCATGACAGGTGCTGTATAAATGCAAGCCTTTTAAAATCTGCAAGGATCCTATACCCAAACTAGACCCCACCCTCTCATCCCCCAACCCCACTCCCCCACTCCTGATCCCATCCTTTTGCTGGTAAATCATACAGTCATACATCACGGAAACAGACCCTTCAGTCCAACCAGTTCATGTTGACCATAATCCCAAACTAAATTAGTGCCACCTGCCTGCGCTTAGCCATATCCGCCCAAAGCTTTTGTATTCATGTACTTACCCAAATATCTTTTAAATGTTGCAATTGAACCCACATCCACCACTTCCTCAGGAAGTTCATTCCGCACACGAACCAACCTCTGTGTAAAAAAGTTGCCCCTCATGTCTTTTTTAAACCTCTCTCCGCTCACCTTAAAAATGTGCTCCCTAGTCTTGAAATCCCCCATCCTAGGGAAAAGACACCTACCATTAACTCTTTCATTTTCTGAAGAAGGGTCCAGACCTGAAACGTCAGCTTTCCTGCTCCTCTGATGTTGCCTGGCCTGCTGTGTTCATCCAGTTCTACACCTTGTTATCTACCATTAACTCTATCTGTGTTTCAAAGTGAGTCATAGAGCAATACATTTGGAAATCAAGGCTGCAATAAAGGGAGCCAAGTCAAGTCAATGCATTACAAAGCCGACACAATCACAGAAAAAATGTAGTTAACCTGCTCAGAGAAAGTTGCAGTGAACATGGTACAAGCGGAGTAACATGGAAAAGAATGCTTCAATGAGCATAAAGCAAACCAACTGAGGAAAACAGCATCTACACAACTGAGCTGTTCCAACATCATCAAATCCAATCCATCTTCAGCTCACTATCAGCTCTGGTACAGAACATGTAACCCAAGGTCACTGCAGAACGACAGTTCAGTTGACGTCTCAGAAGGGGTAATTAGTTCATTCTCCAAATGAAATTGTTCGTTTTGGATGGGCTGCCAAGGAGCCTTCATTTGGAAAATGAATACCTGTCAGCTAAATTATTTCCAGTGATTACCACTGACCTCAGCATGCACCCTGCTCCTTCTCCCAATGGGCAGTCTTGTACAGAGCTCTCTGTGCACGTTCACTCACACAGTAGAGACACAGGCGGCAGCACCGCTACATGGTAATTGTTAAGTAAACATTCAATAATCTACTGAAATTTTGCTGCTGTAACCAACATTGTGAGAAATGGTTATATTTGAAATCTAAATAATGAAACAGGTCAGATCAAGATCAATTATCTCAAGTGTCTAATAGTTTAATGTATTTTCAGCACAGTTTAAATTCCAGAAGTACCCAATTTGAAGGTGCCTGGCAGGGCCAAGTCTGATTTCAGCTGGGATATTACACATAAATCCACCTCCATCCCCATTTCCCCCATATGCCCCATTAATACCTTCCCACAGTCACTCTGAAGAATGGTCATTGTGGAAGACTACTAGAGGTTACTAATCCTCCTAAAACTGTTCCTCATTGTGTGCTGATGTCCCCCTATATTGTTACCAGTGTCACCTCCACCAAAGTTGAGCCCAGCTCAGTGCTTTCTAGGGAGGAAGCAGTGAAAGATTTTTTTTAAATGTCCACTGTTGGGGAGAAGTTTGATCTATAATGAAGCTTATTGTCAGTGAGTGGTTAATGATGTGTGTAACATGACCCAATGCAGCTTCTCTAAGATGCACTGCTTTGTTCTGAAGAATGAGCTTTAGGGGGAGGCCAGGAGATTCCTGCTTCCTTAGCACAGGTTTTGTCCCTTGTCTCCAGAATGCAACTATTTGCGCTGAATGAGCTTTCTGCTGGAACTTGCAAATCTTCAGTACCCTTGTGTGTTCTTTGTCCATATGCCTTTAGGAAGAGTTTAGACAGGTTAGCACAGCCAAGTCTAATGAGTGTCGTCACCAGAATCTCCTACCTCTATTTGTCTTTGGGCCCAACTGGAGCATTGTGTCCAATTCTGGCCACCGTATTGTAGGAAGAGTATGATGGCTTTGGTGAGGGTCAAGAGAGATTTTCTCACATGATTGCAGGGATGAGGGATTATAGTGATGTACAGAGACTGGAGATGCTCCTGGAATGGAGTCAAGGGCAGTTTAAACTCATGACACGGTTTACATAGAGTAATTAAAGTGGAACCTTTTCCAATGGCTGAGGATCAACAGATTTATAACAAAATAAATACAAAGCATCAAGTCAATAACCTTTCTACACAATGAGTGTTTAGGATTTGGATTGCACCGCCTTAAAAGAAGGTGAAGACATATTTAAGAAATGTATCAATAGTCAAGGGACAAAAATTTGGAGGGTTAAGGGAAAAAAGTGGGGCTGTGGCTCCAACTGGATTGTCTTTGAAAGAGCCAGCACAGACTAGGTGACTGAATTGCCTTCTCCTGTGCTTCACTGTCCTATGATTCTCTTGGATGCTTCTGTCCCATAGATTTCTGTTGATAAGCAAGGAATTACTTCTGGAGTCTGTTTGGGATATGGGTTTCATTGAGAACGCTGGTATTTATTATCTACCTCAAACTGTCTTTCAAACGGTGGTGGTGAACTGCTTTCTTGGATTAGAGTCTATGTGGAGCTTTCAGACAAGATGTTCCCAGACTCAATGATGATGAAGGAATGGTGATATATTTTCGAGTCAGGATGGTTTGTGACTGGGAGAGCCAGGCTGTGCTGATCCTGAGTATCTTTGCTCTTGTCCTTCTATTCAATGGAGGTCACAGATTTGGAAGGTGCTGTGACAACAGTATTTAGTGATACAAGGATCAATTGCCAATGACCTTTACTTATTTAATTAGATATTTAGAGAAATGTGATTTCTGTTATAAAAAGAGAAATAGTATTATATGAGAGACAGCAGCACAGGCAATCATCTTCCTTTATCTTAACTCTTCAGTTAATAGCAAATTAAAGCCTCTTGACTATGTAACTCCAAGCATTAAACTCTTTGAAGGTTGATTGTTCAATTTAAGTTCCTTAACTGCAGCTCAAGAGGAATGTGAAGTATGTACAAAGTTTTAACATATACTGATTCAAATCTTATTACCATAATCACACTACTTAGCAGCAGTTAGCAGCACAGTTATAATTTAATAAAGCCTTGAATCCTCTGGAAACTTGGCCAGGATGCAGCTTACCAACGGAGACTGTGGACAACAGAAAGTTTCTTACCACTTTTGAAGTTTTTCTGTGTATAATATTGAGAAAACATTGGCAATGTCTACTCCGAACAGGCCACCATTATTGCGCTAACTCCTCAACAGAGGGGGCAGAAGAGATACAGCTGTAATGTACTACATTCTGTACTCACTTAAAAATACAACGTATACATTAGAATGCAAAATGCTACATGAACACAACTTCCCAGAAGGCAACAGGACTAAACCAATTACAGGAATACCTGAAATTTTACAGTTTGGGTTGCATACTTATTTCTAGTCATTGGTCAACCATTTCCTTTGACTGAATTCAAATATCAATGTAATTTCATTCTTAGTTGTGTCCTCATATCAATTTTTAGCTTCTCAAACAAAAACGAAAAAGAAATCAATCCCATCCTCATTGCTATCTTTCTGTTGTGTATTGCACTGACAGAAGATTCACACATGGAAACAGCGACAATTGAACCAACCACCTCCACAACAGAGAGAGCACCTGGAATATACCACAAGGGCCATAAAGAATCTCCACCTCAATGTCAATGGGGCCAATGAGGCATTGCAGTCTTCCAGGAGGCAGCTGGGTGAGATCCCACCTCTCCTTACAGGGGTGAGTTAAGGATACCAATGGGTTCCAAGGGCAGGAGGCCCAATCTGATGCTGCAAAGCTCGGGGCAGCTAACACTCCCCTTCCACGGGATTCCCTGTGGCCGTGCCTGCCCCTATCTCATCTACCAGCTTTGTGATGGGGCAACTGAGAGCTTGGTCCCATGGCCTCCCATCAGCACCACCACCACACACCAGTCAGGCTTGAAGGGATAGTAATCAACTGATGTCAGGAAGGTCCCGAATGTGGCTGGAACATTCCCTCCATTGTTCCTTAGTTGGCTTAATGGGAGGGATATCTTGAGGAAGTACCCCACATAGTATGTTGAAATTCCTCCCCCTGCCATGTGGCTAACAAGATTTTGCCCCACATGTTTAGGAATGCACCTTTCCATTTCAGGGAGTATACTGGATGACCATACCACTGACGTCACTCAGTAACAGCAGCAGACTTTCAGACCAAACTAACCAGATTAACAGAAGCAACAAACATCAATATCGCCAATACCTTACCATTGTCTCTCGTTGGGTGGATTTCTGGTGAATCAAAATATCTTCCAATTCAATTTCATTGCAAATAGTTGCATTAAATTCTCCAATGTCCATTTAGGACAGTGATGAGGAGGACTTTTTTTTAATCTCAGAAGGTGGTGAGTCTGTGGAATTCTTTATTGCAGAGGGCTGTCGAGGCTGGGTCATTAAGTATATTCAAGGCTGAGACAGACTTTTAATCAGGAAGAGAATCAAGGGTTATGGGAAAAGGCAGGAAAGTGGAATTGAGGATGACCAGATCAGCCATGCTCTCATTGACTGGTGGAATCATTGAATAGGCTGAACAGCTTACTTCTGCTCCTACATTCTGGTCTTATCGTCATTGTCAGAATAGGAAAGTCAAGACATAATTTTGTAACAAATGCATAGGAAGAGTGGAAGCACTGGTTTTGAATGCGCATCCATCTTACACTGGTTAAATTCAGGAGACATATTGCAGACCTCGATACAGCTCTGCTACATCAATGGGCCCAATGCAGTGGAGCAGGTGTGTATTCGGAAGAATAATTCAGAGTGAAACTTCTCAAAGCTGTTTGTGGAATGTTGCTTAAACAGAATATCTGATGTGTTTGCATATAGCACAATAGTCACAACATTCAAAATTAACACAACATCTGAAGGTCTTGCAGCATAAGAGTCTGTGGAAATGTAAACATCAATATCGTAGAGTCATAGACTTAGACAGCACGCTCCATATTTCTACCAACTCTGGGTGAAAAATACTTTCTCAGATCTCTTCTAAATCCCTTGCTCCTTACCTTAAACTTATTAAGTTTATAACATTAAAAACCAGAGGACAATGAGAGAGAGGATAGAACCACTCAAAGATAAAGGAGGGAGCTTGTGTTTGGGAGCAGAGGATGTGGGTGAGATCCTAAATGAGTACCTTGTGTGGGTATTCACCCAGGAAAAGGATATGGAGGATAGTGAGATTTGTGTGGAGCACGCTAATGTGTGAGGGCATTTTGAAATTAAGAAAGAAGTGGGGTTGGATCTCTTGAAGAGCATTAAGGTGGATAAGTCTCCAGGGCCCTGATGGCATGTATTCCAGGTTATTGAGAGAGGCAAGAGAGGAGATTGCTGGGGCCTTGACCAAGAGCTTTGTATCCTCATTAGCCACTGAAGGGGTCCCAGAGGACTGGCAAGTAGCTAATGTTGTTGCTCTGTTCAAGAAGAGATACAGGGATAATCCAGGAAACAATAGACCAGTGAGGCTCACATTGGTGGTTGGGAAGCTATTGGAGACAATTCTTAGGGGTAGGATTTACACAAATTTGGAAAAGCATGGCCTAATTAGGGACCGTCAGCACAGCTTTGTGCAGGGCAGGTCATGTCTCACTAACTTGATTGAATTTTTTGAGGAGGCGACAAAGGTGATTGGTGAGGGTAGAGCAGTGGATGTTGTTCACATGGATTTTCGTAAGGCTTTTGAAAAGGTTCCTCATGGTAGTCTGTTCCAGAAGAACAAGATGCATAGGATCCACGGTAACTTGGGGAAAAGATTCCATGGGAAAAGATTCTCACAATCTATTCTATCTTTACCTCTCATAATTCTGTATACCTCATTCAGATCTCCCAACAGCCTCTTCTGCTCCAGGGAAAACAAACCCAGCCTATCCGGTCTCTCCTCATAAATGAAACTTTCCGTCCCAGGCAACATTCCAGTGAACCTCCTCTGTACCCACTCCTGTGTAATCACCTCCTTCTGAAAGTGTGGTGACCAGAACTGTACACATTCCATTTGTGCCCTCACCAATGTTTTATAAAGTTATAACAAAACTTCCTTGCTCCCATAGTCTAAGCTCCGGCTAATGAAGGCAAACATCATACTACCCTGTTGACCAGTGCTGACACCTTCAGGGATCTGTGGATTTGTATACTTTGGTGTACAAGGTCATTTTGTTCCTCTGTACTCCCTCAGAACCTACCATTCAGTACAAAAGAGTTGCATAGTTTGAGGCACAGGTCAACGGAAACATTGCAGAACACACTCGTTCTTGGACAGAGGGAAACACGAACTTTAAAAGTTGTTTTGTATTTTCAGGAAAATGCAAAAATTATCAGAAATTATTGTTTGAAAAAACATGTCAAGGTCCTGCGTTGTATTTTAGTGCATTTGAACTTACCTCTCCGTAGTCCACTGCCAAGAAACTGAAAGTCAAACAGGGGAGCAGTGGTAGAATAAATTTTCTGTTGTGCCTTGGTTTGAATGAATTTGCATATGGTCAAAAGTGGCGCAGGAGCAGGTTAGAACCACATAAAAACATTGCAGGAAATCTGTGCACGCAACAGAAGACTTCAAAAATATTGTGGACAAATAAGTAACTGTCCATTGTAAATTATGAGATTCGTAACTAGGAGGTAGGGACTCCACCATTACACCACAAGAAGCCCTGCACAGCTGCTCTACCCTGACACAAGCAACAGGTCTCTCCATCATTGTGCAATTTCATAAAGGCATGAAACTAATCGGGAATTGCAATCACTTAAATCTGGAAACATAGGTTATTAATTTTTTATGGAAAGTAAGTTCTTGTCCTATATTTTACTAAAGACAACAGACTATTCTTCAGTTACATCAAATATTGATTGTCTACTTGCTGTAATCTGGATGCAGTCTGGAGCTTGAACCTATAATGTTCCTTTCTATTTTCAGTCCTCTTTAACCCTGCCTGCTGTCTCCTAATCATGCGAAACAGCTTTACCACAGACTTTGTTAGCTCCTGATGGCAGTAAGCACTAGTAAGATTGGAATGGCACCATTTAAATCCAGGTAAATGTATGAAAGAATATAAGAAATGGACACTTGTTGTAGGCTATTTGACCAATCAGGCTTACTCGCCATTCAACGTAATCACAGCTGATCTTCCACCTCAACTCCTGTATTATCTCCATATCTTATAACCCCATATCCAATTAACCCATTACACCCATGTCCCATTATCCCATTACTTCTATATCCCATGATCCATTTTATACCCTTCAGTCCATCAACTCCCCTTGAATACATTTAATGACCAAACATTCACAACTCCCGACAGTCAGAGAGTCATAGTCATAGAAACAGATCCTTCATTCCAACTCGTCCATGCTTACCAGATATCCTAAATTAACCTAGTTCCATGTGCTAGCATTTGGCTCATACCCCTCTAAACCTTTCCTATTCATCTACTCATGGATTATCATTAATGGATTATTTTCGTATATCTTAGTCGGTTATCTTAAGTCTTCTGAAACATTTATTAAGCTCAAGGGAAACACAGCCTAAAGAAATTACAGGGACTGTTGCATGGCTCTGTAGGCTAATACTCCATAGAAGTAAAGAATACAGTGAACTATATTGCCTTAGAGTAAAGAGCTAGCGTTAGTCCTAGATCGCATATTGCGATATAACCCTGAAGAGGTTACTTAAAGCTGAGTACATTGAAGCTCAGGTGTAAACAGCTCCGGGAAGACACTATCTGCAGTTCTAGTCTATATTCAAAGGCAATTCCTAAAAAACCACAATTCTTTGAATGAAAGTGAATTGAACAGACATTGTGAATTAAAGGTAAAATACTGCAGATGCTGAAAACCTGAAACATGCACACACAGTGCTGGAGAAACTCGCAGGTCTGGCAGCAACTGTGGAGAGAGAAACAGAGTTGACGTTTTGAGTCCATTGTGAGTCTTCTTCAGATATTTTGCATTAATCTTCATTGTAACATCCCAGAAATAGCAGTCATCCAGGAAACAGAAAGAATGGAGAAAAACAGGAAGATTACAATTACCAAGGAAGTGTTATTAAGGAAATCTTTGCAGCTGAGTGTGACAGGTCCCTGGGTCCTGATGAATTTCATCTATGGTCTTAAAAGTAGTAACTAATGAGATAGTTGCTACAACAGTTTTCATTTACCAAAATTCTTTAGATTCAGAAAAGGCTCTGTTTGATTGAAAATTACTGAATGTAATTCCTTTATTCCAAAGGTGAGGGAGACAGAAAACAGTAAACTACAGGTCACCTAGCTTAAAACTTGATATAGGACAAATGGTACGTGCAATTATTAAAGATGTTATGGCAGGCCACTTAGAAAAACAGAACTGTACAGCACAGTACAGGCCCTTCAGCCCACGATGTTGTGCCGAACTTTTACCGGGATCCTAAGGTCTATCTAACCTTATACTATCATCCATATGCCTATCTAATGGCCGCTTAAATGCCCCTAACGAGGCCGACTCCACTACCCTCTCCGGCAATGCATTCCACGCCCCTACCACTCTGAGTAAAGAACCTACCTCTGACAACTCCCCGGTATCTACCTCCACTCACTTTAAAACTATGTCCCCTCGTAATAGCTATCGCCATCCCAGAAAAAAGTCTCTGGCTGTTCACTCTATTTATACCTCTGATCATTTTGTACACCTCTATCAAGTCACCTCTCATCCCTCATCGTTCTAAAGGGAAAAGCCCTAGCTCACTCAACCTTTCCTCGTAAGACCTTCCATCCATTCCAGGCAACATCCTGGTAAATCTCCTCTGCAACTTTTCCAACGTTTCCACATCTTTCCTGTAATGAGGCGACCAGAACTGGACACAATACTCCAGATGTGGCCGAACCAGGCTTTTGTATAGCTGGAGCATAACATCACAGCTCTTGAACTCAATCCCTCTATTAATGAAAGCTAACACACCATACGCCTTCTTAACAACTCTATCCACCTGGGTGGCAGCTTACAGGGAACTGTGAATATGAACCCCAAGATCCCCCTGCTCCTCCACACTGCCAAGAATCTTTCCATTAACTCTGTATTCTGCTTTCAAGTTTGTCCTTCCAAAATGAATCGCCTCACTTTTCAGGGTTAAACTCCATCTGCCACTTCAGCCCAGCTCTGCATCCTATCAGTGTCCCTTTGTAACCTAGAACAGCCCACCGCACCGTCCACAACACAACCCACCTTCGTATCGTCCGTGAACTTGCTAATCCACCCTTCCACTCCATCCAAATCATTCACAAAAATCACAAATAGAAGAGGACCCAGGACAGATCCTTGTGGTACACCACTCGTAACTGAGCACCATGTTGAATATTTTCCTTCCACTACCACCCTTTGTCTTCTAAGGGTCAGCCAATTCTGAATCCAATCTGCCACATTTCCCCCCATCCCATGCCTCCTTACCTTCTGCAGGAGCCTACCATGGGGAACTTTATCAAACGCCTTATTTAAATCCATGTATACCACATCCACTGCTCCACCTTCATCCACGTGTTTGGTCACCTCTTCAAAGAATTCAATAAGGTTTGTGAGCCATGATCTACCCCTCACAAATCTATGCTGACTATCACGAATCAAACTGTGTCTTTCCAAGTGATCATAAATCCTATCTCTCAGAGCCCTTTCAAATAATTTGCCCACCACTGATGTAAGACTAACTGGTCTGTAATTTCCGGGGTTATCCCTATTCTTTTTTGAACAAGGGAATGACGTTTGCCTCTCTCCAATCTTCCGGCACTATACCCGTGGACAGTGAGGACGAAAAGATTATCGCCAAAGGCCCTGCAATCTCTTCCCGCGCTTCCCATAGAATCCTTGGATAAATCCCATCAGTCCTGGGGGACCTATCTTCAACTTCCTCAAAATTCCTAGCACATCTTCCTTACTAACATCGACCTTTTGTAGCCTACCAGCCTGTTTCACAATGTCCTCCTCTACAACTACGTCCCTCTCGGTTGTGAATACCGAAGAAAAGTATTCATTAAGGACCTGCCCTATCTCTTTAGGCTCATTGCACAAATCCCCTTTACAATCCTTGATCGGCCCTACCCTTTCTCTGGTCATTCTCTTTTTCCTCACGTATGTGTAAAAAGCCTTGGGAGTTTTCCTTGATCCTATCTGCCAAGGTCTCCTCATGCCCCATTATAGCTCTAAACTCTTTCTTCAGCTCCTTCCTGGATAACTTGTATCCCTCTAGAGCCTTTTCCGTTCCTTGTTTCCTAAACCTTACATAGGCATCCTTCTTCCTCTTAACCTTTCGTTCGACCTCTTTTGAGAACCAAGGCTCCCTCACTCAATCGCATCTTCCCTGCCTGCTAGGGACAAACATATCGAGCACACGCAGTTTGCATTCCTTAAACAATCTCCACATTTCTATAGTGCTCTTCCCTGACAGCATCTGTTCCTATTTTATATTACCCAGTTCTTGCCAAACAGAATTGTAATTACCCTTCCCCCAATTATAAACCTTACCCTGCTGTATGTACCTATCCTTTTCCATGACTATTGTAAAAGTAACAGAGTTATGATCGTTACCGCCAAAATACTCTCCTACCAACAGGTCTAACACTTGGCCCGGTTCATTGCCAAGCACCAAATCCAAAGTGGCCTCTCCTCGTGTTGGTCTATCTACATACTGTGTCAGGAATCCTTCCTGAACGCACTGGACAAAATCTGCTCGATCTAAACTATTACAACTAAAATGTTTCCAGACAATATTTGGAAAGTTGAAGTCACCCATGACTACAACCCTGTGACTTCTGCACCTTTCCAGTATCTGCCTCCCAATCCGCTCCTCCACTTCTCTGCAACTATTAGGGAGTCTGTAAAAAATACCCACAAAGTGACTGCTCCTTTCTTGTTCTGGACCTCAACCCAAACTGACTCTGTAGAGATATTCTCAAACTGCCTTTCAGTAGCTGCTATACTAGCCCTGACTAGCAATGCCACTCCCCCGCCTCTTTTTCCACTCTCCCTATTTCTTTTAAAGCATCTAAATCCTGGAACTTCCAACAACCATTCCTGTCCCTGAGTTACCCAAGTTTCTGTAATGGCCACAACATCGCAGTTCCAAGTACCGACCTATGCTCTAAGTTCATCCGCCTTATTTCTGATACTTCTAGCATTGAAGTACACACACCTCAAACCATCTCTGCATCCACAATTACACTCCATCGACCACATTTCTTTATAAACAACCTCACTCCCTGTTGTGTCTATTGGAAGGCTGAATACCTCATCTTCTGAATTACAAATCCGGTTCCCCACCCTCTGCCAATCCAGTTTAAATCATCCCGTACAGCTTTGAGCAAACCTCCCTCCCAGGATATTTGTGCCCTTCTGGTTCAGGTGCAACCTGCCCTTACTGTACAGGTCCCACCTTCCCCAGAATGTGCTCCAATTATCCACATAATGGAAGCCCTCCCTCCTACACCAGCCCTGTAGCCACGTGTTTAGCTGCACTCCCTCCCTATTTCTTACCTCATTATCACGTGGCTTTGGTAGTAATCCAGAGATAACTACCCTGTTTGTCCTGGACTTCAGCTTCCAACCTAACTCCCTGTACTCGTTTTTCACATTCTCTGTCCTTTTTCTCCCTATGTCATTGGTACCGACGTGTACCATGATGCTGGTTGCTCACCCTCCCCCTTAAGATCTTGAAGACACAATCCGAGACGTCACGGACCCTGGCACCCAGGAGGCAACATACCATCCTTTCATCTCGTTCGCGTCCACAGAACCGCCTGTCTGTGCCTCTTGCTATCGAATCCCCCACTACAATTGCTCTCCTATTCTCCCCCGATCCCTTCTGTGCCATAGAGCCAGGCTCAGTGCCAGAGACCTGTCCGCTATGGCCTTCCCCTGGTAGGTCATTCCCCCCCCCCAACAGTATCCAAAACGGTATACTTATTGTTGAGGGGAACAGCCACAGGGGATCCCTGCACTGTCTGCCTATTCCCTTTCCCCTTCCTGACAGTCACCCAGCTACCTTTTTCCTGTACCTTGGGTGTGACCACCTCCCTGTAACTCCTCTCTATCACCCCCTCAGCCTCCCAAATGATTCAGAGTTCATCCAGCTCCAGTTCCCTAACGCGGTTTTTGAGGAGTTGGCGTTGGGTGCACTTCTCGCAGGTGAAGTCAGAGGGGACACCAGCAGTGACCCTTACCTCCCACATCCTGAAAGAGGAGCATGCAACTGCCCTAGCTTCCATTCCCTCTACTCTAGATTTCCAGAAGTATTTTAACAAAAGCCTTACCTTACTGACCCTCCACACAGTCTTTTTTTTTGGTTAGAGGAGGAGGATGGGTGGGAGACACTACACGTGTAATGTTTCAGGTTTAGCCAATGCCCGAATATATTAGTTCCTTCCTGGCTCGCGTTGTCTCCACACACCCACCGCTGAAAACAAGAGGGCCGCTGCTGCACGAGGTAAGTTTTTATACTGGAGAAAAAACAACCTTACCTTCCCATCGACACTCTGGCTCACACTGCTCACACAAAAGTTTGTGATAATCAGGCAGAGTCAACTGGTTTTGTCAAAGGGAAACCATATTTAACCAAGTTATCAGAGTTCTTTGAAGAAGCAGCATGTGCTGGAGTTTAGAAGCATGTGAGCCAATTCAATTGAAATATGTATAATCTGGACAAGGTGGATGTAAAGAGAATGTTTACACTTGTGGCAGAATCTAGATCTAGGTGAAATAACCACAATGAGACTAATATCCCATCACTAAGTCACCATTTATTTTCATATGCACAATACTTGGGCTCTGTCCAGCAAGCTCAGAGCCAGTCCCTAGACTGAGGAGACCTACTCAATCTCCTGTTTATATCTGTCAGCTAGGGCTCCCTGATTGGCCCAGGTTAACAGCCCCAATCAATGATCTCATTCCCTGATTGGCCCAGGTTAACAGCCCCAATCAATGATCTCATAGACAATGAGATCTACCTGGTTTCAATCACTACATGGTCGTTATTTAAAAACAAGTGGTTGCCAATTTAAGACACTGAGGACTATGAATCTTTGGAACGTTCTTCCTCTAAAGGTGGTGGAGGCAGAATCTTTGACTATTTTGAAGATAGAGGTGGATAGATTCATGATAAGGTCATTGGGACAAAGTGACAATGTGGAGGAATCAGAGCTCCCATGATCTAATTGAACGATAGAGCCATCTCACTGGGCTGAATGGCCTTTCCTGTTCCCATTTCCTATGTCCATGTGTAAGAAATTACTCCTTATTTCAGTCCTAAACGGCTGGCCCTATATTCTGAGATTGTGACCCCAAGCTCTAGAATGTAAATTTTCTCAATAATGACTTTTTTAATCCACTATTTAATTTTTTAATGCTGGTTTATCTCAGTTTTAGTCTTTACCTCAATTAAATCTAAATCATTTGCTTTGCTGTTGGAAAATGTAGATTGAAAGTGAAGAACGCTGAATGATTTCTAACCTCTTGGTTGGCTGTGTGTGTGAATGATTCGATGTGATTGGCTGTTTGCTTGCTGTAGAATTTGACTTGGCTGCAGACTGAAGCTGTTGTTTTGGAGATCCGAGAAATATGCTTCAGGGATCATGAGATCTTTGTGGGAAGTTCTCTTTGAGCTCGGCAACAAATGGTGGTGCTTCCCTGGTGACCTCAAAAATATTTCAGGTCAATGTTGTCATTTTGATATCACTCAGCTCTCCTTTGGGGAAGTACATGAGTGAATGTCGGCCTTGGAAAGATTATCTTGACTTGGCCTCTCCCAAGCTCAGATAAGCGATTGCTAATGAATAGAAGCAGTTCATTGCCCTTCATCTGCTCTCTTTTCCCTTCTAAGCAAAGCAGCAAGACCACTTTACTTTCAACTTCCCTCCACCTTCACACTTGAGGATCATTTGCTGCTGGATTCACACAAGCAGCATTGCTGCTAGGACAGGTTTTTCATTATACCAGGCCAAACCAGTCCCCTTGGTCTCGTTAGGATCCCATACAATAAATCAAGTGGCAGGCTGAGTCACAGGCACGGTCCTAGACACAGTGAATTGTTCGGACTGAATGTGAATGAGGCAAAGTTCAATCTTTTGGCCCTAAATGGCAGTGGAAAAATCATGATTGGAAGCGCTGAGACAGAAGCAGAGGACAAATTCGAGAGATTTGGCTCGATCATAAACACCAAAGTCACATCCAAGAGTAAGATTCAGGTTGGATTAGTAATGGCAAGAGGCGTGACCAGAGATTTAAGTAGCATCTGAATGTCGAAATGCATCAGGATGACACTGAAAAATTGCCTCGTACCGTAGACAGTGCCATGAACAAGCAAGGGAGGCAAATTGAATTATTTCTACTGTCCTCCTCTCTTGCCTGTAACAACAGTGGCTTTAATTGTTTTTCTTCCTTTCCTTTTAACAATCACATTTATTTTTCCTGGTGTGTTTCCCTAAAACCCTGTTAAAAAAAGACCCACAAAAAATACTTCAGGGTGAAAACAGATTGTTACTACAATCACGACCCAGAGAGTCAGGGAACAGTTGGTGGCACATATCCTCACACACAGGCATCCAGGAAAGGTAAGAAACAAAATACCAAACAGCATAAATTACAAATGAATTAAAATCAATGATATCAGAATTAGCTCATGGGAATTAGAGAGTCCAATAAGTCAATGTCTAGTTGTGGTTCATCCAGTTGGTTGTACACATCAATATCTTTTGTAGGAGTGCCAACACAATTAATTTGCTCAGAGATAGTAGGAACTGCAGATGCTGGAGAATCTGAGATAACAAGGTGTAGAGCTGGATGAACACAGCAGGCCAAGCAGCATCAGAGGAGCTGACGTTTTGGGCCTAGACCCTTCATCAGAAAAAAATTAATTTGCTGGTGTTGTAGCAGTTAGATAGAATATTGGATTAGTGGAGTGGTCTAATGGATTAGCCATCTCACAGGCAAGACACAGGTTTGTTTTCAGAAACTGGAACTTTGAAGATATTGAGATCAGAGGCAGCCATTTATCTCAGCCTTGAGCTGCTGACTCTTCTGGTGTTACCATCAGACAGACCTACAACAGTTACAGCTAGTTGATTAAATGTGATTCAAATAAATCAGTAGGTACAGTCAAATGGCAGAGGTTTCAGGTCTAATACTCAACTAGTAAGGTGTGTTTTTGATGGTCTGGCCCCAATATATTGGTGTTTTGGGACAGATAACCGCGGCGGGTATAAGGACCATAACAAGCTATAGAGGTCTCAGTGATCTCCTTTGTTTGGATTGGGATCCACACACAGAAAGGGATGGGAAATAGCAAGTCAACAGAGTGCCATAAGAGGAGCTGGGCTGGCAGGATCATACCGTGATTGGCAATCTGCCAATCCATCTCTCTGTACCCCCTGACAGTTTCTGTACCATTGACATCCATTGCCATCTCCAGGTTCCCAGCCCACGATCTGTCAAGTGTTTCACTTGCAAAACCTCAGTATCAGCTTAGCACAGTGCATGGGCTGCCAATAATTCCGTTCTCCCCTTCACTCACTCACTCCCCACAAAAAGCAAGCTGTCTATCAGTGCTCGGAACAGATTGGCAGCTCATCAGTTTCCTGTAAACAAGGCCAAACCATTGAAGGATGTTGGGCCCTTCTGTTGCTGATAGCCACTTGCATCATATTTGGTCCACCCATGCTGCACAGGAAAGTACATGCTCGTCAGACAATCATCAAATGGTACAGTATGGATGGAGACTATTCAGCCCATTGTACCTGGGGCTGTCTCTATCCAATTAGTCCAATCTTCCAGCTCTGACTTTGGAACCCTGCCTTTTCCAATGATTAATTCAATTCCCCTTTAACCATTCCATTTTGCCTAAAGCAGGTGAAAGCAGTTTTAAATCATGGCCAAGTCCATATTGGTGAGGACTTTAGCAGATGGACATCTATCAGAAGTATAGAGAGCAGGTAGATCCTGATGCAGAACCAGGAGACTTCCTGTACATAGAAACATAGTGATAGTAGCAGGAGTAGGCCATTCAGCCCCTCATTCAATATGATCATGGCTGATCATCGAGCCCAATATGCTAATCCCACCCTCACTCATTTCCCTTGATCTCTTTAGCCACAAGAGCTACATTTACCTCCTTCTTGAAAATAGACAATGTTTTGGCCTCATCCACTTTCTGTGGGGGTGAATTCCACAGGCTCACCACTTTCTGGATGAAGACACCTCTCCTCATCTCAATACTAAAAAGTTTACCCCAAATGCTTAAACTATGACCGTTGTTTCTGGACTCCCCCTCCATCCTGGATCTAGCCTGTCTAGTCCTGTTAGAATTTTATGGGTTTCTATGAGATCACCCTCATTCTTCTAAACTCCAGTGAATACAATGCTAACCGACTCGATCTCTCCTCATACATCAGTCCTGTCATCCTAAGAATTAATTTGGTAAACGTTCACTACATTCCCTCTATAGCCAGAACATCCTTCCTCAGATAAGGAGATCAAAGCTGCACACACTGTTCCAGGTGCGGTCTCACTAAGGCCCTGTACCATTGCAGTAAGATATCCCTGTTCCTGGACTCGAACCCTCTCACAATGAAGGCCAACATACAGTTTACCTTCTTTACTGCCTGCACCTGCACACTTACTGTCAGCAACTGTACTCGAGGACACCCAGGTCTCGTTGATCATTTCCCCCTTTCAATTTACACCCATTCAAGTAATAACCTGCCTTCCTATTGCTACCAATGTGGATAACCTCACATTTATCGACATTATACCGTATCTGCCATGTATTTACCCACTCACTCAGCCTGTCCAAATCACACTGCAACATCCCTGCATCCTCCTCACGGCTCACCCTCCCACCCATCACCTGCATTTTGGAGGTATTACATTTAGTTCCCTCATTTAAACCATTAACGTACATTGTGAATGGCTGGGGTCCTGATACCAATCCCTGTGTAATCCCACTAGTCACAGAAAAAGACTCATTTATTCCTACTCTTTGCTTCCTGTCTACTAACCAATTTTCTATCCATCTCAATACACTACTCCCAATCCCATGTGTTTCAATTTTACACATTAATCTCTTATGCGGGACTTTGTCGAAAGCTTTCTGAAAGTCCAAATAAACCACATTAACTGGCACCCTCTGATCAACTCTACTAGTTACGTTCTTGAACAATTCTAGTAGATTTGTTGAGCATGATTTCCCTTTTGTAAATCCATGCGGGCTGTGTCTGATTCTACTGCTGTTTCCTGTTTGTTTGTTTGATGTTTGATTGATTTATCATTGTCCTATATATTGAGATACAATGAAAACTGTTGTTTTGTGTGCTCTACAGGCAGATTTTACCATACAAAATGAATAAGAGTAGCAGAACAGAGTGCAGAATACAGTGCTACAACCATAGAGAAGATGCAGGGAGACAGATCAACATTAACATTTCAGACACAAAAACAGAAGTTGCTTGAAAAGCTCAGCAGGTCTGGCAGCATCTGTGAAGAAAATCAAAGGTAACGTTTCAGGTCCGGAGACTCTTCCTCAGTACCCGCAGTTCTGAGGAAGGGTCACCAGAATCAAAACGTTAACTCTGATTTTTCTTTACAGGTGCTGCCAGATCTACTGCTGGGGTTTTCCAGCAACTTCTGCTTTTGTTCCTGATTTACAGCATCCACAGTTTTTTAGGTTTTTATTAACATTTGGGAGGTCCAGTCAGAAGTCTGATAACAGCAGGGGAGAAGTCGTTCTTGAATCTGTTTGTACGTGTATTCAAACTTGTATGTCTTCTGCCTGACAGAAGAGGGTGGAAGAGGGTATAACGGGGGTGGGAGGGATCTTTGATTATGTTGGTTGTTTTCTCGAAGCAGTGGGAAGTGTAGATGATTCAATGGTTGGAAGGCTGATGCAACACTAAGTAGTTGCACTGCCAGGGTTCCATTGACTGGGCATGGATTGCCCACATGGTACAATCACTGCACACATTATCAAGAGCTATCCAATACAGCCAGCTTAATGTTCAATTTTTCAGACAAGGATGGTAACCTGATCAAACCTGGCACCACTTAATCGTGTTGAGTTGGGTGAACCATTGCAATGTTCTGAGGTAGCGGACTTGATCCGTTCGACAGAGGTTCCTCGCTGTGACCATTTGGCAGCTCCTTTGAGCAAAGGTCAGTGGCAAAAATAAACAACGCAACAGGATTGTTGCTGGTGGCAGAATGTACCCGAGAGCCGTACGCTGACTGGACAATGTGGGAAATAAAATTACAGATGTGTCTGCAAATTCCCTTTGTGTCTCTGTGGCCAACAAATCTATCTTCATAAACACAATATTGTCAGCAATGTGTTTTCAGAAAAACCCAGCGTGTTTGATCTTTTGGAATGTGAGCCAGAACCACGAGGGACTGCAGAAAATACATTTAAATATCAAAGTCCACCCGCTTGGCTCAGGAGCATAATTTTATTTAAAAGCCAGAGAAAATGTTTAATTAGGTTTTATCTGTCACTAATCCGATTGTGGTTGCTGTCAAGATTTCTGCATATCATGGCCAAGGTGCATAGCTGTTCAAATGGTGCAGTCTTGTTACAGGATTTCAACTCTCACATACTTAATGCATGAAGTTTTGACAAAGAAAAGAATTGTTCACCCTTAGCCCCAGTTTAATTTCAATAAGAAGTGATAAATAATTCCTCCAGCTCCCAGCTAAAGGTCAATGAAAATAGGCATCCTTCCATCAAGGTTTGGATAATGCACAGTGAGTGAGAACTATAGCAGCTGTATGTACAAGAGGAAAGGCAGCAAAAATCAGAATGGGCCATGGTTTTAACGTGTATTCCAGACACCAGGCCTGGTGACATGCGTTCGAATCCACCACGGCAGATGGTAAAGTTTAAGACTGGAATCAAAAGCTAGGCTAATGGCGACCATGTGACCACTTGGCATTTTTAAAAAAGTCTCTCTTTACTAAAAACAAAAAATGCTGGAAATTACAGTGGATCAGGCAGCATTCATTGGAGAGAGAGCAAGCTAACGTTTCAAATCTAGATGACCCAACATCAGAGCTGACGTGAAGTGTTGGAGTGAGCAGTATTTACGGAATAGCGGGGGGAAGTGGGGGGAGAGGGTGGAGTGCTGCGGGAGAAAGGATGTTGATAGCTCAGATTCCGTGATTGGGATGTGAGAACAGCAGAACAATGGTGTGTCCAACTGCCAGGCTGGGAAGGACAGACAGTCCCACTCGAGGTGGGGGAGGGGAGGGAGGACTTTACTAATGTCCTTTATAGAGGGATATCTGCCATCCTTACCTGGTCTGGCCTCCATGTGACTCCAGACACAGTGATGTGACTGACTCTTAACTGCTCTCTGGGTAATTAGGAATAAATGCTAACCTCACCAGTGACACCCACATCCCATGAACAAGTTGAAATATAATTTATTTGTAAAATATGATTAATAATTTTTACGGGGAGAGGCCATGGAGAGGTTTGAACAT
This sequence comes from Rhincodon typus, assembly GCF_021869965.1. NCBI lineage: Eukaryota > Metazoa > Chordata > Chondrichthyes > Orectolobiformes > Rhincodontidae > Rhincodon > Rhincodon typus. The sequence continues at coordinate 21,626,983 of NC_063367.1, read as the reverse complement.
GAAAAGCAGTGAGAAGAAGCCACAGTATGTTGTCAGATCTTGTAGAGTCCTGAGCAACGTCTGAAGCAGCTGATACTCCCAGCATTCCTGCCTTCCACTGCACCTTGTTGCACCTTGCCCCCTCAGACAGAGAGAGCAGGCTGACGTTACTACTGTATCACTAGGCCATTTCACACAGACACAAGCACAGGAGGCTTCTCCTGGTTGATCATAGGCCTCGGTCAAGTCAAGGTAGTTAGCCTTCGTTCAGGGGTTTCCTGCGCAGTAAGTCAAGTGCAGCCTCCCATCCCAAGCCAGGGGCTTGGACATGACGAGTCAGTCCTTCGGGAGAGTCACAACAGGATGCTCTTCTCATGTGGAGTTGGGGCTGAATGATGGGCAGCCCACCAACTGTCTGGACTTTTTCTGCCCCTTTGTGGACTGTTTTTCATTACGGAATGAGAAAGAGAGGCAGGGGTTAAGGGAGATGGAAGTGGTGGCACTGCTGTTAGTGTAGGTGCAGGTGCGAGGAGTCCTGAGAGAGTGAGTGGGCAACACAGAGGGCAGGCAGGGGTAGTGGTGTCGGGGGTCGGAGTGGGTGAGTGTGAGCCAGGGAAGATGTTGAGGGTGGTTGAGTGTGAACCTTGATGGGAGGTGGGTGCAGTAGCAGAGATGAAGTGAGTAAGCATAAGGAAGATGGACACACACACCCAGGTGGAGGAAAGTGGTTGTGGTGGTGGTGGGGTTGGTGGGCATTGACCATCCTCCTGCTGCGGTCTTCCTCCAGGCACTTGAGACCATACTGAGCCAAGTGGACTAGGCTGGACAGGATCTGGTGTTGGGGCTTCCCCAGTTGGTCCTGGGTGGGGGGACCATGTCCCGTCTCTGTCCCACCCTGACCAGCAGGAGATCCAGGTCCCTGCCCATACAGCAGGGCACTGACGTCCCCCTGTCTGCCATGACCTGGACAAATGTCAGGAAGTGGGCAGGGCAGCTCCAGATTGGCAGGGCTTGCAGGGGTGCACACCAAGCATTTAAATATGGTGCAGGCACAGGGGATGCTGATCATTTGGCAGGTATCGAATGAGAGGCGAGTTGTTCTGGGCATGTAGAAGAATGGGGTTAGAATTGACATGAGGGAAACCATAGGGACATGGTAGGTAATTAGTGAGGTGTGCTCAGTAAAGTACAATCTCACTAGGGTGTCATGGACAGAAACCTTCCAAAAAGCTTCATACAACTGACACTTTGCTAAAACGATGTAAGATTTAGATACGTGCCTTTCTGAACAAGACACTGCCCAGTTCAATGCTCGATCTATGCGAAGTAAACTGATCTCAATAGGATTATATCAATTAGCCTGGTCAAAGGTGGAAAAATAACAAGCTGCCCACCATAAGTGATGCCTACAGAGGGGGGAAGCAATTGGATGACAAATAGACAGGAAAAACCATCATTTCTAAAACAGTAACCTTATCTTTGACCCTATTTTACAAAATCTTTGAATAGATTTTACAACTGTGAAAAGACTATCTCTAGAAAAAGACAACATAATATTAGCATGGAGGGACTGACAGGATCAGACCTGAGGTGAAATTGAATTGTAACCATACCGAAAAAAAAACCCTTTCCTGCTTCTTGACTTTTAAAGGTCAATGTAAGCTTTCTGTTTCTGACACTGGGGACTTGTCTCTCAAACAGCTTCCGATTATCTTTCCAATCATTAATATTACATCATAAAAATTGAATAATTTCTTTCTGCAAAATAAAAATCAATAAGTTTACTATTTCGTTTTTGTCAAGCAAGTTTTCCTGGCCTATCTCCTGAAGGTGCTGACTCTCACTGGGATACAGTTCCTGAAGTAACGGACTCTCACTGGGATACAGTTCCTGAAGGTGCTGACTCTCACTGGGATACAGTTCCTGAAG
>NC_063367.1:21564332-21585075 GCF_021869965.1 Rhincodon typus | reverse complement strand
TTTTTTTCTTCACAGATGCTGCCAGACCTGCTGAGCTTTTCCAGCAACTTCTGTTTTTGTTCCTGATTTACAGCATCCGCAGTTCTTTCGGTTTTTATCACATTACCTAGTTAGGCATTGTTACAACAAAAAGAGCTGGAGATGAAACATCAGCATCCATTGGGACTTCGTGCAAAACTGATTCTTCATGGCATGAAGACTGTTTACATCACCAGATTGGGGGGAGCTAGTGCAAAATAAATCTTTCAGAACCATTACTGTATCTAGTTATTGTTCCTTGTGGGAGCTTGCTTTTTGCAAATTGGCTGCTATGTTTCCATCGTTGCCACAGTAACTAGACTTCACAAACACATCATTGTAAAACTCTGAGACATCTGGCAATCAGCAAGACAGCTGTTTAACTGCAAATCTTTCTTTCTACATTCATAGAGCAGATCATTTGATCAAACACCAAATGTTAGTGACCAGATCAAATGTCAAGTTGTCACTGGTGTTCATTCACATGGGTGCTTGACACTGTGTTTTCACCCATCCTCACTAGCACTGTGAAATGAGCTGTAGACAATACACCTGCAGACATCCATAGAAACTAGACTAAGCGAGAAGCTGGATGTCAACAGAGCAAGAACCCAGTTAACTGTGAAATCAGTTTGACAGCTTCTACACAAGTGCTGTTATTTTCTGCAATATAACACTGTCATGACACTGCAATACAACTATCGATGTTAAAAATTGCTGAGGTATGTCCTGTACACAAATTCAATCCTGGTCAATAACCAAATCATCCATCAGTCTACTCTCAATCATCAGTAAAGTGATGGAAGGTGTCAGTAACAGTGCTATCAAGCAGCACCTGCTCAGCAATAACCTGCTCAGTGACGCCCAGTTTGGGTTCCGCCAGGGCCACTCAGCTCCTGATCTCATTACAGCCTTGGTTCAAACATGGACAAAAGTGTTGAATTCCAGAGGTGAGGTGAGAGTGACAGCCCTTGACATCAAGGCTGCATTCCACCAAATGCGGCATCAAAGGAGCCCTGGCAAAACTGGAATCAATGGGTATCAGGGGTCAAACTCTCCAGTGGCTGGTGTCTCATACCTGGCACAAAAGAAGTTGGTTATGGTTGTTGGAGTCCAGTCATCCCAGCTGTAGGACAAAAGAGCCAAATTCCCGAAAGGACATGAGAATGATATCAAGGCTGCGTTTGACCAAGTGTGGCATCAAGGAACCCTCACAAAACTGGAGTCCCAGCAAAACTGGGAATCAGGTAGAAAATTCTCTACTGGTTGGAGTCATATCTGGCACATAGGAAAATGGTTGTGGGTGTTGGAGGTCAGTCACCTCAGCTCCAGGACCTCTCTGCAGGAGTTCCTCAGGGTAGTGTCCACAGCCCAACCATCTTCAGCTACTTCGTCAATGACCTTCCCTCCATCATAAGGTCAGAAATGGGGATGTTTGCCAATGATTGTACATTTACAACTCCTTAGATACTGAAGCAGTCCACGTTGAAATGCAACAAGATCTGGACAATATCCAGGCTTGAGCTGACAAGTGACAAGTTACATTTGTACCACGTATCTGCCAGGGAATGTCCATCTCCTGCAGGAGGGAATGTAACCATCATCACTTGACATTCAATGGCATTATCATTTCTGAATCCCCCACTATCACCAGCAACTGCAAGTTCCCCTCCAAGCCGCTCACCATTGTGACTTGGAAATATATCATCATTCTTTCAGAGTCGCTTGATCAAAATCCTGGAATTCCCTCCCTCAGGGCACTGTGGATCAACCTACAGCACATGGACTGCAGTGGTTCAAGAAGGCAGCTCATCACCACCTTCTAAAGGGGCAACTAGGGATGGGCAATAAATGCTGGACCAGTCAATGATGCTCACAACCCGCAAATTAGCTTTGAAAAAGACCAGTAATGTTGGTATGAAAATCACTGCGCTATAAGTACACTATAATATTCTGTAACCTTTCAAACCAATAAACATTTTATTGAGTTTATAACATGCATTGCAAACATCGGCAAAATAAAATAGAATTTTCATAAGGTTTAATGTTGAAACAGTGTGCTGTGTGGGCTTTTATACAGCCTGGCATTTGTGAGAATGCTGTATTTTTCAGTTATATTTTCATAAATAAAAATTCTACAGAGGATGGCAAAGAAACATTGGAAATTTACTGAAGCTTTTCCAAATGCAGGCCATCTTACTCTATGGAACAAGATACAAACACCAAGTTTACCACAGAGGGATATCGAATCTGGGTCAATAAGTCTATTGAAGGCTGAGATGGTCAGATTTTTATTCAGGAAGGGAATCAAGGGTTATGGGGAAAAGACAGAAAAGTGGAGTTGAGAATGAATCAGAATCAGCCATGTTCTCATTGAATGGCAGAGCATAGAATCATAGAATCCCTACAATGTGGAAACAGGCCATTCGGCCCAACAAGTCCACACCACCACTCGAAGAGCATCCCACCCAGACCCATTCCCCTCACCCTGCATTTCCCATGTCTAACCCACCTAACCTAAACATCCCTGGGCACTAGGGGCAATTTAGCAAGGCCAATCCACCTAACCTGCACATCGTTGGACTGTGGAAGGAAACCGGAGCACCCGGAGGAAACCCACGCAGACATGGGGAGAATGTGCAAACTCTAGTCACCCGAGGGTGGAATACACAGAACACAGAACAGTACAGCACAGTACAGGCCCTTTGGCCCACAATGTTGTGCCGAACTTTTACCCTAATCCTAAGGTCTATCTAACCTCCACCCCTACCTTATACTATCATCCATATGCCTATCTAATAGGCCTACTTCTGCTCACATGTATTATGATCTTTTGGAAAAGGACAATGCAGTGTTTTGCAAATGCCAGCCCAGTTTGTATGGAGGCAGCTGATGGCAAAAAGCGGTGATGGAGAGGGTGTGAATGAAATCCATGTTTCAGTTCCAGCTCACTCAGCTGGAGAGTGTGTGAGTATTAACATAGAGAGAGAACAGCATTGAAATTTGGCAGTGATGGTCTTACTGTCCTTTGGACCATTCTTATCCAGGTTAACGAGGATGAATCTCAAGGACAGAAATTGGACTGTGCTGCCTGTTTTCCTGGAAAGTAGAGGCATTAAGGGCCATGTTGATGAGTTACATCCCAAGGTCTAAGTGTGTCTGAATCAGATCCAAATTGGGGCAGGCTGGATTTTGTTCGGTGTGGGTCTGAAAGGGTTAACTGTCAGAAGACTGTGATTCCTGCCACCTCCAGTGATGATGTCACATGCACACAGCATCAGTCTCAGCCAATCAGTGAAGAGAAATGGAAGGTTGCTAACATGGATGGATCCTGTAGCCTGTGTATGGTTTCCAACAAGGCAGTAAATTTGTATTATTATTTATTTACCCAGTCCTAGAAATTTGAATTAATTTGACCAGATTTGCAACAAATCATAACAGATTTCATGAGCATAAAAGCAAAATTCAGTGAACACTGGAGTCTTGTTTGAATTGAAAATGCTGACAGTGTTTCTCTTTGCAGATGCTGCCAAAACTGCTGAGCTATTCCAGCATCTTCCGTTTTTATTTTGGATTTCATAGATACCTAAAGTTTTAATCAAACATCCTTTTCAGGATCGTTTCCGTGTGGATCAGCTATTACTATAAGGTCAGAAGTGGGACTGTTCACTGATGATTGCAGAGTGTTCAACACCATTCCTGACTCCTCCGATATTGAAGAGGTTTGTCCAGATGCAGCAAGAACTGGACAATATCCTAACCAAAAGCAGAAAGTGCTGGAAAAACTCAAGTGACAAAGTTTGATTAAGGGCCATTGGACTCAAGCCATTAACTCCTTTCTCTCTCCACAGACCTGCCAAGTTTTTCTAGCACTTTCTGTTTTTGTTTGAGATTTCAAGGATCCTCAGTTCCTTGTTTTATCTTACAGGATAATATTCAAGTTTGAGCTGACAAGTGGCAAGCAACATTCATGCCACACAAATATCTGACAGTGATCTCCTCCAACAAGAGAGAATCAGACCATCTCCCTTTGACATTTAATGGCATTACCATCACTGAATGTTCCACTATCAATATCCCAGGGATCACTGTTGACCAGAAACTCAACTGGAAACTTGCTGCATAAATACTGTGGTCACAACAGCAGGTCAGAGGCTGGGAATCCCGCAGCAAGAAGCTCACCTCCTGACTCCCCAAAGCCTGTCCACCATCTACAAGGCACAAGTCAGGAATACTCCCCAGGGGGTCAGTTTATCTCAGTTGAATGGATGGTTGGTTTGAGAAGCAGTATGATGCCAACACTCTGGGTTCAATTCCCATCACTGGCTGAGGTTACCATGAGGGACTCTCCTTCCCAACCTCTCCCCTCGCCTGAGGCATGGTGGCCCTCAGATGAAATTGCCACCAGTTGTCTCTCTCTAATTAGAGAGCAGCTATGTGGTCTGGTAAGACTATGGCAACACAAAGAGGAATACACCCCACTTGCCTGGATGAGTACAGCTCCAACAATATTCAAAACACTTGACACATTCAGGACAAAGCAGCGTGTTTGAATGGCACTTCGTCCACCATCTTCAACATTCACTCCATCCACCATCAGCACTCAGTGGCAGCAATGTGTATCACCTACACAGTCATGACGTACCGAGTCTTCACTGACAGCATCTTCCAAACCCACAAACTCAACCATCTGGAAAGACAAGGACAGCAGATACATGGGAACACCACACACTAAGTTCCCCTCCAAGCCACTCACCATCCTGACTTGGAAACATATCGCTGTTCCTTTCGTGTTGCCGGGTCAGAATCCAGGAAGCCCTCACTTACAGCACTGTGAGTGTCTCAACATGGACTGCAGTGATTCAAGAAGGCAACATATGGCCACCATCTCAAGGGCAATTAGCGATGGACAATAAATGCTGGTCCAGCCAGTGACACCCACATCTGTGAGTGAATAAAAATGTTACACAAACATAAGAATCAGAAGCAGGATTGGCTGCACAATTCCTTCATCCTGCTCCCCCATTCAAGAAGATCATGGATGATCCTTGGCCTCAGCACATTCCCATCTGATTCCCATGTTTCTTGATTTCATTTTGGTTCAAAACTTGATTGAGCTCAGCCCTGAGTATGTCCAGTGAGTGAGCATTCACAGCCCTCTCGTCTAGAGAATGCGAAAGATTCACTACCCTCTGAGTGAAGATATTCCTCCTCTTCATAACCCCCTTGATCCTAAACTCTGCAGCCAAGGAAAACAGTCTCTAAGGCATCTACCCTGTTAAGCCTTCTCAAAATCTATTGCTTCAACTAAATCACATCCTAAACTCTAAACAGTATAGACTCATTGTATTCAATCTCTCCTCATGGGACAACCTCATCATCCAAGGAATCAAGCTTTGCTGCACCACATTTAAAGCAAATATATTTTTCTTTAGGTACAAACAGCTATACACATTACTCCAGATAGGTTCTCGACTAAAGCCTCTCTAATTACACCAAAATCTTCTTACTCTATTACTCCAGCCTCCTTACAATAAAGGACAGCACATCATTTACCTTTCTAATAATTCACTGTGCTCCATTTTGTTTTATGTTTCTCATACAGGAATACCCAAATCTCAGCACACAAATATTTAATATTTTATCGCCACTTGAAAAATATTCAGGTTTCTGTTCTTATCAAAATGACTAACCTGACATTTTCCTACATTGTACCCTGTCTGCCAGCTTCTTACCCACTTCCCAAACCTACCAATATCCATTTACAAACTCGGTATCAGTAAACACATCATACTCCGTCGCTTCATCTGAATTGTTAATGTGGCTTTCAGCACTCATCCTTCAGACAGCATTCCAGTAACAGTCTCTGAATTAGAAAATAGCCGATTTATTCTCACTCTCTGTTTTAGATCATAGAATCCCTACAGTGTGAAAACAGGCCCTTTGGCCCAACAAGTCCACACCGACACACAGAGCATCCCATCCAGACCCATCCCCCTAATCTACACATCCCTGTACACTACAGGCAATTTCCCATGGCCAATCCACCCAGCCTGCACATCCTTTGATTGTGGGAGGAAACCGGAGTGCCCGGAGGAAACCCACACAGACATGGGGAGAATATCGGGACACAGATAGTCGCCCAAGGGTGGAATCAAACCCAGGTCCCTGGTGCTGTGAGGCAGCAGTGCTAACCGCTGAGCCACTGTTTTAACCAAGCCTCTCCCCACTAACCAAGCCTCTCCCCATTGCTAATATATTACCTTTAAACACATGATCCCTTATGTTATACTATAACCTTCATGTGGCACTTTATTGTATGTGTTTTGAAAATATATTTAGATATTTATAATTGAAATACACTCCACCCACTGGCTGACAATATCTCCCCTGTGGTTACAGCCTCAAAAACTCATTTCTCAAACTTTTCTGAAAACTATTGACTCTACCTCATCATTTTTTAAATTCACTCATAGGATGAGGCCATCGCTGGCTTGGCAGCATTTATTGCCCATCCCAGAGGGCAGTTAACAATCAGCCACGTTGCTGTGGGTCTGGAGTCACATGTAGGCCAGACCTGGTAAGGATGGCAGTTTCCTTCCCTAAAGGACATTCATGAACTGAATGAGTTTTTCCTGACAATCGATAATGGATTCATGGTGATCATTAGACTCTTAATTCCACATTTTGTTTTATTGAAATCAAATTGCACCGTGTGCTGTGGCAGAATATGACTTGGGTGTCTCAGCGATAATACCACTATGCCATCGCCTCTCCCGACCTTACCCCCTCACTTACCTTAAAAATCATATTATAATTTTTATTTGAAGTACCATTTCCTTAGTTTCCTATGGCTGGGAGGATGGGCCTACTAACATCACTATTCCTGAAGCAGCTAACAGCAACAGCATCAAGACCATGATTATTTGAGACCAATTCTGCCGGGCCAGTCATGTGCTTCTGCTGCCCGAGTTCCATTTGCCAAAGCAAATCATTTTCATCCAGCTTAAAGAAGGCACTCGAATGATGGGAGGACAAAGGAAACATTTCAAAGAGCCCCTTGAAGTGTTCCCTGAAGAAAATTACGAATAAAGGATAGGCCGTTTGGGTCTGAGATGGTCTCCCTTCTAGACGAAGAATGTTGTTAAACTTGAGTGAAAGCAGAAAATATTTTCAAGGATGTTGCTGGGATTGGAGGGTTTGAACTATAGGGAGAAGCTGAATTAGGCTGGGGCTGTATCCCCTGGAGCATCAGAGACTGAGGGGTGATCCTATTGAAGTTTATAAGATCATGAGGGGCATGGATAGGGTAAATAGACAAGGTCTTTTACTCGAGGTGGCAGAGTCCAAAACTAGAGGGGCATAGGTTTAAGGTGAGAGGGGTAAGATTTAAAAGGAACCTGAGGAGCAACTTTATCACGCAGAGGGTGGTGCATGTATGGAATGAGCTGCCAGAGGAAGTGGTGGAGGCTGGTACAATTACAACATTTAAAAGGCAGCTGGATGGGAACACAAATAGGAAGGGTTCAGAGGGCTATGGGCCAAATGCTGGCAAATGGGACTAGGTCAGATTGTGATGTCCGGTCGGTGCGGAGGATTTGAACCGTAGGGTCTGTTTCCGTGCTGTGTGACTCTATGATGCTATAAGTGCAACGTAGGTGTCAACACATGGGAGACCTTCATTCAGAGGAAACCAACTTGTAAGGACCTCCTGCATGAGGGGACACTGTCTTTGAGAACACCCGGTGGCAAGAGACAGAATAATAAAGGAAGCTGAGAAAGGAATGCCAGTGATCCCGAGATCTACTTCCCGAAAACACCTGCCAAAAGTACGGATGGAGATGCGACTCTGAGATCGGACTCATCAGCCACGTAAGGGCCCAAAGAACTCCTGTGGCACAGAATTTCCGAGTTGGACATTAAATCATACTCATTAGCAAGTGATCACCATCCCCAACTACCATATGACATTTTCCTGATGTCAGGTGAATTGCTTTCTCTCTACAGATGCTGTCAGAGCTGCTGAGTTTCTCCAGCAATTTGGTTTTTTGTAAGGAAAGGTCAGAGATGTTAATTTTTTTTTAATATTGAAGGTTTTCCATTACATCTCTTCCTCCTTTCTATAATAGCAGTGTTATAATTCCACTAACTTCCATTAGAATTCCATAAGAATCGAGTTGGTTTTAGACAATCACAAGCAGCACACCTACCAAAAGGAGGGGTCATTTAGTCCAGGGATTTGTCAGCTATTAGTCCCAGTAATTGCTCCAGTAATTTTTCTGAACCAATATTAATTATTTTATGTTCCTCACCTTCATTAATCCCTTGGTTCTGGTATTAGGTTTAGCATCTTCTATATTAAAAAAAATTTAACATCTCTGCCATTTCCTTATTACCTATTAGAAATTCTGTGGTCTCAGTCTCTAAAGGACATTTAATTTCATCACTCTCATTTTTAACTACTAGTAGAAGCTTATAATCTGTTTTCATATTTATGGCTCATTTATTCATATTCTATTTTTTCCTTCTAATCTATTGATAATTCTAAATCGCCCAGTCCTCAGGCTTATTACACTTCTTGCCAATATTATGAACCTCTTCTTTTACTCTTAATAACATCCTTTTCTGTGGAGCTTATATATCTCAATGAAAAGCAGGTTGTTGAGGGTTATGAAATATTTCCTTAGGTATTCACCATTGATCACCTATCATCATACCTTTCAGCACAGTTCCCAAATGATGTGACCTGCCTGGCCCCATGTAGTTAATTGTCTCGATTGAAGTTTAATACTTTGGTTTTGCATTGTTCACTCTCACTTGACTCAATGTGAAATTCATCATCTTACATCAACTTTTCTGAAAGGATCACACACTATTTTTACAGAAAACCGAATCAAAATAACCTCTTCCCTGTTTGGTTCCATAATGTAACGTTCTAAGAAACTGACTTGAATGCATTCCATAAATTAATCGTCCTAAACTAATTTTGCTGATTTCTTTTGTACAGTCTACACGAAGATTAAAGTCCCCCATGACAATTGCATCGACTTGTTATAAGCTCCTTTTATTTCTGATTAATTTTGTGTCTAACAATATAGTTACTGCTCAGGGGCCTCGAAACTGCTCTCACCAGCATTTCTGACACTCACTGATTCTGATACATCCTGTTCTTCCAAGCCAGGATCGCTCCTTTCTCCTGGCTGTGTCATTTATTATCGGGGCTACCTGCTGTCCCATCGGCCCACTTTAATAAACATCAGGTCTCCTGGAATTCCCAACCTGTGTCACCACAGCTCTATAACCTGGATTACATCCATCCCATTTCGCTCCATTTGGTGCCAATAGTTCCTCAATAAGATGGATGTTTGGTGCAGTCGGACAAAACACCTTCAGCAATAACTTCTCACCATTTTTCCTTTATTTGACCCTCCTCATTGGTGCAATATTAGCATTAACCCTGTTGGCCCTTTCTCTCACTCGGTCTCTGCTTATCTTTACCCAATCTCTACACTGCTCTGAGGCTGTGACTTTGAAGCCCCAACCCCGCTTACCACTGTCATCTCTTCCAGCCCCTACTCCCCTCCCTACGTCTGTCACCCCCTCCAGCCCCTAAAACCCTTCCTATCACTGTAACCATTTCCAGCCCCTACAACCTTCCTTATCTCTGTAACCTCCTCCAGCCCCTACACCCATCCCTATCTATGTAAAACCCCAACTCCTTTATTCCTCCCTATCCCGGTAATCTCCTCCAGTACGTACACACCCTCCCAATCTCTGTAACCCCCTCCAACCTCCCTACATCCCTCCCTATCTGTGTAACCCCCTCTAACCCCTACACTGCTCCTTATCTCTGTAACATCCTCCAACCCGTACACGCCTCCCTATGCCCGTAAACCCTCTCCAGCCCCAAACTTCCTCCCTATCCCTGTAAACCCTCTCCAGCCCTTACAGCCCATTCTTACCTTTGTAAAATTTGCAATTCTCTCTTTGAGACTTCTCCCTCTCCTCCTCTGGGACGACTTCTGTGACAAAGTGTTTGTCTGCTGGTGCTAATATCTCCTTATGTGATTCAGCGTCCAAACCCATCCAGTAATGACTCCTGAGAGGAAACGTGTGATGTGTTACTAGGTTAAAAGCGCTAAATAAATGCAGGTTGTTGTTGTTGTAGTAACCCCTAACTCTGGAGCATGCAGTACAAGTGGGAGTGGACCCAGTGCATGGGAATGAGGGCCCTGACTGCCAGATGCTGGGTGGCATGGGAACATTCGAGTCTGGGAGAGAACGGTCAGTTCCCTCACTGTGGCTCAGGGCAGGGGGCACAATGCTGCTTCTCTGTCGATGTCCGTGCCTGACATGGGAAGACAGACCCGCTGAATCCTTCTGAAATTAAGCTTGCCACTGGGACAATAGTAAAGTAAAATGCTGATAAGAATCACAGAAAGCAGGGCGATTGAATTATCTTTGACACTATTAACACTAAACTACAGCTGTCAAGCAGATTGAGGGAATATTTCTAAAAACTGAATTGGTTGCACTTCATTGGAGAGAGGCTGCACTTGGCTAACTTAATGGGTCTCATAAGAATCGCATCAAAATGGAAAAACAAGATTTTTTTTCCAGTCCCATTAACACCTAAGCACTGATCTACACTCCTGCAACTGCCTTTGGGATGCACATCGACCAGACTTGCAGAGGATCAGCTGACCGTGTGCTGACCCTGCTTTCAAACAAAGCTACAAGAACGTGAAGGAGATGATTACACAGGCAGCTCACTTCACAGCTGATCTCCCGTCCATCCTCACTCACACAGCATCCCACCCACATACCCTCCACTCCACCCTCACCCCACGCAGAGCCCAAGTGCACAATCACTTCCCAAGGTCCACAGGAGCGTGTGGGTCTCTAGTGCTGTCTCTGTTTCCATGTTTCCATCATTGGAGATTCCACAACAACAACAACAACACATTCACACAGTGCCTTTTCATCCCAAAATGACCCAAGGTGCTGGGCAGGGGCAGGGGGCAGGGCATTAGACAAAATATGGCCCTGAGCCATACAAGGTATTAGGGAACAGGGTGACAGAAAGATTGATCAAAGAGTAAGGTTTTAAGGGGCATTTTGATGGAGGAGAGAGTTTAGGGAGACAATTCCACTTGGGGACTAGGCTGCTAAAGGCATGACTACTGACAGTGGACCAATTAAAATCAGAGATGGGCAACAGCTAGAAAGAAAGGAGCAGGGATATCTCAGAGGGTGCGGGGCTCTCGGAGGCTACCCACAACCTTCCACCTGAGAGGAGACAGCATTGCCTACTGAGCTAAAGCTGATTCTCAAAGCAGTGGGGTGAATCCAAGATGGACTTTACCCGCTCTGGTCCTGGTGGCATTGAGGAGAACTGTAGAAGCTTCCCCCCATCCGCCCCCCAAATGCCCCACCCAGAGGAGCCAGACAAACTGAGATCAGAGAACCCAGGCCCAGGTCAGACAAAGCCAGGCTTTCTCTGGCCTGAGTAGTGCTGCTAGTCTCAGACAGGACAGACAGAGTCCTCCTGAGGACTTGGGTCTGTTCATTGTTATTTAAATCACATAAAATCAATGCTCTTCTGTCTGTCATTAAATGGAAAGATCATTGCCAGGTCCACCTGGAGTTGTAGATGTTCTCAGACACAAATAAATAAACATTGTGCTCAGGTACATAATTAACCTGGAAATGTCATTAATTCCTGTTATTTTTCTCACTCAGTTTCCAAAATGGAATCTTTACCAGCTACCCTCTTGCAGCGGAAACATGACAGATATGTAAAGGCTTGCTATAGACTGAAAGAATTATTAATATCACATCAGAGCAGGGACATCTTTGCACTTAACTCTTAGGCTCCAGGGGTGCATGGAGACGCAGACTTGCAGGGCAACTCGTTTTGTGAATGTGGCACAAGATTAAACACTAGATTAATATTACAGCAATAAATTTACTCAAACATCAAGGAGACTGAATTCGATAGCGCCCGTGATTAAGCGCAGGGACTGTGATGCATGCTGATCCTGCACCCATTCAAAGTGAGGCACGCTGTACACTGCTTCAGTCCTGTTTTCTGGTGTAATTATAGTGACAGGCAGCAGTTGAGGAGTTATCCAAGTTAAGCAAGGCTAGTATCACTCAAGGTACAGAATGCAACATTAAAGATATATCTGTCCTCAACATAATCCGCAACTTGTTAGATTCAGGACCATGTAGAACCCATAAAAAGTGCAAAACTGGCAAACAGCACGCTCAAAGTTCTCAGGGTCCATGCTGATGGCCTTGCTGTAGGAGGTGGACAAGGCCAGAGATGTTCTCTAACTTCAGGACACTAGGAATCCTTCCAGACAGAGGAAGAAGGCACTGGGGCCTGGTCACTGTGGAGGTTGATGTAATGATTCAAATCCCAAGATGTGTATACAGTGCCTTGAAAAGTTCACTGGCCCCACATGAATGGCCTAGGTCCAAGCACCATATCTTACCAACTGCTAGCCCTATACATTGTTCCATTTACACAGCCCCTTCATTCACCTTTCCTATCAGTACAAGTTATACTTCAATTTGTAACCTCAGTGCATTCACACACGCTTAACACTACTGCACATATCAGACTCACAGTTTGTACACGCTGCTTGCAATTCAATGGACAAAACAGTCATGCACATTGCCCAATACTCAGTGATATATTTCCCTGTGTTGTTGTAAAACAAGGTGCTCTATGATAGGTGGCAGTGGAATGAGGCAGTTCTTGCATGAACAATGGCTATTGGATATGACAGATTTGTGCATCTGGCAGACTATTTAGCGTTGAGTCACAATGCTCATAAGAGAAGGGGAGAAAATTGGCAAAGAAAAGGTCAACTCATCTCCTCAATAAAATTCATCGTTTACCTGTGTACCTCCTCAAGGGCCAACAGTACCCCCCTTAGAGATCAGAGATATACATTTCACTGCAAGGCTGAATTGAGGAAATGCTACTGGGAATTAATCAAGTAACAATCACTGAGGCAGTGTTCAGCAGGATGGTCAAATCATTGCAGTTAACACGATGTACCTAACACACATCACCTCACCCTCATCCCACTCTTATGATTGACATTCTGCAGGTGACAATCTGCATTTTAAGCCCATCTGCCCATATTTTTCCCCACATCCCTTAATATCTTTGATTAACAAAAACCAATCATAAGAACATAAGAACTAGGAGCAGGAGTAGGACATCTGGCCCCTCGAGCCTGCCCTGCCATTTAATAAGATCATGGCTGATCTTTGAGACTCAGCTCCACTTACCCGCCCACTCACCATAACCCTTAATTCCTTTACTGTTCAAAAATTTATCTAGCCTTGCCTTAAAAATATTCAGTGAGGTAGCTTCAACCGCTTCACTGGGCAGGGAATTCCACAGATTCACAACCCTTTGGGTGAAGAAGTTCCTCCTGACCTCAGTCCTACATCTGTTTCCCTTTATTTTGAGGCAATGCCCTCTAGTCCTAGTTTCACCTGCTAGCGGAAACAACCTCCCTTCCTCCACTTTATCTATTCCCTTCATAATCTTATATATTTCTATAAGATCTCCCCTCATTCTTCTAAATTCCAATGAGTATAATCCCAGTCTACGCAGTCTCTCCTCATAATCCAACCCTCTCAACTCTGGAATCAACCGAGTGAATCTCCTCTGCACCCCCTCCAGTGCTAGTATATCCCTTCTCAAGTAAGGAGACCAAAACTGCACACAGTACTCCAGGTGTGGCCTCACCAGGACCCTATACAGCTGCAGCATAGCCTCCCTGTTTTTAAACTCCATCCCTCTAGCAATGACAGACAAAATTCCATTTGTCTTTTTAATTACCTGCTGCACCTGCAATCCTACTTTTAGTGATTCATGCACAAGGACACCCAAGTCCCTCTGCACAGCAGCGTGCTGCAATTTTTTACCATTTAAAACATAGTCCATTTTGCTGTTATTCCTACCAAAATGGATGACCTCACACTTATCAACATTGTACTCCATTTGCCAGACCTTTGCCCACTCACTTAGACTATCTATATCCCTCTGCAGACTTTCAGTGTCTTCTGCATACTTTGCTCTACCACTCACCTTAGTGTCATCTGCAAATTTTGACACACCACATTTAGTCCCCAACTCCAAATCATCTATGTAATCAACCTCAACCATCAATTTGCCATTTGCAGACCACTTTTAATTTGAAAACTTGCTCTTAATTTCACTCCTTAAAGACATGGCTCTACTTTTCAAATTGCATACACTCCTCAAACTGCAAATAATTTTGCTGTATCAACCCTGTCAGATCCCCTTAATACCTTGTAAACTTTGATCAAATTATCCCCTGACCTTTTTAGATTCCAGGCAACATAATCTGTGTAACCTCTTCCTTAATTGAACCTTTGAAATCTGGGAATCATTCTGGTAGACGAAGCTTTCAGCCCCAAGAGATAGAGAGACTGAGAGAAACAGAGAGAAAAAGATGACAAGAGAGAAATAGTAAGTCAGAAAGAATGGGAGAAGGCTGGGGGAGGGGTGAGGGGGTGGAGTGGTGGTGGTGGCAATTAGAGAGAAGCAGGTTCACAGCCCACAAAATTGGTTTATTAAAGTGTCAACAGCTATAATGTTATGAGTTACCACGCATTTTGCAATCCCAAAGAAACACCAGGCTTTAAGCACTATAAAGAGAACTCTCTAGCCAGCATCAATATCACATCAAATAAGCTGGTGTGTATTTCAAAACGGTATCATTGAAGCATTCAGTTTAATAGGAAACTGAGGAGCTGATTGTAAGCTCCGTCTCTTCAATTTGCGTGATACATTTTATTAAATGTCATCCTCTTTTTCCCCTCCTCTAAGCCAGCGCTGATATTGTAATAGAACAGAGAAGGAAGATGACACGGGAGCACTGATGTTGCTGCCTGTGAACTGCATGCATCACTGTGCACCAGAAAGATGTTCACACAAGCTTAATAATTGCACCATTACTGTGGAATAACAGGGGCTGGCCCAGATATTTACAGTAGGATCTTTCAGAGCCAGTGGCCTTCATGTAGTATTGCAGTGAAATGTATATCTCTGATCTCTAAGGAAAAGAAGGGTACTATTGCCCCTTGAGAAGCCACAAAGGTAAGCAATGAATTTTATTGAGGAGATGAGTTGACCCTTTCTTTGCCAATTTTCTCCCTTTCTCTTGTGGACGTTGTGACTCAATGCTAAATAGTCTGCCAGATGCACATATCTGTCATATCCAATAGCCATTGTTAATGCAAGAACTTGAATGTAGAGATCCTGTCAGTTTTTTTAACAAACAGGAATACATCTCGCTCTTAACCAAAACAACAAACATGCACTGTTCTAGGCTAGCCCAGCTTTGGTCACCACAAACTGCAGGAGGAGGATGGAATGGTGTTTCTCCACATTTGTTGAAGAATGCTGTCGAGGAGTGATAATGAAAAAGTCCAATAGATTGCCTTTCCCCTGTCACCACAAGATTGTGTTGATGGACCTTCATTTGACCCAGTGAAGTCCTTGCAGTGATACCGCTCCCACAGGAGTGGTAGAGAGTTCCAGTGAGGTGAAAGAATGCCAATGCCTGACCTGGTTTGGATATTGTTGATCATGGAGGGATAGTGTTGTCAACACTTCAGGTCCACAGTGATAGAGGTCAGAGGCTTGGTCAGTGACAGAAAGAGAAGATCTAAACTGGCCTGTATTTCAATGGGAATGGAGTATAAAATGGGGACGTTTTGCTAAAACAATACAAGGCAATAGTAAGAGTACAATTGGAATACTATGAACAGATTGGGTCCTCTTATCTAAGGAAAGATAAACTGGCATTGGAGGCAGACCAGAGAAGGTTCGCTGGGTTGACTCTGAGTGGAGAGACTGTCTTATGATTAGGGGGTGGCGCGGTGGCTCAGTGGTTAGCACTGCTGCCTCACAGCACCAGGGACCCGGGTTTGATTCCACCCTCAGCCGACTGTCTGTGTGGAGTTTGCACATTCTCCCCGTGTCTGCGTGGGTTTCCTCCGGGTGCTCCAGTTTCCTCCCACAGTCCAAAGATGTGCAGGTTAGGGTGGATTGGCCATGTTAAATTGCCCATAGTGTCCAGGGATGTGCAGGCTAGGTGGGTTAGCCATGGGAAATGTGGGGTTACCAGAATAGGGTGAGATGCTCTTAGGAGGGTTGGTATGGACTCGATGGGCTGAATGGCCTGCTTCCCATGTCATAGGGATTCTATGAGAAGTAGACTAGGTTGCACTTGTACTCATTGGAGCTCAGAAGAATGAGAGGCAACCTTATTGAAAGATACAATTCTGAGAAATACAGATTTTTAATTGGTAAAAGAATCAAGGTCTTTGGTAGCAAAGTGAAGTTAAGGATTATCAGATCAGCCATGATCACATTGAAAGGCCACACAGATTTAATGGGCCAAATGACCTACTTCTGCTCCTACATGTTATGGCTATGGTCCAATACTCATAGTTCTTAAATCTTTCTTTCCCTTCCTCTGTGGAGCTCAGTGACCATTTGAAACTAAATAACATTTAGGAGTAATATTTGCCAAATTATTTGAGCTTTGTGAGATTTACCTTTTAAAACATAATGGCACCTTGCTCCCAGTTCCTTGTTTCTCTGTTGCACAGTTAGCCCTCCTTGAGGGAGTGAAACAGCGTGTAGTGTATTATCCTCTGCTGCTTGGCAAAGCAAACCATCACACAGTGGGTTACTAAGACACATAGACCAGCCGTGGTCTGCAGTGAGTCAACCATTTGGAAACACTCCAGGTGGCTACGCAGTCAGAAGGTGACAGGTGGGGTAAGAAGGGATAGTATACACAGCCATTCTTGATCCAGTGATCCTGACTGACACATGCCTGTACGTATTCATGGGACACAGACTGGATTGCCCTCACTGGGAGACCTGTAGAGAAATGGTAATGGCTGCTCTCATCTCTGACTGACTGCTTGTGTACAGTGTTTTATTACCATTGCCTGCACTTTAAGAATTGTCCCAAGCCATAGTTGCAATAATAAATACAACATTAATCAGGTTTGGCCTCTGGGGCAATTGAATAAAGCAAGGAGCAAATATATTTTAAAATTCATAAATCAAATTTTAAAAATCCCACAAGAGCTACAGCAGGATTATTGAAATACTGCACCAGTATATATTTATAACTTGACTCACTAAATTTTAATTTCTTTACATAGATGCCCTAATAGAGAACCTCAAACCACAAGATGTCACAGCTCCTGTCTTTAATGATCTACTCTGGAAGGAGCTGGCTCGTGCTGTTGGTCACTCCCATAGATACCTCCCATTTCACACATGGGGTATTGTTGTGATTCCAGTTGATGGTAACATCAGACAAGTCCCAGATCCCAGAGAGAAACCTGCTTTAATAGATCATGGCATTATAGGTCAACCCACAAAGGAGGACTGCAGTCATTCAAGAAGGCAGCTCACCACCACCTTCTCAAGGGGCAACTAGGGATGGGCAATATCCACATCCCACAAAATGAATAAATAAAACAAAAATTTTTTTATAGACTTTGTTGGTGGTCAGTCACTAAATATATTCATGTGTGGCTGCCAAAGTCATTTTAACAAAGGAATATATTCAAATGATACAAAAGAAGAGAATGATCAAAGATATATTCATAAGACAGTTTGGAAAGACCCTGTCATAGGCGACAAAGAGGAAAATTCAGCCCTTATTCCCAGCAATATCCAGATACTCAACCCCAGTGCAGTATCACTCCTGTCTTCACTCTGTAACTTCTTATTGACCTGATGAGGTCATAGGCATTTTCTTTCAGCGACTATGTGCGTATTCAGCTATGATCTTCTCCACCTCTTCCAAAGACACAGGCTAACTCACTGACAACTTTCCATTAGCTCTAAGCAATAAAAAAAACAGGGTTTTTTTCCAATTATTTTGGCCACTTTCAATTTGCAAACAGCACATCTGCTTGTATGGGTATTTTCTTCCAAACTGAACCTACTCTGGCCTCTGGCCAATCTTTCCCTGGTTCAGAAAAGATCAATTTAGGAAACACTTCCAACAGTTATCTCCCCAGGCAGCTGGTCTAGATGCTTAGCTTAAGTCATGTGATTTTTTGGAAATGCTGTTTTCACCTCTTGCTGAACCAAAATTCTGACTCTTCACAGAAGTCACTTTCACAGAACTAACAAGGCAAATATATCAACTTCAGAAACCCTGATCTGAAATTTAAATCGAATTGGAAACCTCCATCAGACTATTTAACAACAGGAACCATTAGAATTGAGCCTGAACTTGTCTTTATCCAATCTACCTGGCATGAACTTCCCCACAGGAAACCCAGGCTTATTTTCCTTCTCTACAATGGCTGGAAATCTCTAAATGGCACACTCTTTGTTAGCTGTGGCCCAGTAGTAGCACTGTCACTTCAGGGCCACCAGATTGTAAATCTATAATAACTCAGGAAGCCTGACTGGAAAGAAACATCATTTATTGTTGAACACCGAAACAGAACCACTATTCATGGCCTACATAGTCCAGGACAGATGGTTCTACAAACCCATCCTTGGGTCTGCTCTCTCCACAGATGCTGCCCAACCTGCTGAGTTTCTCCAGTCCTTTCTGTTTTCAATCTAGTGATTCATCATTGCCAGCCTCTAAAGCAAGTAAATCCATCCTTTTGTATGAAAACTAACACCGTGCACAGTCGTCAATCTGTGACCTTACTAAAGCCTTGTCAATTTACGGCAAGATTTCTTTACAGTTCTAATCCAAATCTTTTGCATCAAATTCTCTTTTATTCTACTTTAGTTTCAAATACATGTAATTCATCCTCGAATTAGAATTTAGCCTTTGAATCCCTCAACCCACTTTCATCCCACAGTCTGTAGGTGATTAAATCCAAGCTTAAATCAGTAATTTCCTGATTTTTCTCATGTTCTCTCTTAATATTTTCAAACTTGAAATTATCCTGCTCCATGAGCCATTTGTCTAGGCTTCACACTAATTAGCTTTCCAGGGATGTGTTAAGTAGAACAAACCTCCAATAATCTCACATCAGCAAGCTCAACACTGAGACTTAAAGCTTTCTTCTGATCAATCTCCATATGACTTCCACTGTGATATGCTCTGCAGGTTATTCTGATTATTTATTGCCTTGTGTGGTCTTCTCATTTCATGCTGATTTCATTTTTTGTAAAACGCGAGTGTGATTATGTCAATGGAGGTGAAGAATGCTGGCTCTGGCTCTGTGTGAGAGCAGCCTGTTGGTCAGAGCCCAGGCCAGGAGCAGAGCCCAGAGGAGCTCTCAAAATGCAGGAACCTGTGTTAGCCATTGCAGACCATGCTGCATCTCTCAGCCACTCTAGGAAGAGCTGCAGGGCCTATCCATTCAACAGAAATATTTCCTAGTCTAGAATGAAGTTTTTGATTAAATATAAAATCTTGAGATAGCTTGCCTATATTAGAACTGATTGGTGAGATTTATAGACAGGTTCTCGTTTCCTAAAGTCTTCTTCCTGATTTCAAATAAATACCAATGTCCTTTCTTGTCCATATAATATTATCCCTCTGCTGGATGACATTGAGTCTTGCAGGAGAAAAGTCCAATTGTGCCATTCTAACCATCTGGTTCACTGCTGTCCTTACCTGGTCTGGCCTTCGTGTGACTCCAAACCCACAGCAATGCGATTGACTCTTAACTGCCTTCTGGACAATTAGAGATGGGCAATAACTGCTGGCCTGGCCAGTGATGCCCACATCCTCTGAAATAACAGATTGATGAGAGACTTGGAGAGAAACCTGCAAGAACTGATATTGCTCCATGTCTGTTCCCTTGTTTTTCCAATTAGCAGCGTTCGTGGGTTTGGGAAACACTGTTGAAGGACCTTTGACAAGTTGCTGTCCTGCATCTTATTGATAGTACAACTCTCCAAATGTAGCAGTGAAAAGTAAATTCAAATCAGCAAAGAGAGTGCAAAATCTATACCATTCCTGTGGGAGAACATCTGTGGATGAATTCAACTTGATTTTATCAAAAAGCCATCATTCCTGTCAAGTCACTGTCACCTTAATGCACATCAGAAATTAATTTAATTTCACATGCTTAACTATGTTACTAAAAGTTGGAAAGATTTTGGAATGAAAATGGCTGTATTTTGACAGCTGTCAGATGGTATGCAAGGATTTGTATTCCTTTCTCTCCTAGCTTCGTACTTTCTCTTCTCTTAGAGATTTATATTCTCTCTCTATTTAATCTCATTTGTTATATTCCCATCATCAGTTTCTCTGAAATGTATTTTTCAACATCAAAATCCTGAATCATCTACTCATCATTTCTGTCACTCTTCAGCCATTGCTTGATGTAACAGATATTACTCTCGATAGTTCTGCATTAGAGAGAGGATTTGTAAAACAAAAGATTTACTCCCCTTCTGTTCTGAAGGCACCAATAGAATTGTATCAAAGCCTTTCTCAATGTGAAGAAGTGACTAATTGTCGTGTGTGATTCTAACCAGCGCAGGTTTGCCAAAAAGCACACCATGGTCTGGTCTGACACTATGCTCATCATAAATCAATAAAAATACATTACCAACTCTAATGCCTAAATAGACACAGACACACACACACATTTACACACACTAACATACCCACACACAGACACATTCACACACACTAACACACCCACACACAGA